>NW_028185073.1:1156616-1347757 GCF_003343005.1 Rhea americana | reverse complement strand
GATTAGAAATTGTTTTCTACATTAATATTCTACATTAATAAAAAGTCATTGTTCTGAGTACACAGTAGCCACATCTGCAGAACATATAATGTTTAACCTTTTAACCTTTTGCAACTAGCAAAGTCATGATGGATGAGTCAGAAATCTAAAGTTGTGAAGATTACTCCACTCYGCTTTGGGAGGACAGCAGCTGAAATATCAAGCCACTTTCACAAAGATATAAAAAAGTTTTACAATACATATACAATTCTTGAATGAGTCACCTTTCTTTTTTGAAACATTTCCTTTCTTTTATATAAAGATATAACTGGAAGTGAGGTGTCAGCTTTCTGATGGACAGTACGGTGAAGAATTTTTTAGACTTCTTGTTCACACAATATTTTGTACACATCAGTAAACAAAATATCTTTAGACCTATTGCTAATTTCACAGCAATACATGAAACTCATATAGCTAAATGTTCATTAAACCTCTCCTACTCAGTCTAAGAAGAAATGTCTATGTATCCGGGAGGATCTAACAGTAAGTTGAAAACCAATATGGACAAATTTAAGACATATGCAAGTAGTAACAATAGTCAATTTTCCAGAAATAAGTGTAGAAAACTTTCCAAGTGACCAAAACATATAAATGCAACAGACGTTTGTAGTTTCACCTGTCTGAGAAAAGTGCGAATCTGCCAATAAAAACGTCTTTTCACGTTTGAAGTCCTTCTCACACTTCTGCTGTTTTCCTGCCCATTTTGCTCCACAGACTGCCTTTTCCCCAATTTTCCAGTAACTTCTCTGTATGYGCAACCAAGATCTGTGCTCGTTTTCCTCTTTTTTTCTGAAAGACCAGTTTAACTGTTCACTGCCTTTCTCCATCTTTTGCCTCCGCTATTCCTAATAATAACAACAATAAAAAAAMCAAAAAACTCTGGCAGCCCAGTGTCACCCCAAAAGCAAGCAAAATCTTGCTCCTACGAAAAGTAGCCTTTCCTCAAACTAACTGCACATAATCCGTTTATTTCTTTCTCTTGCAGCAATCACACAGTGTTTCTTTGGCACCAGCACCGGTAATCGATGAAAGCCATGGCCTGAGGCCCTGGAGGAGAAGCTGTCAGAGCCTGCTCTGCCGAGAAGAGTCCACCAGGCTCCAGGTCACAGCTGGCTCCCAGGGAGCAGGAGGAGGTCGCTGCAAACTCAGGCAGGGCAGAGAGGTACGGGACCTGCCTGCAGGCCCACGGCTCCGCGGGAGATGGGCAGAAGCCTTGCTCTAAGGGCAAGGATGTCTGGATTGCAAAGCAAATAAGCAAGCACGCAGGCACAATTTTATTTTGTTTACAGAGAAGCTGAGTTCTCAAGAGATTCTTATCTGTTCCCGGAACAAAACAGGCAGGATCCTTTACTGATCAAAAGATTGCCCAAGGTGAGCTCTGGTAAACTAGGTGGGATGGAAGCAAGGCCCTTAGAAACTTTTTCTGGCAGATGCTGGAAAAAATGTGTGCATCGTGCTAAAAATAAACAATATATCATCCTGAATCCCCTCCCCAAAACAGATACCTTTTGAAAACCTGGGTTCTGCTATTGACATTTTTTAAATTTTATCTGTGCTAATTTTAAACTGAATTTTCTTTAAGATATGTAATGGAGTTAAATGCATTCTCTAGATAAGGAAAAGTAACACTGAAAGAAAGTGTTCTCTGGGCACCATTTCATTTCAGTTTCTAAATTCCCTGTATTGTCCCCAAATTTATATATACTACATAACCTATACAATTGTAATCTAAGAGTGCTTTACCTATTTACGGGGCTTTAATGAAACAAAAGAAGTTCAGCCTTTCCTTTTCTTCAGAGCTTATTTTCCACCTTCAACACGGAAATTCTTTAACTGATTTTTCTTGTTGAAAAAAAGATTCCATATTTTACCTTACCTATATTATGGTGAAATAACTAGGGTGCCTACAATAAGATCTCAGTTTCAAACTATGGGAGTGGATGTTGAAAGATGGACATCCTGGAAGATACTCATCTCTGCTTTATTTTATTTTATTTAGTTTATTGTCAAAAGTCTATTTTTTTTTACTTCGAGTTTGTTCCTACTACATTAATATCTCTTCCTATTTTTTCCCTCTTAAAAATTCTAGTAATCTTTAATTTTACTGGCATTTATTTCCCCAAAGTAAATTCATAGAGGGTATTATAATGACACAAATAAAAAGGTTTTAATTTCCAAAAGCTATTAAAAAGCTATCTCAAAAAAAAAAAAAAAAAAAAAAAGGTGTTTGAAGTTCAAATGAAAGACAATATCTGAATAATACTAATCCCCAGGAGAATGCATGGCACCTGCCAGACACTGTAAAGGTTTTATAAATGTTGTCTTCTGCAAAGTCGACTGCAAACATCATAAGGCCTTTGGTAAATATGTCTACCAGCCTCTTTGTTTGAGCAGAAATATTGAACTTCCTACCATTATGATTATAAAGTAGAGAAGATTATTTTAGATTTTTTTAAATATTTGATTAGTGGTCTCGCTTTTTTTCCTTGGGATCAAGTTTCAACTCACATATAGATTTAAGTGTTGGAAAAAATCCCCTTCCTTAGCAATATACAGTTAGCAAAATAGTTTATTTAAAAGTCATTTATGAGTAAACTATAGAAACACTGAAGCTAAAAAAGAAAAAAAAAATTGGCTGCCTGATTCACAATATCAGAATACACAGATAAAATTCTGCACCTTAGAAAAATAAAATTGTTATTTATATTGCATAATGCAACATGTTTATCTCTTTGGCAGAAGCAAAATGCCACATTTGGTATGTATACAATTATCCACTGATAACTGGATCAAATTAATTTTATCTGATTATTGTTTCAAGTATAATTTGTATAGTGTTAACTTTTTTTTAAGAACTTAAAAATAACAACTGAGTAACGAATCAGCAAACAGCTCAGACCTCAAAATCAGCACAAAGTATTTCAATGAATTATATTAAATATATGCTATGTTGATTTATAGAAACTAAACAAGAAACTAAGACAACAAAATCTCTACTATAGTTGCATAGTTTTGCCCCTTTGTGGTTGTTATCATAACACACTCAAAAAAGGGAACAATGTAAAACCACTATCATTTGGACAATGACAAAAACTATATTGCTTTTCTTTCTTTTYAATCAGTTTCTAATTAATTTTGCTTTATACTGTTAATATGAAGAAACACTACAACACAGACTTGCCAGTACCTCAGGAAAAAAAAAATAATACAGATAAAAGCATTTCTGTTGTATTTCTGAGCTCCTCATACACAAAATTCAGAGAGATTCTCAATCAGTATAAAAATGAATTTGGATTTTTGGCCCTACCTAGCACTGAGATTATCTGAAAACATTTGATTGGAAATGGTCCGAATGTTAAAAAAATGAGGGGGGGGGCAAAGAAAAATAGAAATATTATCTGCAGACAAAATTTGCTCTTGCCCAACGTCCCGGAGCCGGAGGAGACGGCTGCCTGGAGGCAGAYACAGCACCGCGGAGCGCCAAGGGCAGTCCCTTGTCTCTTTTCTCCCAGGACGCAGAGACAGAAGGATGTAGGAAACGTCGTTCTGGGGATATACCAACTAAAGCAGAGATCGTTTCAGAAGTTTAGTAACTTATGGTTTTTCTTTCAATGTTTGCTGCCTATCAGCCATCACAGACAAAGCTGAGGCTTTCCCCTCAAAGGGGATTTTATCAAGGACTATTATAAATCTGAGATTTCTGCCCTAAACCTATAAAAGCAGAACTGATTCCTCCTTTCCTTTCTGAGCAAGATTTAGCCTGAAATGCTTTCACAAACGTATCTTATCCTATGAGCTTTATGTAAATTTAGTAAATAAACAATGCTTATACACTCTAGGAGTACAAACATACTGGAAAATTATTTTATTCTATATGTCCATTTCACATAATATTAAGCAATCCACACACTCCTGATAGCTGAGGAGAGTCTCTAAAATAGAAATGTAAGTGCTTGAAAAAGCAAGATGTTTTGGAAATTCTTGAAAATTATAATTCAGTTTGGTTCTAGTAAATCACCTACATATACATAGTCAGCCAAAGAAGGATAAGACTTTTGTTTGGAGTATCTTTTTTTACGCCTTTCAACTAGGACTGACATTTTAATGAGAATTATTAGACTTTCATACCTGATGAAAATAACCATTTGCAGTGCTTGGTATGTTTAAAGTGTGGAGCTGATTGTGAAGTACTCTTTTCAGTTGGTTATCTCTATGTGGAAGTTGATAGTGATGTAGTAGGTACAGTATTTCCCTTTCATGTTGCTCTGCGTTTCCATTAGTTTATCAGCACTGACTACTGTAAAGGTGAGTCAAAACCAAAAGCTTTTAGCTTTATCATTATATTTTCTCTCTTTTTTARTTGTTTTTGTGTGAAGTGATGTGTTGCCACAAGAAGATAAAATGCTGATGATAAGCTGCAATACTTTAACAACATATTTTTTATTTGCATTAGGTTATGCAATAAAAGACTCCTTTCAGTTGCTGACCTCAAATATAAAACAAAAACAAAAGGAAAAAACAAATCTTTTCTGTCTTTGTTCATCTTTGTCTTTCTCTTTGTGAAGAGTAAATGAGAGAAGTATTCACCTCTAATAGCTACAATTTTAAGTCGCTTCTGAAATTTACCATCAGAACTGACCATGTTGATTTAAACATAAGTACATATTGCTATGCGCTCTTAAGTCTCTAAAATGTTACATTATTACTTAATATGTTAACCTGAATAATCAAGTAATTTGTTAAGAGAAACACTGCAAAGATATAGTAAATGTAAAAACTGAGATCAGCCACATCAAGCAACTCTTACAACATCTTCAGTACCCCACAAAATACAAGAAAACAGAGTCCAACCCCCAATGTACTGTTCTGCTTCCAAAGTTAATACGTTAGAAAAATTAGTAAATGAAAACAGATCTCTGAGAAAGAAATATAAGCAGTTCACTCAGTGGATGTGTTTTACACCACAGAAAGATACTGATATGGAAATTGAATTTAGCATCATCTGACGTGTAAGTTTTTGAAGATACTCTTGAGCTAATTTCACTGTCACTTTGCACATAGTACGTTCCAGCATAAATGAAGAACTTGGTGAATTAGTTATGTCTGGAAAGGACAGCTGATTGGAATTTTTTGCACGGACATCAGCAGCTCATTCTTAAAGGAAAGCTAAAATAGGAAATTTGCTGTTTTACTGTATTGAGGTAGTGTTAGCTGCCTGTAGGCTTCTCAACATGTAGAATGTAAAAAAATACCACAATGCTAAAGCCTCTTTCCATGTGGCCTGTTATACATTACAAAGCATTTAGGAACTTATGTCAATCAGTTAATATGCCTGAGCTCTTCTGCTTGTGCTTTTCAGAGAGGGAGGTTCCTACTGTGAAACTCTAAATTTTGCATTTCTTTCATTCATGTAGCATTTAATGAAAACATTCATAGCTTTCAGTTTTTAGCTCATTTAAGATTGAACAGGTTGTCTTATCATCTCCTTCATTTTCACTCAGATATAGCACTAATATCTATGTAACAGATACAGCCATCTAATGTGGCTGTATTAACTAAAAGTATGAGAAATCTTCATGCAGGATGATGCAACTAATGATGTCATATGCTTTGTCTAATAACAACCTGATAATAGGCTCTGGTCAACACTGTTTTGGGTGAGTAATGCAGATTTGGTGACACGTTCATTTTGAGAAATCGTCTCTGTTAGACTGGGCAGTGTGTTATAACATAAAGCAATTATTTGCACATTATTATATGCATTATGTATTTTGCTTATGTAGATATATTTTGTATGTCTAAATTCATTTTATATCACATTAATTATATTATTGTATAATAGAATTGTGATAGCACCTTTACCTTTTACTTACAAATAAAAAACATAAATATTCTCTCTTGCAGCCAAACATGCCTGCTGGCTTTTAAGAGAAAAAGTGACCAGAGGTGAAGATGCTTTTTAACCCCACATTATTCAAATGTCTAGCTGGCTTTGGGCAACAGTAAGATGTAAATTTATCAAAAGAATGTCAGAGCTGAAAGAGGGAGAATTTCCTGTCCTTTTACATACACTGCATTTTTAAGGCATCTTTTAACCCTGGTATTTTTAGAAGGCTAGATTGCTATTGTTAGAAAGAACATCTATTATCGGTATAACAAGGGGAACAGGACTTTGAAAAGACCAATTATTAGAAGATATTCAGTGTCTACAAACTTTGAAGCCCTGGATCCATTTAAAAACATATGCAAAATATTTTTTATATGAAAATAGTACCTGCTTCTAAATAATAGTGCTTACACAAAAAATTCGAAAAGGTGTATGTTAAATTTCAATGTGAATATCTTGTTCCACATTATCTTGTTTTAAGAATCTCTAATTGATAAATACTCAAAGCAAGTGTTAAATGTTTGCCTTTTGATGGAACAGAACAAAATCATTTCAGATTAGTTTCACCTCCTCTGGTTTTGCTTCTCTGGAAGAAGACATAGATTGTGTTTTGAAGAGAAGTTTGTCACCCTGTTCCCATAATCGGAATTTAGTCTTTTAGTCTTTGTTTAAAGTTTTTTTTTTTCTTTTTTCTTTTTTCTTCTTCTTTTTTTTTTTTTTGGTTAAGTTCCTTTGGATTTAATTGCAGTCCTGGATTAACCTAATGAACTACATTTTCAGTATGCAAAGACTATCATACAGCTGTTGTTGACATAATGTTAGGTTAACTCTGTAATCTGAACTGAATGCAAAAACATGTTTATTCTAACGAAACCTCTCCTGGCACGAAGCAGTAATCTGCAAATTGACGGGCCTATTTTTGCCTGTGTGGCATACGAACTGACACAAGTGAGATAGCAGCAGCAGCTTTTGTTCAAACACAGGCATAACTCGAAGATATTTCCCATGGCCACTGTAAATCAGTGGATGTGGGCACCTCACGCTTGGTTAGACCGGCTCGTCTTTGATAAGAGCTGCTGTGGGTGCTCCTTTGCTGCCCTGGGCACTCTCCTTTTCTCCTTTTGAAGAGTAAATAGCACCTTGTTTTTCAAGGTTGTTTTTTTCTTTTAATCTTCTTCTTTTCTTTCTTTCTTTTTTTTTTTCCCTGAATCAGAGAACCTAAGAACGAGACTGATTTATTTATTAACATGCTATAAAATGTAGTAGGACATAAGTACTGTACTGCACTTAGGTACTGGAATCAAAATCTTGGTTTTAGGGCATAATGCTTTCACATTTCCCTATGCATTGGCCCCTTTTCCTCTGTCCAGAAAGGAGGCCAATATAATGCGAACTAAATCCACAGAGTCTTCTGTCTGAAAAAGTCTTCATTTAGCAAAATATTAGCTCTCTTTCAAATATCTAAATATATCTAGTTCAGACTTTATGAATCCCATTGCTAAATAATAACTTTAACAAAATAAAACAGCATTTTCTCTTATTGGCTTGCTTCCATCTCTTACATTAACTTTACTTGTTTACTGAAAATAACCTGGAACAAGACAGTACTAAAGCAAGCAGGCAAATAAGAAGGCACCAAAGTCTCAGTAGGCCTGAAAATACCATAGCTCCAAAACCATAAGGTTTTATGCCAAGTGGCTCTTAGAGTACCTTGGAAATGTAACTGGAGGTACAGCACATGCTCACAAAATGCGTCAACAAAGGTGAAAAAAATGAAACTCATTAATTGAGATAATAAAGATTTATGTTCAAGCAGTGAGGTGGTGAAAATTAATACCACTCTGCTGAACGGAATGGAACGAATCTCAGCACCAGCTGAAATGAATTGAAGATACACCTCAAGTGATTTCTGTGGCTGTAGGAGATTGCTTTTGCATTTAGGGAAAGGAAAAATGAAAGATTTTCCCAGGAGTCAGGCAGACATAATTCCCTCCTAGTATTGCTCCTAACTTCAGCCCATTATATCTTTTCTTGCGCAATGAAACAAAATTCATTCTCCTGGTTGGGGAACTGTTTCTTTAGGGATTGGGACTGGTCCTTGGTCTGGAATCCAAGTTCTAAACTCATCAAGCACATGGCAAATTCCAACTGAGTTCATATTTCTCATTTACAACTACAGTAACTTCATATTCTTCATACAGACACATTTTAGGGCACCTTTAGCATACAAAAATAATGATTAGCATCCAGCACTGCAATGTAATGTTATATCTAGTTTCCATAACACTGGAAAATAGTATTATTTATATCAAAATAATTCTGATGTTGTTCTTTATCCAGTGTAATCACAACCTGATGTAGCAAGACTTTTGCTGCTCGTCATTCACCCAGTATCTCATAGTTCACATGTACTAGCATGTCTGCTTATATTCAACCTATGGCATTGGTTGTCACCGGCATTTAAAAATAAAGGAATGAAAAAAATGCTTCCATTTCAAATCTCATAAATTTTAAATCATGTGCTTAATCATGAATTCTGTATTATCCTTGTGTACATTTTTACAATACACTACTACAGAGACAGCAGGCATTTCAGATGTGGAGAAGGGAGATTGTCCAATGTTTGATAGATACTCTATTAAAATATAGATAATTTTACATACGATCTTTTGGAAGGTGTATGTGAATGCAAAGTCACTATTAAGTATCTAACCACTTTTTTATTTATTTATTTATACATCTAAGAATAGCTCATCAAAGGAAAAAATGTCTAAGATGTTTTTCTTTCTGTAGAATTTCAGACAATTCTGAGAAATACAGCTGCTTAAATATTTGACATTAATTTACAAAAATCTTGTTGATATTAAAATTTGGTATACTTAATATGACAATATTACATAGGAAAACCCCTGCTGAAATCAAGATGAACACTGAATAAACAGTGCAGGACTTGTTAAATAGCAAACAGTGGGAATAGCTTGGTATTTTTAAAATTCATGTGTAAGGGACTCACTTAATGGAAACTCAAGACATAGTATCTAATGATTATTGAAAAGAAAAGAAAAGAAAAGAAAAGAAAAGAAAAGAAAAGAAAAGAAAAGAAAAGAAAAGAAAAGAAAAGAAAAGAAAAGAAAAGAAAAGAAAAGAAAAGAAAAGAAAAGAAAAGAAAAGAAAAGAAATCAAGGACAAAGCATTTTTCTAACTTACTCTTCTCCAAGGCACATCCTGTTGTTATGTCTCAGGACAGAGATCTGAAAAAAAAAAAGAATAATAATTTTTGATATTACTAGTAATTAGATTTATTATCAAACACCATGTTTTTGTGAATACAGAGGATTTTATCTGATATCATGAATAGCCAGAAAGAATATTATTCATAAACATTGCAATACCTGACACATAACTGAAATGGACAATAAGTGAGTAAAAAAATGAAAAAAATAGTGTTCTGAATTAATGATAATTAGAGAATGATAAAAGGGTGCACTATTGTTGCAATGAAAGCATTTGTATATATAATTTCCACATGCCACTCTATAAATGTGCAACACTTTAATAAAGTATGAAAACTTTATTAGATTGATTTGAGAATTGGCAATTTAGTCTCAAGTGGTTAGACTGCATGTGTTATTTATACCTATAATAACATCTCAAGCGTGCATACTACAAGATCTTCATATATTACAGTGCAGATATCTAAAAGCTCGAAAAGGCTTTGATTTGCCCCGCCTTTTTTCCTGTTGGTGCAGGTACCTACCTTGAAATGCACCCATAGCAAGAAACCCATGTACACAATGCTCACCAAAGGCTTCTAATAAATGTTCCAAATACTTCCATTGGAAAGAAGAAAGGAAAAAAAAGAAAATCTTTTTTGAGGGTCTTACATTGCTAGGGGTTCCAGATATAAAAATAACAATAGATACTATTAAGAAGTTGAAAGCCCTCAAACTGGTGGCATAAAGATCTGGGTTTTATCCCTTCAAGGATTAGAAATGCAGAAGCTAAGTGTTCAGACAGGGGAAGACTGAATTCTACATTTTGGATAGAGAAATAAATATTTTTTAAAGCTTTTAACTTTTATGGATGATAAATACTTGAAATTAACCATTGATTAAGACTTTTCAAATATATTCCTAGGGATATGGACAAGTGGGCAGAAAGCAGGTAACAGATTTAAATAATAAGGATTAAAGGTAGAATCAGATTCACATGAAAATAACATAATGGACAATTTATGGTATGACTGACTGTTCAGTTTACATGTTTATATTTGCGGCTTTTTTGTGTAAAAAGTTATTGAAAATTCTAATTTCTCTGCCACAGAAGCTATTAAGAATCCAAAGGAATCCATCAAGGAATAAAAATACACTCCCCCCCCCAATTTATGTTCATGCTCCTATTAAGCTTTGAATTCAGTTATTTCAGTTGTTCACCTCCACTTCTGCAACACTTTGATCCTTTTAAATTTTATAAGTTTAAARTTGTAATTAGTAGTGACCTTAAAGTAAGTTAGTTCCTTTCTTCCTTCTTTAGAACTGCACAAAATAATCCAGGTACTTTGGAAACCTTCCGCAGCTCACCTTTAAGAACAGTGACTGATCTTGTCACTTGTCAGATCTGAAATGTTTCAAGCTGGGTTTGCTGATCAATATCTATATGGAGGACATGGGAAGGAGTACATCATATTCTGCAATAATTTTTTAGCTGACTTTAGAGGGAGGGAATGTCTTTGAAGTGAAAGAAAGGGCTACTGAATTCTTCAGATTCAATAACCCCCTGCATTTCTTTTAAGCTGAAAGCAGACAGGAGTGTTTCAAAGTGTCTAATTCAGAGTAGCTTAACAAGACAAATTAGAGGAAAGTAAGAGTTTCTTTCACACGGTAAGTGCCAAACTTAGGAACAGCTTTCTGAAGACGGAACAATATGTAATAGACCATGGAGCAGCTAGGTGTGAATACAGAGTATCATCCACCTCCTGGGGGCCACAGCACTTGAGGGATGTCARTTTGGCAGCTGAGAGACCAGAGGTGCCTCCTAGTGAAAGAATTGTTCCCTTCTGCCACCCTTCCCAACCCAGTCTCCAAAACACCACAGCATCCTGAACTTTTGCATGGCATGCCTTTACTACTTAAAGCCAAAGGTATCTGCTAATGTTCCATCCAGATATTTTAGTAATTGGCTTACAAAAGCAAYAGTCCAACCTCTCCTCACCCCTGTCAGTTTTCTAGACTTGAAGCTGAATTATAGTTTATTTGAAAGATTAATATTTACAGGAATTGCAGAAATAATGAGTTAGTGTCAAGAAAAGTGATAGAAATTGGGGGAAAGAGGGAAAGAAAAGAAAAAGAAAAAGAAGGAGAGACAGATCCAACGATATCTCAATAGAGATCACAGAGCCTTCAYTGATCATTTAAGAAAACATGCCATTTTCCTAGGGGCAACAGAGTGACCTACATGATATTTAGGCAATATGAATTAATTCCATCTTACTTCATACACAGCAGTATCAATTAAAAACAAGATCATGGAAGTTAATGTGTTATAATAATGATGAAAGTATGCACAGAAATTAAAATTTCACACTGAAATAGCAAAGTGACTTGATTCACTCACTCAAGTCAAAAAGAGAATCATTGTCTTAAGACAATGTTTTTGAGTAAAGAAAAATATGCATCAATATAGACTCTAAAAATAGGCAAAACATAGCTTAATCTTTAAAGATGTTTTCAAACGGCTAATGGCAACCTGTGACTGGTGAGTTTAAACCTCATGTGCCAGAGATTTGGGAACGTTTTTGTGGAAAGGTGAGAGGGGCTGTCCAGCTACTTCCTATCTGGCCAAAAAAGTATCTTTCCGCCTACTCTGCCAGTTCAGGCACTACAGTCCAGTGGGGTCCTTCATATTTCAGCTCTCATGATCAATGTGGAACCCCACCCCACCCCCCCAAAAAAAAGGGGATGTTATCTTTGTTCTTCAGAGAACCCACAATATTATGATGATCACTATATTTGTGGTCAGAAAAAAAAATGTATATTAACTGGCAGACCTGTCATGCTCTGAACACTAAGGCCTGTTTCTTACTCTTCCTGTACCCATAACGTACATCATATATAAAAGAAACAAGCATTCTGAGCATTACACCTCTCTGTTTAAAATTTTCTCTGAAGTTCAGGCAGTTTTGTCTGGGTTTGTGTTATACCGCCCTTTGCTTTTGTTATAACAGATGCCTAAGCCCTAAGAATTTCCTGAGGAATTTTAGCACCTTAAAGATAGGCGTAGATTTGCAAAAAAACACCTAATTTTCTAACTCTCATCAATGTGATTTCCAAAAGCATCTGTGCAGGTTGGGTGTCCAGGTGTTTTTCTATGCATGCTAATTCCTTTGAAAATACGGTCTGCAATCCTTATTTCATAGTTTAAAATTAGATGTGTTGCCATTCCTAGACAGACGTTAATGACCTCGACAGCTATCCTGAGATTTATTGTGGAAGCATCTTAATCAAGAGCATCTGATCCTTCCTACGGGACTAGGACTGATGTGAGACTTACGATCTTAGCTATTACAGTACAGATGATGTGTRGGTGAACGGACATAAGGCCTCTGAGTAAACATTAGCTTTATTTATGGAATGGTATTGCTTTATAAAGTTGCAGCTGGAGGCCTTTAAACTAGATCTGACAGTTATATACTTACTTGTGCCAACTGTGAAGTGTCAGTCAGAAGTATGCAATATTTACTGTTTCAGGCAAACAGTAGTGAAACGGAATGGGGAAAAAAAACAAAAACAAACAAGCAAAAACCCTCTATCAAAATTAAACCTCTCTTGAAAATACACTCAATTGCCATCAAAAGGCTTTAAGTATTTAACCTTTAACACATGAATATTTGCCCAGTATTGATTTATTAGGAATTACAAGCTAAGAAAACATGTGGTATTTCAGTTTGTTTGCCTTCAAGGGTCTCCTTTACAAAGGCCAGATAGCTAGGGAATACCTAATTCCTTGGAACAACTTGTCAATTACTGGCAAATATACACAGTGAAAAAGCAGAAGGGTTTAGAATAGGGCAGAAAACCTAAGAATTATTTTGGATTTCAAAATCTTTCTACAAGCTGAGAATGAAGTGGCATTAGCAGATAAAATGTGTACTTTAAAAACAGCTRTATAATGTAAATAAATAGAATAGAATTTTCCAAGACACTAGTGTATAAACAMATAATTAATTCACAGCACAGGTGAAAAAAAAAGAAAGGAGAAGAGGAAAGATACATTCAAAATGCTGTCTGTGGACACTGTCTGAAAGTTCTCACTTGTATTATGGTTAATTTCATGTCTGAGTAAGTGACTTTTTTTTTTATCACATCATATGAGAATACAATTTAGTTTCTTAAACTCCATAGCTGGAGGTAGCATTAAAACTAAAATGAATCACTTCTAGGTACATTATATTACTCTTCAAAATCCTCTTCGTATATTATATATATACTAAAAAAAAWTTTTTTTTCAAGTATTACTATAACTTTCAAAAAATAGATGTATTTCTTTCTCTTGCTGTTTGATTACCTGTTATTTAAGACAAATTTAATCAGAGATATCATGTCTTCAATTATCACAAGGTGTTCAGAACAAATTAAACAAGTAAGCAAGTTCAATAAAATACTGACTTTCTCTTCCACTTTCTGGTCCTAGAAATAGATGAAACCACTSGAAAGTCTTGTCAGTGTCATGACTTACAATGGTATACTGCATGAAAAAATAACAGTAAGACTCTTGTCAAAACTTAKCCCAGACTTGTATGACTATTTTGTTGTGTTAGATAAACAAAATGACATAAGTTGCTTTCAGTTAACTTTGTTTTTTTGATAGTCTTGAAATTCAATATGGAAGAACCTTAGTTTAACTTCTTGTTTTCTACCTGAGCAATATTTAATAATTCTGCCAGCTCAAATTGCAACATTTGCTGTTATTACCATGTCCATAAAACAGTTTTTAGCATTTTCTTTTACTAGCTTCATTATTAGAATTTTCTGGAAATTTTGTACCGTTTTGCTGTTTCAGCATCAGTTTGAACACACAGGTTTCAAAGCTAATGGTCCAGAGTTGAATAAGTCCACTGGGGCATTCAGATTAGGCACAAGTCACTAAGTTTGTTTATGTTTGGTACAGTTTGTGAAGATTTTCTAAATCATAAAGAGACAGGAACTYTAAGTACTAGTGAATGCATCTTTTTTTTAAAGAGACCGTACAATTTTCTGCATGATTATGCTACATTTGGCTCCCATTTTACTCTTATACATAGACATTCACAGTCATGACTTATGAMCTAATGAATACGGTAGTTCTTCATCACATAAGCATTGCATCATTCTCTTAAAAGTCATTCCTTTAAAATCACTGCAAGGGTATGCTGCAGCCAAAGAGAGTAGCTATATTAATGTGCAATGACAGCAGTCTCAAAATTGTGCCCAGACTGATTCATATTAGTTCATAAAAGAGCATCAAAACCTAATACTCATGCTGTAACATTTCTAACATTTCTTCTGTACTATCTGTCTTACAGACATCACGGTCATATCTTTGCATCTACTTTTCTTTTTCTTTTTTCTTTTCTTTCTTTCTTTNTTTTTTTTTCCTTCATGAGCTTTATTTAATGTTTGACCTGTATGGGAACCTGCTGTTGTCTTCTCAACAAAACCATGTACAGTACACCAATATAAGATCCACCAGCTGTATGATGTGTCTTCTTGCTTTCATCATGGGAAATTTATTGCTTACTTCTCTTACAGGGTACCCAGTCACCTTCCCAACTTCACTTCAGATCTTCAAGCACATCTGTTCTTCGGTCTCAGATCTTAGGTCACTACTTGTCTCACAGAGGACTCTTACAACACACTCATTTTTAGTATAGAACTGAGGTTAGTGCCAACATGTTCAGGTATGCTCTGCTATCATCTCTGCATATCTCTCTAGGCCTGAGTCTTTCTGGAAGATGTAACCAATGAACAGGCAACTCTATTTAAGGGAAGGATTGTTTATTAGTAGTAAAATGTGTTAAAACATATCAAAGATATTAAGACAGTGACCAGCATTTAAGCATTCTCAACTTCCCTTAAGTCTTACCATTTTCTGTACATTTAGAGATACTCCATYGCTTTTGTTAGACTTGTCTGTGCTTATGTCAGCCTACTCTCTCAAAGAAAAGCTCACTAACAGCTTTATTTTTATCCTCCTCCCCTCTGCCCCTTTTCTCCAGACAGACTTAACTATTTCAGTATTCAGTTCCTCTCCGGCCTCTCAGCTTCAGTAAAACAACTTTGTAAATATGTAACATCTTAATCACACACATGCAAAAAAGATCTTTTTATGTAAATGTCCCCAAGCATTTTTGGGCAAGCTGTCTTGTTTAAATTATTGTTTTGCCAATAATCCAAGATATCTTGAAGAGTGTTGTCTCCTCGACTAGTTCTCACTCCACATTAGTAATACTCTTGGCGATGTACATTACCATTAAAAGCTTCCACTTCTGCACAGAATCTTTTCTGTTGCTAGCCTTATTGCCATTTCCTTCTGAGAAAGTACTTTGGAGGTGGCATGCCTCAGTCCTCTAAAGGGAAAAGAATTTTCTTCCTCATCTCTTGGCTGCAAACAGTCCTCTGTTTGCAAAATTGTAGACTGATTACTTCCAAGGGAAGTTTTTTCTGAACCTGAATGAATTTTGATATTGTTTACATCTGTGGGGCCAGGTGCTTGGATTACTGGGCACAGCATATGCCAAGGATGAGAAACTCCTTGCAGGTTAAATGTATGTAAGTTTTTCTGTTATTGAATTGAAGCAAAAATCTATTAAGAGATCTTTTTACTTGGAAGAGCATGCAGATAAGAACGTGCTAAAGAACAAAAGTTTTCTTCAGTAAGCCTATAAGTGGCAATATGAGTAATAGTAAAGGGACAAAAAAGCTGTCAAAACACTAATAGCAGGGCTCTGCATGGGAAAAAAAAAAAAAAAAAAGAAGAAGTTTCCTACCAGTGCTTGCTTTTACTCTTACAAGTTCATTTTGTAAAACCACTTTTCAACAAATGTTGCATCTCTGAGACAGATTACTGGCTTTGAGTTTAGATGGTCCATTACATTAGAGTTTGTGCAGAACACAACTTACGAGGCCCTGAAGAACAACTGTGCTGAAGGAAGTTTGTTGATGATACTTCCTGCTGAGTTAGCTTTATTCTGATGCTATCACGTGGTGGACTTTCTTCCAAAGAGGCTCTTCTTTTATATGAAAGATGTAAGTGAAATGCTGATGATTTGTAGCACAATAACAGTCTCATTTCCCCTCTCTCCCAATGTTAAAAGAAAAGACATGTATGTTAACCCTCTTATTCTGGACCCTTTCCAGTTTGGATAATTGCATTCTGTCTCCCAACAATTCTCCTGCAGTTTCAATTAGATGCAATGTTCTTTTTCACTGTCCTAAACTGTTGTGCAGTATTGCTGTTCACTGTTTAACAGCTGCCACATTTCACTCAGGAGGTGCTTGCATTTCAGTATTTAATGAGATGAGCCCTATAACAGGGTTTTCAATTAGTTTCCATTGTGAGTTTTAGGCTGCAATTTGTATCAGAAAAAGTAGATGCTGGGCAAARGTAGGATTTCCTGGGAAAAGTTCAGATGGCTTGGGAAAGAGTCCCCAGGCCTGTATAATATAAAGATGCAGAGAATTCRTGAAAATCAAGGTTTCTACCTTGTGCACTGAGATAGCAGGCTAGAGAATCAAAACTTTTCCACCTTTCTTTGACTAACTCGCAAGATTTTTTTGTATTCTGCACAAAATAGAGCAACTTGTGCAAGGGAGGCTGGAAATGCCCTCAACCCACAGCTATTACATCTGAGCTCTCTGAGATAAAAAAAAAAAAAAAAAAAAAAAGTTGGAGACAGCTTATCATATCATGAGTGAATTTTCTCTGCCCTACTAGGGTGGGGCTGGAACAGAGGTGTGACACATCAGAAATCTTCAGAATATTGTTTTGAGTAAAGAACTAAAAGAACTACCACCCCGCAGCAGCCGAGAGGATACCTGAATGCTGGGGAAAGGTACAGTTTAAGAAATACCTTTGTCCTTATTGATATCTACAGCCCAGCTGCAGGTGTTTTCTCAGCTTGTTATTCTTTGCTGGTTGCACTGCTTAGCTCGCCAAAAACTGTACAGGGGACCTAAATCAAGCATTGAATGTTATGCCGAATATTATATTGAATGTTTACATATACATATACATACATACATATATATATATATATATATATTTACATATAAAGACATATGGTACAAACCTGAGTCAGTCCCTACTCAGTGCTGGGGATCCAGCATCCACACACTGTAATATTCAAGCTGTAGCCTGGTGCTCGCTAGCAGCTGGAGCGTACTAGGTGCACTCTTGAAATATGTTTTGCACTTCAGTTTCATCTGAAGGAAATCCAGTTTGTGGGTCCTAAACAGTTCCACAATGTGAACCAAAATATGCTTAGTAGAGATAGCTAGATTTGTCTCAAAAGCCCACTCCTGATCCTAACTAAAAAGTTTGTGTACACATACTCTTTATTGTTACTGTGACCAGCTTCTTTGTGAATATTAAACAGGGCTAGCCTTGCATTTGCAGATGCTGTAAATAAAAATGAAAGACAAATGAACAACATAATCATCTCAAGATCTCTGCGCTTGCACAATTCAGTAAAGAATATTTCTAGAATAGTGTTATTTCTCAGATGCTCAGCCATATGTCTCTAAAAATGTCTGCAGAGGAAGCAAGCCATAAAAGCAACACTGAGTTATTTATGATGTCAAAAGATGACATGATGTAGCAAATATAGCAAAAGCTCAACAATAGATAGATCTGCAAAGGCAATTTTTTTTTTGTAGAAAGATAAAGAAAGAATAGGTGTGATTATTCTTAAAATCAAATTACATGAAAAACATGCGATTATCTGTATTCAAATCTTTTTTTAGATTTAATCAGTTATATACCAAGTACCTCTCTTCTAGCTTGCCTGATTCATTTCCCTTATTAATTTTTAAGATGCATTAGCTCTGGGGAAAGGAATTATGGGAAACTAATGACAGAAGCTCTGCAAGCATGCAGGTGTCAGATGCACAGATAGACATTTCTTGGAATAGTTACATATACATAATTTCTGAGTTTACTCATCAGTCTTGGCCAGATCTATCCTGGATCTTCATGAGCAACATAAGATAAAATTACAAAATCTTTACTTATACTGCACCAACCACTATCTCTGAATTAAAATTCCTCTAGCAAATAATATTTTTTTTTTCTTTTCAGGCTGAGAAGCAGACAGCATTGTATAGAATATGGCAAAATAGAATATGGCATTCCTGTTTGATGTAAGTACTCTTGCGTACGAAAAATATTTCATAATGTGTTCCATAAGGTTGAACTCTTCTATTCCTTTTTACTAATCACTTCACCTTTCAACAAGCTTTGTTAAACCACCGAATCATGACGAATGGTTCTTTGCATGCTAGGATACTCAGTTCACACTGATGAACTAACAAATTAAAATGTAATATGAAATGATGACACTGCGAATACTAGGGACAGTTCTTTTAACGTGGGAAATAATCCATAATTAGACCAAGATTTGCCCTTTAATTAAAACATTATCACACTGATAATGTGGAATGAAATGCAGCTTGAGGAATTCAGTGAAATAACATTAGAATGACAAGGAAACTATTATACATTTTTGTCCTGAAGCAGTCGTATTTCATTTACATGGGACTGAAGGTTAGAAAGCAATCAAGAGTGTTTTGCTATCCCCATCTCAGGCTAAGGTAATTATTAATCTGAGGGTTTCTCTCCCTCTTTCTTTTTTTTCCCCCCTCTTTGCCTTTATTTTTATTTTTATTTTTCCTCAACTGTGCTTGCCCAAGGGGAAAATGAACCACTATACTTATCAGCTCAATGCATATAGCAGTGATACTGAAGGCAAACTGACCATGACTAGAGCCATAGGTTAGCTGCAAATCCATTAGTGATAAATAAATAAATAAATAAATAAATAAATGAAAAARCAAGTCTAGACTATAACTGAGTGATAACTATAGAAAAGTCACAAAATATGACAATGTAATTTGCTTTAATATTAAATCAAAAGGCCAAGTAACAGAAGTGAAGAGTTACCCATAAGTGGAATAAAAACTGGCTTTCAAAAACAAACAAAAAAAAAGAAAAAGCAAATTAAAAAGCTTCAGTCRTGTATTTATTCACATTCAGTATAAAGGAAATTATATTTTTAACCAAGAAAGTTGTACACTAAGGTGAAAATTACTAAAGATATACATATATAAAAAAGGAAAATAATTTTTTAACTTCTTGATATAGCAGCAGAAGAATGAAAATTAATATTAAAATGTGATATCCAAATTTTAATCCTACAGAAATAACTGAGACTGACAATTTCAACATAATAGTAATTTCTCTGAAGGGTCAACTGCAAATCCTTCTATGATGCAAAAATCTTATTTCAATAAAATCTGCCTATATTTCACGAAGTAATTGCAAAGTGAATAAGAAATATTGTCAAGTGTGCTGGCACATTTTTTTTAATAGCGTCACCACTTACAGGGTATGTAAGTATGAAACCTAAAATGTAGCTGTCCAAGACTTATAAATACTTGTTGACAAGATTCATGAATTAAATTAACAAATTCATTTAGGGTTGATGTAATAAAAAGTAAGTATATGAGTTTATAAATGTTACAATTTTAATATTTCTTCTCATCATTAAGTTTGTTCTTAAGAGGAATTAGAAAACTACAGGCAGCACTGAGTTCAGTGATAGTAATTGTTGTCGCCATTAAAGAAAATAAATAAGGTCCTGGGAAACCTGCTGTGACTGACCCTGATTGAACAAGAGGTTTGAATTAGATGATCTCTGCCAGTCTCAACCGTCCTGTGAGTCTGTGAAATATTTAAAAATAGAATAGATATTTGTATTTTTATACAGAGTGTTATCATCTTTGTGCCTGAAGCGATGTAAGAATTGGATTTCTGTGACTGTTTAAAAAATAGGTGTCAGGAACATTAACATTTGGATGCCAAGGTATTGCTTGTGCATCATTTCAATTCAAATACTAGCTTTTTTTGTCGTTTTATGGTCTTCTCCATGTATAAGGATGTATCTTCCCCTCCCACATACTTTGGAAAAAAAAAATTAGGATGTTATATTCTGCATTTGTTTCTGAGATAATTTCAACTGAGATAGTAATAGACTTGTTTTTTTACTGGTTTTAGTCCAAAAGCACTGCATATTCATCTGCTTTAAGATAAAAGTTTTCTTCCTTCTTTTGGATGATTTTTTCATCCTTAACTCTAGATGGTAAATGCTGGAAGAGCCCAGTTAACATCTGAGCATTCAGGCACATGAGCATAATTCTCAGTCTTCAAAGTTTGGGAGCTGAGATTGAAAATTTACTGGCTTTGATAATAAATAGTAGTTTCTCTTTTGATAAACTGCAACGTTGGCCTACAATGAATTCTGTSTATAAGCAGCCTTGTCTTCACTCCCTGTGGTGCTCGTGGATTCACAGGGCAGGAGAGGCTCATGTATGTACGGATTCACAGAGCTGTATAAAACTCTACATTTAATCTCAATCACAGAATCATACAGAGTCACAGAATCAGTAAGGTTGGAAGGGACCTCTGGAGATCAGCTAGTCCAGCCCCTCTGCTCAGCAGGGTCACCTAGAGCATGTTAGACAGGGTTGCATCCAGGCAGGCCTTGAAGATCTCCACAGAAGGAGACTCCACAAGCTCTCTGGGCAACCTGTGCCAGTGCTCCGTCACTCTCACAGGGAAGAAATTCCCCCTCACGATCAGGCAGAACTTCCAGTGCTTCAGTTTCTGCCCATTGCCTCTTGTCCTGTCACACGGGACAGCTGAAAAGAGTTTGTCCCCGTCCCCTTGACACCCTCCCTTCAGGTACTTGTACACATTGATCAGATCCCCCCTCAGGCTTCTCCTCCCCAGGCTGAACAGGCCCCGCAGCCGTTCCGCGTAGGAACATAGGGCAGGTGCTCAAGCCCCATGAACTAAAGATCTTTTTCTTTTTTTTTCTTTTCTTTCTTTTCTTTTCTTCTTCTTTTTTTTTTTTTTTTTTTTTTTGCTATCCTCTAAATGTTGAATGTTGAAAACAGTCGATCTCAAATGCACCCGAACAAGGAGAGCTAGGAAAGTGCTTTTTACTATACTACCTCTTAGAGAATGGAAATGGGACATGATCAGAAATGCTGTTATTAGACTGTCCTATCTAAAAAATCTATACTGCTTGGTATTCAGCTCTTCTTAGAGAAGCCCTGTTATGTCAGACAAAAGCCCATCTAGCTAAATACTCAGATTTCAGGAGTGGGCAAGAGTAGAGTAGGTCAGGATAAAAGAGCATGGCATGGATATTTTCCCTGGTATACTTTCTTAGTTTCCAGTCTATAATATTTAGGTTCATACAGTGTTCTATATACAGTACAGGTGATGGAAGRCATCCATTGTCTGTACATAATTTCAATGTTAATTCTGAAGTTATATTTTAGTAGAGTAACAATCAACAAATATTAAGTACTTGATTCTCCCTCCTACTCCTTGTGGAATTATAATCATACAAACTATATTAACATTAATATACAAAYAAAACTTTGAGTTGTATGTCAAGTGTGAGCACACAGCCAAATATATGGCTCTGTTATAAACTGCTCGCACTGACACTGAAATATGGACCTACCACTTAAAAAAAAACATTAGTATTTGCTGTTTCTTTGTTAAATCAGAAAATATTTCTCCTGTCTAATTTTTTGTCCATCAAGCTGTTGAATAGGTTTTTTTTTKTTGTTTTTTRTGTTTACAGTAAAGTCTAACATAGCCACATTTGTTTACCTATCCATTTGTGCATAATAATGGTTTTAATTCCGCTTAAGAATTTGAAAAAATGGGGTGCTAAATGGAAAACTAACAATAGAGGGATAAACAGATGTATGGATTATATGCAGTGAATGAATTTGGCTTTGAAGAATGTACCTTATTTTATCATAGGGAAGCATAAATAAATTTACCAATCTATGTTGGTTATTGACTTATGTTCCTTGTAGTAGTAGAACATGGAGAAAACATGTAAGTCATAACATCACAACCCACAACACCCTTAATAAATGTCAATTACCYCTCACTTATGTGATGTTTCTTGTAATTGATATTCTTGCCATTTTGTCATGTTAGCTGTTTGTCAAATATTGTCCCAGAAGGCGGCCCAGGAAGGAATAACTAATTTGTAGTACAAATACACTGCAAGTTCTACTGAAAACATCCCCCTCACACACACACCCCCCAATAACACACTGGTGGATTTAGGAAGTAGTGAGCAGCCAGATGGTATTTTCCATTAAGCTGTAACTGTTTCAAACAAATCATATTTAGACATTTAGATCCTACATTTTTGCCTCTATCATCTTTTTAAATTATTGTGAATGGTCTCCTTATTGCAAAATGATTTTAACACATCCAAAAGGTTCAGAAACGCATTTTGGAGTATTGTGATACTACAATAGTAAGACTGCCACAAGAACAGAGAGTTTTGTTTTGTGATATTTCTGTTCTCATTGTTCTGAGATTGTCATGAAGATGGATTCTATACAGTTTTCTGTTTTATTTTTGCAGCCTTTGTTATGAATATGGTCTGATTTTGTGCCAACCTTTGTCACTAGAATGAGAATAAGAATACATTATGAAAACTAGAATGTACCAAGCAYTAAAATTCGGTGATAGCTCATTCTTGTGACAAAGAGATCACAGGAAAAGAATGACACAAAATTAATCAATTATAGTGACAGTCTCACGATTGTAATAGAATAGAAAGTGGCACTACATTTTGTACATTTACATAACTGAGGAATGCCTTAAAATTAACTCATTCAGATCTGAACATCTGTCTCTCTCCCYGAAAAAAATAGAACTGTGGTAATTTGACTAATGACTGTGGATAGTGAATATACTCTGAAATAAGAGAATTTACAAATTCTGCTAATTTTTGAGTCATTCCCTAACATTCTCATTATCTATTCTTAAMAATTATTCATATATTTTTCTTCTAAGAGAAAGAATAGTCCCACTAGCAGCTTCCCAATATTGCAGGAATATTGGAAAGCATACAGATATGGGATTTTTAGAAAATTCCCTTTGTCAGACTGTTGGGTCTTCCACTTTTTCGTATGTAAGAAGTAGAATGACCAAACTCCAGCAAAGAGCCTGGGTATATAGATCAAAGACTGAGGCCTCATGGTGGATTAACCTGGTTAAAAAACCCATTTAGGTATTTTTTAAGAACAGAAAAGAACTGCAACATCCTTCAGAAGTCAACAGGATCCAGACAAAGTACACTGGGCTGTGGAAACCATG
Source organism: Rhea americana (assembly GCF_003343005.1). NCBI lineage: Eukaryota > Metazoa > Chordata > Aves > Rheiformes > Rheidae > Rhea > Rhea americana. The sequence continues at coordinate 1,324,377 of NW_028185073.1, read as the reverse complement.
AGGAGCAGAACCCCCGGGTGTCCTTGCTCTGACCAATCCCTAGCAAACACCAAACAACGCAGATCATAGCAACATCTAGCTAACGATAATTATGAAGAAACTCTCCACTCTGCAGGCTGCTGAAAGGCTGTTGATGGGAAGGATTTGGGCCTCGAGTAGGGATTTTTTCAGGTCTTTTTTCAGTACTTTGTGTTTTCTGTTTGCCAAGGACAAGATGTTGCACAAGATGGACCTGCTGATTTGACTCAGGTCACAGTGCTTCTGGCAACGATGTAGACACTAATCGTTACTCAGATATGTTTACATTTAAAGTTGTTTTTGGACTGATGATTAAAATGATACAATACTTCATGGCTTTATCCACATCTTTTATAAAAATCACAGAAAACGTAATGTTCCTTAGTTCCAGTGATCCAGCTTCATCATTAGATTTGTGACTGTGCAAATGTTACAGAGTTTTGCTTGTTAGCTGAAAATATAATAAAAAAATAGTGATATTCTGGGGATTTCTCTCCTACTGTTTGAATTCTTTCCGTCATGGAATAGCCATGTAAAGCTGAAGGTGGGATCTAATTTGAAATTAATTCCTTTTATGGATAAATGTGGTTGTCAGGTTACTGCAATGGTCCACAATCTCTTCATTACAATTGTCTTACAGTAAACAAATTACACAATGTAGGGCTTTAATATAATAAAGCATTCTTATCCATTAGGAGGCAGATTACTTTTCTCCTTCCCTCCAAAGTTCACATAACAAGTAGAGATACAGTATTGCTCAGGCAGGTGTTGGGGATCCCAAGCAGTTGTTATATAAATGGGCATAAATCCAGATTTATTTATTTTTAGTAGTTCTGAAATAAGTAGAAGAATAAAAGGATTTATTATTAAAATTGTTCTTTCACTGTTGATCATCTTCTTCTTAGATCAYTTACCAATACAGATAGAGGAAAAAAATAAACAAASAAAAACCTTTTTATTATTTTTATATCAGAAGAACTAAATATGATCGGTAACAGAATTTATTTTAGCCAATACAATCATTAAAACTAATCTGTGTTGTATTTATTTTAACTTAAATATTTCTGCAGTGTAATCGATATGACAGTACTGTTGCTAAATCTATTTTTAATCAAAAAAAAGATCCCAGTAGCAGCAGTTAAATATAATCTTTCCATCAATGAAAGAGAGGAATAAAACACAGAATGGATCAGACAGGAGTAACCTTATTCATTTGGAACCTAGGAGAAGTTTTAACCAAATATATTCAACCAAATTGTCCTTTTGCATTTCACATGAAAAATGGAAGTCAAAACTATATATTATTTTTCTTTTTCTTTTCTTTTCTTTTTTTTTTTTTTTTTTTTTTTTTTGGGGGGAATATTTTAACAATTATGGCAAATAATGTGATGGTTCTTATTCTAAATTACCAAAAAATGAATTTCACTGGATATTTCTTCGTAATATAACACACAAGTAGTCACTTAAATAATAAATATAATAATAATAAATATACATTATTTTCAAATAATAACTCTATCTTGATTTTTTCAAATTCATGAATTTATTTTGTATGATGTTTGTAATTTGTTTGTGGTTCAGTAACTTATGACCTGATTTCTCCTATATCTTATGAGAAAAAATAAAGATATTTCAAAAATTAATTTGTATTTTGACAACAGAAAGCTAATGAGAGCTAATGGTTGATAGTGTGTTCACCCTGATAATAGACTGTCTCRTTTTTTACAGCATTCAGAACTAATCTTGGAAAAGATTATTTCTTGGTTTGGTGAGTGAACTTAAATGTAGAATTCATTTGTCCAATAACAAGTCAAAATTTTACTATCTCCATATGCAGACCTCCTAGCCAATGGCTTCATGAGGGAAGCCCTTGCCTTTAACAAACAAATTACACAAAACAAGACCACAGAWTTGTAGGTATTTTGTAAATTTCCTGGGAATAGATCATTTTTGTTAAAGTAGRAAAAAATAGAATTTCAATCTTTTAAAATATGTAATACCAAATGACATTCCATAATACACCCGAGTGGCAGACGAATAGAAGTAATTGCTGCACAGATGCTGTTCTCTGTTTTAAATTGAAAAGAGGAGGTGTCCTTTATTCCGTTTGCTTTCTAGTTCAAATCAGTGCAACTCTGAGTACTGTATAACTATCTTCACATAAACACTTAAGTGAATGAGAGTCAAACTTATATAGCAATAGCCAAATCTAATATTTTTCTACTAAAAATACCAGAAATTATTTATTTGGTTGGAGAAAATCACAAAGGGATTTACTATACATTATTTACTGTGTGTGCACTGTTGTTTTTTGTGTGATCTCAGGGTAGTTCATTAGATTCTYAAGGATTCAGAGAGTTAAACACTTGAGCTTAATTTGCCCATGGGAAATAATATGCTAAATAATAGTATCATCCGATTAAAACTTCTCAGGCAAAACATGTGCTTGTTYGCCATAACATTCCAAATTAAAGTCCCACAACAAAATTAAAATTCAGTGTGATTACCTTAGATGGTGATAATGTGCTTGTGGCATTTAGTCCACTGAAGCATAGTATAGTGTCCTGAACATAAAAGTAAACCACTTACCAATATTAATAATCCATTCAAGAAAGGTAATTTCTACTATTTTTAATACATTAACACCCTTTCAATACGCATTAAAGAGAATGTTAAAACACAAAAAATAATAGAAATTTTCTAAACTCTTGTAATATTTATTGGAATTCTTTTATTTAGGCTGAAAGCTCTCGTTCTAATATACTAGGATTTTTCAGGGTTCCTTATTAGGAAATTCATAGAATCTCCACATTTTGGACAAGGAAGAAGGGTTAAAATTTTGGATTTATGTTCAGTAATAATTTTAAGTTCAGTAATAATGTTTTACTGCATAACCACCTTTTGATCTGGTGTTAATTATTCTGAGATGTCTTCCTTTCCTTTTCCTTAAAGCTAGGTAATGGTTTCTCCCTCTTGGTATTGCTGGAGCAAATTTGCTGCCACTCTTCCTCTTTGGCCCACACTTTCTGGAAAGGAAGTGAAGAACCCACAGTTCCTCCACCAGAAGTACTGACAGACACTCAGAGGGAAAAGGTAAATTTGCCCAGTCCTGTTTGTTGTATTGCCCTAGACAGAAATATTCATGCTACAAGATTTTTTTTTTTTTCCTGTTGTTACACGTCTGAAAACAGTACAATAATTTTGGGGAGCTCGAAGACTTCTTTCTCTCTCTGATATTTTAAAGATCATTTTATGAATAGTGATGTCAAGAAATCTGAGTGGGAAATGGAACTTGCCAATTCTCTCATAGATATTCGGAAGTAAAAGTTGAGTAAGGCTTCTTAAGAAATGATTTTTTTTTTTTTTGAAAGAAAGATGTAGGAGCAGAAGGGAGAGAGAAAGAATGAAGGTTGGATTCCCTTCTGAGCAGTAAGTAGCTTGAGAATATTTGTAAATTTGCCATACTATACTAATAAAGATAGAGAAAAAACAAATATTTAAACAGTCTTAATGAAGGTTGGCAGGTAAGGTGCTCAGAACTGAAGAATATGGTTAATAGTAGAAGCTTATTGCACAGGGCTAGTGCTGTCCATGTTAGAACATAGCATTTTGGTAGCTGAACATAAATTAGGTTTCTTAGCATATCACTAAATTATTCAGTATAGCCTTCTTGCTTTCTTCTTGATTTGATGGACTGAAGAAATGATGGCAAGGAACCTGAAAGTAAATATTCGTTTTCTAAAAAAACAACTAGAAATGATTAATCAAACTAACACACACCTTTTTTTTTTTTTTTTTTTTTTTTTTTACCAGATATCTCCTCTCACCATACTGAGATTCATTATTTTTTTTGAAAACAGAATCTTTGGCAGTGTGACAACAAGATGTGGTCCAGTTCATAACCCTTGATTTGATGATTTATTATACAGTTTTAGGACAGCTGGTCAGATGAAATTCACGCTGAAAAGGGTGGACGGATTTCCAGCACCAGAATTCTATCAATCTAAGAGATGTTACGTGAGAAAAGAGATTTCTTTTATCACCATCTACTGAGCAGACAAATAGAAAAAAATGTGAAAGATCACACTCTGCCCTGTTGCATTTGCTGTGACACATCTGCCAGTTCTTGTCCCCTTTTCGCCACCTGCCTACCTGCTCCCAAAACRCATAGTGCTAGAAAACAAGCCTCCGACCGTCTGTTTGTGTGCTTGTGTGCAAACATGGGGGAGAGAAGGACGCACTTCTAAATACTGCTTTCTTTTAGATTTTGCTGGCTGTGGGAGGGAGGATGTCAGAAAGAGACTGTGTGGAGAAGTGAGCTTTTAAATTGAGCTCGAGTCTCCAAGAAACTCAGCCCAAAAGACCTCCAAAGCCAGGCAAAACAAAACAGTATTGTTCACTGCAGTGCAGTTCTCTTATGAACTTTCTCAGGAAAGCTCAGCTTTCTTTTTTCTTCTTCTTCTTCTTTTTTTTTTTTTTCCAGACATTTCTTTTTGTTATAGCACTTGTCTCATCCTCTCTTTTTTTTGTAGTAGTAGCATAGTTTCTCAATAAGAAAAGTTAGCTGCTCAGTGAAGTGCTATAAAAGCTCAGACAGGGAAGAAAAAAAAAAAGCTTAAATAGAGAGAGAAATGAGGGAAAGTCTAAAATGGATAAAGTGGAAGGTAGAATACAGAAAAAAGATAGAGAAATGGATGAAACAGGAAGAAAAATCTGAAGAAATCTGAAAAGAAAAATGACCAAGCAAGCCGTGCCTGTGCTCCCTTATGAATCGGGAGGGTTACCCACCGCTGCTTACATAGGACAAGCTTTTCACGGAGCCACGACACTCTCCTGTCGCCCCAGCGAGGGTGGAAGAGGGTAGAGCGGAGGAAGGACTGTGAAAGCAAAGGGGCTTTGCAGAAGGTGGCGACAAGAGTGACGGTTTCGGTCTTCACCCGGAGAGGCCCGGCCGCTGCTGGGGGGCACGGGGCCCTGCAGCGAGAGGGTTCGCGAGGGAGTTGCCCCCATGAGGTGACGAAAACCCGGGGCAATCCTAACAGCAGCACCGTCTGGTTTTGAGGATCTAAAATTAATTCAGACATCTGAGGCACTGAGCAGCTTATGCACCACTAAATTGCTCACAGATTATATTCCCCCACTCTTTTGACTGAATTTATTCCTCACCAGTTTAAATCCTAAGTGACCAAAAGGGCATTTCTTTTTTTTAAGTCTGATTTTAGTAGATTTTTTTATTTGCTTGCTGTTTTAATGATACCTAAACATTTCTTGAAATATAGATCTTACTAGTTACTAGGTAAACCAAAGAACTGCTGCTTATTAAGAAGACACAATTATTCTACATGTAAAACACATGAATAATTGTTTCTATTTGTTTTTAATGTAATACTTCTAAGATGAATGAAAATTTTTGTTACTGATACCTCTAAAAGCTTGCGCTGAGGAATTGTATGCCTCTGGCAAAATACACTTCTTTGCACTGTAGCATACATAGTTTTTCTTTTTTGATTGACTACTTGTTTGATTTTTTTCTTTTTTTTCCTCCCCCCCCTTTTTTTTTCTTTTTTTTTTTAAGGGGAGTAAAAGGTTATTTTTTTTATAAATGACTATACTTTTATACTACCAGTCACAAAAGATGACATCAATGCAAATAAATTATGAATAAAATGAATGTTAATTTCAGCAATTCAGCAACGGAACATAAAAATTGTTGTATGGATCTACATAAATGCTTTAAAAAGTGCTTAAATACAGACAAATGTCACCATGGAAGTAGGCTRGATTTACTTGCTTTTTGTAGCTTTGTGATTTGTATAAATCAGTTGGGAGAGAAAACTGCTAATCCAAAGGATTAATAGCAAAAAATTCTCTGCAAATCTGGGACTGAACTAGGTTTTAAACATGATAATTTGACTTAAAAAAGCAAAGCCAGTGATTATCAGTAATGTGTTGTAAAGAGAGGAAAACAATATATTCAGTTCTGAACATTAACTTGTCCTCATTTTTTTTTTTTAGTTTAATTCTATGGAATATAAAGGACCTACTGTTCCAACTCCAAGTCAACAAATTTTCCTTTGTTGAAATTCTCTGCACTGTGCAAAATGTGACTTTATAGTAAATATTTGGTAGAAGGAAAATCATTTCTAAAAAGATTTCATATGAATACATGGTCTGTATCAAAATTGCATATTTGGTATTGATCCAAATTTTTCATTATCCATCTGCACGTTCGGACCTGAGTAGGAATGGCCAAGTGCTTTCTATATGAGTATTTTTACTGCAGAAATGAGATCAAACCTATTGAATGCATCTGTGAAGAACAAGCAGGGAGCTCTTCTCCATCTGCATTTTGGTGATACTCTTCGTATTTTTTGAAGATTTTTTTGAGAAGCTGTTGTGATGCTGCACACTAAGTCCATGAAGAATCCACTGAATGTTTCTACATCTGCTTTGACTAGCATTTAGTCTGTGCCTAAGTAGGATGCCAAGGGAATATAATTTATAAGTTCAGGTTGTTTGAATGTATTTCAGGTCTGGAATTGATTTCATGTGTGTGTATACCTGTGTGTGTGTGTGTGTGTGTGTGTGTGCGTGCGTGCGTGCAATCTCTCTTTTAAAGTTTTAAAATAATTTGATCTTAAAAAAAAAAGTCTTTTACAAATGTGTTTAGCCATGTAACATATTCATATCTGAATGTCTCATCCTTCTTATGATTAATAGTATGGAGAATGCATATTTAACATATTTTAACATATTTTCTCTATGGCAAGCCAGAATCTCACTTTTGCTTGAAGTCAAGATATTAGCAAAGAAGATTCCATCTCTAGGATTTTCTGTTTGTTTAGTCACTAACCTAGGTTGTTTCATGTATATGTTTAAATTTAAAAAAGCTTCCTCTAAACACTGAAACTGTTGCCATACTATGTTTTCCTACCTTGGAAATCAGCCTAGAAATAATAGTTCGCTTTTCTTTTTTCCCTTCATTTAAAAATAGTTGCGACACTGCCACCTTATGGCCAGATTAGATTCTAGCTCTAAAAAACTGATCTCTTTCCCAGCGTGTGTCTTGCTACTTTGGAATTCACGTGGTTTCTACCTTTTAAGCAAAGAATCTCACTTAAACCTCTCTCAGGAACCAGTTTAAACTAAACCATAGCAGTCTGACTGGCTTTGTCTCTCAAACTGAAAGAGCTGAATACAAGACAGTGCACACAAGAACTGTAACAATGTGTGGACTTCCAACACCTCAATATTCTCACTTTTACTCTGATATGAAAATATACGAAAGTCTTTGATGAACATCTGCCCTTCTTATGTGGTTCAATTTGCCAGGCATTATGGGAAAATTAAAAAAAAAACACACAAAATGGAAGACAAATCATGAAATATGACATTTTTCTTCTCAATGCATCCATGCAACAGTGAAAAAGGAAAATAATGCATACACTCACTGTGCTCACTATATGTGAAAATCATAATAATAAAGGTGATCCAGTTCCACCTCTGGCAACATATCTGGCTTCGAATACATACAATTTCCTCAAATCCATGCAAAATTTCTTGAAGTAAAATTCTGTATTACATTCTTTATTTAAACAATTAAATATGAAACACATGCCCACTGAACACATCTTATTTACATGAAGATGTAAATAAATAATTTACATTTATTTAATATATTAAGAATCATACCAGATGACCCATCAATAACATAATAACCAGGTCATCCTAATAACCAGTATTTTATTTTTCTTAAATCCTCTAGGAAACATTCTTACAAAGAAGTTCTTGAGGATCAACAAGATTCTTTAAAGAAGAGCAAGAACAGACCAAACTAGTAGAGGGCAGTGAATGAGGGGAATATTAAAATACAGATATTTTGTATCAAATAATATGTTTGAAAGTTTTAATGAAAAWGTATCTAAACATTGTCTATATATTTAATTCATTTGGTTATTTTTCTTATTATTATTTGCAAATATTTTTTGTACAGACTATGAATGCTATGAATGTCCAATCCATGGAAATGACTTTCGTTGTGCTATGGTAATACTTTTTCTTATTTTTTTTTTCCTAAAAAAAAAAAAGAAAAGAAAAAAACCAACTATTTGCAACATTTGCAAAGAATTTGCAAATACCCTGCAATAATAGTATTTTAAACAATGTTTTAGAATAGTATTTTGAAAAAAAACAACATTTGCAAGGAATATCAACCATGCCTGATAATTAAATCAATGTAGCTGAAATGAAAGACTTAATCTTACCATTTCTGTGACTTCACATCTTTGAATCAGAAATTGCATGAGATTTTTTGACAGTTACCTATCTGAAATTCACAGTGAGTCAGTATTCTCTGACATTTGTTTAACTTATATTCTCTTGGAAATATCTCTGCCAATGTGGTCGAAAGTGTAAACATGCAGAAAAATGCCAGTAATAAAAACCGCCCTTTTTTCCTTCAATGGTGAAATATATATATATATGTATATGTATATATATATACACACATGCATACATACACACACACATATATATACACACACATATACATGTATGTACATATACCTATACACACACGTATATATGTATATGCATTTATATACATGTATTTGTTTATATGCGTGTGTGTGTGTATGTGTGTGTGTGTGTGTGTCCACACACACAAAGGAGAACAGTTGCTGAGTGTTGTAGGAAAATAGAAAATAGGATTCCTTATGAAAAAAAGAAAATCAGTTAAAAATACTACTAAAGGAGAAAACAAAACAAAAAAAAAATCCTCTCTCAAAAAAATGAGAGAATCTACACCGGATCAAACAAAGAATAGAGCTCCACGAGACAAAATTACCCTGGCAACAGGATGACTCTTATTYCCCCTCCCCTATCTAATTGTAGCAATAGATGGAGACTAATTGAAAAGATATAAGAAATAAGATATACTTTAATTTGGTTGTATGGAGCTAGGAAAAWTAATTCACATGGATTATGTTTGAAATGCTCAATTCAAATGTTTTTCTAAAAGTGAATATGAATATAATACATATTAATATATATGAATATACTTAGTACTATAAGAATATCAAATATGTGTAGCATTGAACAATCTATCCTCTTTATTTTCTAAAGATAAGGAGTATTATTGTTTTGTTTGCATAACATGAACAATATGTAGCTCAACTATTTACTTCTAAGACAAGTCGAAATTAATCAAACTATATCTTTGCTTGTGCTGAGATCCTTTGAAGTGATAATATGGATTTTTGTTTTGATTTTCTTATTTTTATGAGACATAAGATTACATCTGTATACCTGGAAGAAAATTCGGTTAATAAACTAAATTCCTAAAGAATAACTGATGGAAAACATTATTTGACTACAGGAAATATGCCATACTTGTACTCCAAGTAAGCCCGGGTCCTTTTTTGATGAATGCTGAAAACTTATTTCCAAATACTGTAATTAATATTTACAATTTGGAAACCTGCAAATGTTTTGTGTTTATACAGAACAGTTCACTGTTTTCTATAAATTCTGGTTATTTCAGGAGCCCAGACTGTTATGTACTCTGAGAAAAAAAGATACTAATTATTTATTTTGGAATTAGTGTTCAGTGTGCAGACCTCTGTAATCTGCTGAGTCCTATTCAGTTCCTGCGAGTAAGGTGAAAATGATTTACTTTCCAATGTGGTTGTCGCTGATGCTTTTTTATCATCTTGTGTCATTGCTCTTTACCAGCAATGAATTTGTTTTTTCTCAAGACTGCAGTATAGGTAACTACTACTACCCTTCATGTTTAACAAATGGAGAACAAATGCACAGAGATTTAAATGCAAGAAGTATATATATATTTGGGGAAATTCAATATATAGGACCTAGAATGGACTGTTTAATGAGTGCATAGTGCAATACATATTTTTCCTGGCAGTAAAACACCTCCAGGTCCTCAGTTTATTAATACAGTAGTTGAGGCATAATTTAGAATGAAAAAGGGACAAAATCTTTCTATTTGTTCAATCCTGTGAACATTCAATGCTCCCTTAAATCTGTACCAGGAGTTCCAGTCCCAGTACCCAGGAAATGAATAAAAGATATACGCACCTCTGTTAACAGGGCAAGAGAGAGCAGCATTTTGTATAGGACGTTGTATAAACTGCGTATGGAGTCACTGTTCTCTCTCCAAAGGTAGATCTCAAGAGTACACGAACGTGCATAACAACGTAACTAATAAGGGAACTCGAATAAACAGCAAATTATGTGCTGTTCCGTGATGTTGATGTAGACAGAATCCGAGATAGCCAGGTGTGAAAATTTCTATTTAAGTAGTTTCCCAACAGCACATTGGAACAAATGGCAAAAGCAGGGATTGGATCCAGTTACTCAGGGGGATATTCAAGATTCTGGTAAGTATGGGATAAAAAAACGTGGAGGAGCAGCATYTTTATTTATCCATCTTATCCGTCACACGCCTTTTTTTTTTATTTTTTTTTCCCAGCAAATGATCAGGAGTCTGATGATAATAGCTTTGTTCACTATTCAAGTTTAATAAGTATCAGAGTACATAGAATGAAATCTGCTTCTCACGTTAAGTATTCCCTAACTATTTTTCTGATCTTAACCTAACAAATATAACAGTAAGGTGAAATTCTATTCTGAGAAGTAACATGTAAAAATTATATCATGTGATTCCATGTTTATAACATCAATTATTTACAGGTTGGTGGAAGTTGGTGGAGACTACAAGAGCACAGATTTCATGTTTCTGCACGGTCCATATGTAAGCAGAAAGGCAATATGYAAGCAGGCAGCTTCATGAACAAATGCTGACATTCCAAATACAACCCCAGCTGTATGGAATGCAGTAATATAATTTAGGAAATGATAGGAAGCACAGATAACTGAAGCAAAATCACTTTAAGAGGAAGACAATACAAAACGAAACAAAATATAACCTGAAGGACTGCAAAAACACCACACCAAACCCAAGCTCTCTTTATAACGTGACTTCTTACCTTAACTGATTTTCATGTCTGTGTGCTTTTGAATGTTTTCGGTAATAGATTTACTTTATTTTGGCCTTTTATCTATAGTAGGAAATGAAAGTTGCATGAGGGGGATTATTCTTAAAAAAAAATAGGAATCTAGTACATGACACTTTTGGTGCCACAACTAAGTAATAGAGTTATGCAACAGGCCTGAGAAGAAATTAGTTCCAGTTTGTAGTGACTTATCTGAAGTTAATACGTAACAGAAAACAGGATGGAATGTCACAAGATGATAATTTGGGATGGAAAACACAACAGAAGTTTCATTTCTCTGCATCTGGGACAATTAACAYGGAACAAAGGCTCTTCAAACAAAGCTTATTCGTTTGTATCTACTATATTCAAAGATCTAATATGGAAGTTGTAAATAAGCAAATAACTAGCTGTCAGGAAAAAAAAAATCAGTATTAAATTAAATGAACATCCTTTAGGCAAGCTAACATTTTGTTACCCTGTAGGCCTGTTCCACAATGAAATGCAGAGTATAAAAATGTATAAATAAACAGTCAATTTCTTTCAAAGTTCATTCTTCATGTTTGTACTAATTTGAAAATAAGCTTTCAAAGCGAAAGCACAGTGTTGGGAAGAATGAAGGACAACATGATGAGTGACCTCCCTGTACAATACGTGATTAAACAGATTCTTGTACAGATTCTTGTGCCCTTCTTTCTTTAAAGGTGACTTTTACATTGTAGAAAATCAGTTACAACACGTGTGCGGTGTGAAGGTCAGGCTGTAGAGTGCTTTTTATCAGGAATCCCAGACAGATAAAAGCTACTCTGTGATTTATGTTTGTACACTGTACGAGATGTCAACTATGAAATGTAACCTTGGTCAGCTTCTCAAACAAAACTGACTCAGAGGTGCCCTCCATGGATGAAACCACCACTTGTGCTCTGCAATTCATAAAAGGTTCTGCTGAGAGTGTTTTACCTCACACTGCCTGGAAAAGAAGGGCACTTAAAATGCACCTTCTCACATTACATTTTGAGCATGTCTGCAGAGTGCAAAGGAGAACAGAGAAGGGACACCTGAGTTAACACCTATTAAGCTCCTTTGTCTGATAGTGAATTGCTGCACAGCACAGAGATCTAAGGCAGGGTATAAAAAGTAGGATTTTGAGCTAATTATGCTGTTATATTTTGGTTACAGTACACATAACTGGCAGTAGAAGAAAGCTCCAGATTTTCACCACATACAAGCTTACAAAAATGAATTTTTAAAATCATATAAAAGTTACATGTTCCATGTGTTATTTTTCCTCATTCTCATCATATTGTGATCTATTTTGGAAAAAAAGTGGGGAATAAACATTATGTGATGGAGCAGAAGAAGAGTCATAAGTTCATCATTTTGTTGATCAGTGAATCTAGTCATCCAGTTTCTACCATACTCTAAAAGATAACTCAAGAATGTATGTAATAGAGAATTATAAAGAATCAAATTTATTTTAAATCCACAGCAGGTGATTATCCTTACATTCATAAATGTTARATTTTTTAAAAAATATGACAGGCTTTCGCACCCCAACTTGCATGATAGTGGGTCTCCTCATTTTTCCAGAGCAGTGTCTAATTTCTCTTTTTTGGCTTCAAGTACAGATATTAATATCCCGATACTGGACAAGTTTTAGCAATGTAGTCTTACTGTGCTAACTGGTGTGTACTGGGATGTTTCATCTGGAGTATTGCATCCAGTTGTGGGCTACCCAGCACAAGAGAGACATGGAGCTACTGGAGAGAGTCCAGCGTAGGGCTACAAAGATCATCAGAGGGCTGGAGCACCTGCGCTATGAGGAACGGCTGCGAGAGCTGGGCCTGTTCAGCCTGGGGAAGAGAAGCCTGAGGGGGGATCTGATCAATGTGTACAAGTACCTGAAGGGAGGGTGCCAAGGGGACAGGGACAAACTCATTTCAGTTGTCCCATGTGACAGGACAAGAGGCAAAGGGCAGAAATTGAAGCACAGGAAGTTCTGCCTGAGCGTGAGGGGGAATTTCTTCCCTGTGAGAGTGACGGAGCCCTGGCACAGGTTGCCCAGAGAGGYTGTGGAGTCTCCTTCTCTGGAGATCTTCAAGGCCCGCCCGGCTGCAGCCCTGTCTGACATGCTCTRGGTGACCCTGCTCGAGCAGAGGGGCTGGACTAGCTGATCTCCAGAGGTCCCTTTCAACCTCAACTATTCTGTGATTGTGTGTGATTCTGCGATACTGCTTCAAGACTACACATTTGTCCAGACTGTACCAGACAGACCCAGAATCCTCAGATATTGCTTCGCTTCCCAGCAACTTGTAAAATATTGAGCCACCTCTACTAAAATCCTAGCTATTTATAACTGAGGGGAAGATGTATAGCTGAGATGTAAACATCCTGGAAATGACAGGTCTGAGAGTGAGGAGTTAATTTCAGTATCACAGTTGGAATTAAAAAGTTAGTGGGAAAAGGTGCAACCAAGACAGACAACGTTTGACAAATTATAATTCCTTCCCTTTTAAAAGAGTCCAAAAGAGTGTTTGTCCAAAATGACTGCTGACAGGACTAGCTGGCTGGAACAATCTCCACTTTCATAGTGCTCTAGAACTCTTCAACCAAATATCACCAGATTTTTATTTTCTCGGAGGATGTGCTGGTTACCTTCAAAAGTCTTACACTGTACATTTGTGCTCCTTTACAGAAGTAATAGTAGAAAGTGTTAAAACAGTAATTTGTACTCTGGATATAAATCCAGATTGATGTATAAACATCAATCCTTCTTTGAAGTCAGTTTGAAGTTAGTAAATAAACAGTTTGTAGCTGCACAAACAATAACAACAGCCTAAAGTACTAGAGATAAAATCCCCCTGATTAATTTGCACTGCACATAAAGATTGCTGTGTGAAATATAAATAGTTGTTTCTCTACTACAGGGTAATTTTAGTGCACTATTGTATTTGGACAAATATCATTATTTACTTCACTATTTAATGCAACTGGATATGGTCACCAATGTTTTACATAATTTCACATAAGTTCGCCTTTGAAGAATATTTGCAAATACTATTCTGCTCTGGACAGTCTTTCAAAAATAAACAAGTTATTGGAGTTTATTAAAAAGGCTTATATTCACACTTTCTACTGAGGCAAAAGATAACAGAGCAACTAAAAGAACATTATGAAAAAGACTTTTAGACAGAGCTCCCATTCTCTTCAACATATATCTCAAGAAAACAAACTTTAGAAACATTTTGTTTCTGGTGATTTTACCTCATTATAAAGTTCACTTACAGTACAAAAATAGTTTTTACTGAGGTCTGCATATAAAATTGTGATAAACAAAAACATTCAGCCAAATAATTTAAGTCAGGGCTTATCTAGAGGCTATTACGCATTTATAATAAACTATATGAAAGATTTACAAAGCCACAGGCTTATCTGAGACTGCTGTGAAACGCAGCTCTCTCCACTGGGTTTAATGCAATCATGTGATGTTCTCAGAGGGGCAGACTTAAAGCTTGTTTGTAAACCATATCTTAAAAATACATAGTTTTACATTTATGTGAAGAAAGAACAGGGAATAATGCTTCATATTAGCTGTAATTATGTCTCATAGTTAATACCCTATTAGATTACACAGACTTTTTTTTTTTAACCCTTACTCCATTAGTTACATGAAATCCTTAATAGCAGAAGATTATGCCTTCAGAGTTGTAATTAGTGCATTTACTCAAAAAACAAATTTTGGATTTTTTTTCCTTGCATTTTAATGAACCCTCATATATTACTCCTTTCAATTATTTTACACCAAGTTTTGTTTTTCTGTCTCACTAACAGATCACATACAGATATCAGTTTTTTTTTTTTATAATATTTTAAAGGGACAAAGACATTCTCAGTGGCATAAGGGATTAAAATTCAACTCTTCAAATTCACACTACATTGATACAAATAATTACTTACACAGCAGTGAGACATAAATAGATTCCATTAGATTTCTCTCTCCATTAACAGATTGAAAATATCATAGATTTTAAAATTTTCCTAGTTCATTGCCATTCATTGCCTCAGGTATGCTGGGAACGTATAAAAGATTTTAGCTGAGAACTTTCTCATTGGTATTTAGGATTACTTTAGAAATAGAATAATTTTCTAAAGTTTTTTTTTTCTCTTTTTTTCTATCTTTCTAGAAGGATTATTGTGTATGAAGGGAACACAGAAAAGTGGAAGTCCTCTTTTCAACAAAGCACCCTAGAAAATGCCTTTTGAGAGAATTTGTAGTTCTGTTCCTCATGCCAAAGGCTTCAAATGTTCCATTTCCTATAAGCAAAGCAAAGCTAGTATACCGGGTGAAAAAGGTAGCAAATTTTTGTTATATAAGATTCAAAATGCGTAAGGAAACAGACTTGTTGAAGAATAATGCACTAGTCTGTCACATTGGATATATTTTTGTCTGAAGATTTAGCTACTGCTTTGCGGGTATGCTTTGTGGGTGTTTATGGAGCTGGAATTTCATTGGCCAATATCAGAGTAATGACTTACAAACATTCATACAAGAATGCTTGTAAGCATGGTAGAACAGGGCCAGGAAGAACATTTGGAAGGATTACTTCAGAAAGTGATTTAATACAAAATTATTAGATGGTTAGGAAGATGATATGAAAGAGAAGAATTAGTGAATGTTTACAGAAATGGAGTGACCAGATGTGCTTTTATAAACCTAAGAAATCTGGCTTTCACTAAATCTGAATCAGCAAAACTAAAAGCATGAGTCAGTGATGAGGATCTCTTCAGTGATTCTACTGAGGGGAAGGTCAGGCAAGGTCTTATACTTTAGTTTTGGGTGATAACAGTAGCGAAACCAAGCCACATTAAAGGCAGCATAGGAAACATTCTTTGGTCTTAGATTCATACATTATTTGTCTGAACCATCAAGTTGCTGTAGACAAGCACGAAATTATTTCATGTAGCTTGTTTCACAGAATCACGGAATCAGTAAGCTTGGGATGAACCTCTGGAGATCAGCTAGTCCAACCTCTCGGCTCAGCAGGGTCACCTAGAGCATGTCAGACAGGGCTGCAGCCGGGCGGGCCTTGACGATCTCCACAGAAGGAGACTCCACAACCTCTCTGGGCAACCTGGTCCAGTGCTCCCTCACTCTCACGGGGAAGAAATTCCCCCTCACACTCAGGCAGAACTTCCAGTGCTTCAATTTCTGCCCATTGCCTCTTGTCCTGTCACATGGGACAACTGAAMAGAGTTTGTCCCCGTCCCCTTGAYACCCTCCCTTCAGGTACTTGCACACATTGATCAGATCCCCCCTCAGGCTTCTCTTCCCCAGGCTGAACAGGCCCAGCTCTCGCAGCCGTTCCTCRBAGGGCAGGTGCTCCAGCCCTCTGACCATCTTCACAGCCCTACGCTGGACTCTCTYCAGTAGCTCCATGTCTCTCTTGTCCTGGGGAGCCCASAACTGGACACAGGACTCRAGMTGAGGYSTCCCCAGGGCTGAGGAGAGGGGCAGGATCACCTCYCTCRACCTGCTGGCAACACTCTTCCTAATGCACCCCAGGAGACCATYDGCCTTCTTGGCCACAAGGGCACATTGCTGGYTCATGGTCAACTTGTCATCCACCAGCACTCCCAGGTCTTTCTCTGAAGAGCTGCTCTCCAGAAGGCCAGCCCACAGCTTGTACTAGGGGACTGTTTAGTTGCTACAGCAATACCACCACTTCGCAAATTCCACTGCAAAATATAGCTATAATTATTTTATAATCAGAACTTTGTTTTCTTCCTCAGATAAATATTATTAGGTGACACTTTGTAATGCTGAAGTAAATTAATCATTCTACATTGTACGTCTCAAAAACTGAATGGAAATACCAATTTCTAGCAGACTGTCCRTGATTTTTATAGAAATATTCTTCCCTAAAACACAAACAAGGCAACCGTGCACTAAATAAAATAAAGAGATGTCTAGTATTTTCAGCCAATGCCTAAATGGCCTAAAACCAGAGGCTTGTCTTCAATGTTATAAAGCAATATATTATTTACATCAAAGTTTGTCAAGAATTTTAAGTGAAAWATTATACTTTATTATACTGCACTACAGTACAGATTTACCAAATACCCAGTACAGATACATAAGAGAGATAGGACAGCACTTGCTTCTGACTAAGATKAATGTTCTACGTGAGATGGAGCAGGATTCATTTGAAAGAGAAGGAYAGAGAATCTGTAAGATCCAACCAGACAGATAGTAAATGGCCAGGTATTCTCAGGAAATCTAAGATATTATTATAGGCAATTGGAGACAGTAGCAACAACTAGCCCTGGAGAAATTAAGTTTCTCTCCAGGAAGAAGGCAAAACTGTAGTAGCAAGTTAGAATCTGGGAACTCATAAAAAAGTAAGAGTGTCTTTTTGACACCTCTATGTATGAGACGCATGCAGTTAAAATACTTTCTGGCATCTGCCTATTAATAATCAAGCAAGATGAATGTGAAGGGCACTTTTACTACTTACCTATTGAGAAGCTGAGATAATAAAAATGCACAGCTATACACAAGCATGCATATAGCTAAAAATGGAATGATAAATAGGGCAGGTAGGGGACATTGCCAGATATATCCATCGCAGCAATCTATATYCCTTAACTTAAAGAAATCACTAAATATAAATGTCCTAGCCAAGGCTTAGCCTGCATGAAGAGCAGAAGCAGAAGTTTAACATGTTATAACAACTGGTTCAAGGGTGATCAGGTGTCCTGGAGGTGATGTTTCACTAACACTCTTTGGACTGGATGCTGCATGTATTCCCATGGGAGTTCCCCTCTAGCTGATTAACAGGAATTGCATTATCAGCGTCCTTGGAGTAGACAGTGCATTCTGCCTGCTAAGGGAAAGGGGGAATTCTGCAGATATAAAGAAAATTGATGATGTGACAGTGCTGACATGTGCAAATATAGCAAAGAACATAAGAGAGTAAAACTGATAAAAATAAAATACGTTTGGTAAAATGCATGATGGAATGCAGAAAGAGTATGAAGCTACCAATAACCACACATCTCATTCTTCAAAAAAGATTTAGGTTTTAAAATGCTTGGCAATTGGCTCTTTCCAAGCTAGGTACTCTAATCTCCTTTATATTTCTGCATCTTGATTTAAAATCCAAATACACCATAAACAAACATTGGAATTTATATTACAGTTTTATCAGTTTTATTTCTAAAAACTCTAAATATTTTTTCTTTCTGTAAAGATGGTGCATGATCTTRTTTTTCCTTTTCTGTTCTCACTTTATAAATAACATCTTTAAAGATTTTACAAAAAAAGAGCCTCTTAGTACAGCTTTGTTGCTGTCGGTCCAAACATGCAAAAAAATAAGATCAGCCAACCAAACATCATCAACATGCATTCTTCTTAATTTGCAAAATTATACAGTATATTTGATTTTTTTTCCCTTCTTGAGCACCATCTGCAGTATTTCAAGCATGTAAAATGCTTTTTAGTGCCATAGGGGGACTTATATAATTTGTGTTGAGTTTCCCTGAGAGTAGTAAAAAGCAATTTATTAYGACACATTTGATCAAGTTAACTCTTACTACCACATAAGACTAGCATATAACACAGTGAAAAATCCTTAGTCTCACTGTAGTTTGGGCTAAGTTTAATGGAAAAGAAAAACAACATTTACAAAGTTATATATATGGACTATATTGGGATTAAATGTGTTTTGGGGTATATTGGGACTAAAACCTGACGCAGTGGCAACGCCTCYAGACAACACAGCAAGTTAGGGTGCTAAGCCTTTCATGAACAAGATCTTACATCCTAAGATCATGGAGATACAGGTAAATGCATACCATCTTCAGAATAGTAAGGATTCARCTCATCTGGGCTGGAGAGAATAAGGATGATAATTAATTACAAAAAAGCTCTTGAAGCAAAACTGAGCTATCAGTATTATGTGTCTCTCAAAAACAAACAGGAGTGATACCTGTATCCAAAAGAATCTTTCAGTGGCTATGCTAAAGTTTTGTATTCCCTAACAAAAATTCAGATTCATTAATRACTATTTCTTCTGCTTTTTAAATAAGCAGAGCACTATGCACATGTCAAGCAGAATTATCCATCAGCATGGTAGTAGTTCTGATACGTTACAGTAGATTTTGATATTAAACCATGACCAGAACAGAACCCACAGAGAAGTTGTTCAGTAACTAGTAAGTACATTCATACTCGAGTCTCTTATTTTTTTGTTCCTCCTCTCCCAGGACTTTTGATGAAGTATACTCCTCAGATGAAACTAGAATGAGCTTAAAATTCCTGTGAAAACTTTCAGTTTCAACAAATACCAAATTTCCTCTGCAACTCCTCATGGCCTGAGACAACTTAATTTAAATTCTATGAAAGTTTTAGATGTAAAATGTGATAAAACATTTTTTGTAAATTTTTTGTAAATTAAACTGAGACCTGATCAAATCAGCTTGCATATTTTTTTCTAGAATTAGGTAAACTCTTTCCGGTTTATCTTCAGACAGTTTTCTTCATCTGCCAGCAACTATCAATGTACAAAAATTTTCCATCATAGTGGCTCATGTAATGCAAGTTTTCTGACAAAAAGAGCATCAGGAGGTTATATTATAGACAAGGAAATATGATGATCTGAATTTATAAAACAAAATAATTATTTATGCATACATTACTCCAAATATGCCTGTAAATTCAGTCAGGCTGCATTCAAAAGTTTGCTCCATAATTTATTTATTATTTAAAATCAAAACTTCCTTAAAAAGATTTATTTCAARACTAATGCTTCTGCTACCATAAGGACACTAGGCAGAAAATATAGCTGCATTCAATGTAATTATATTCATGTATACAATATTAGTGAAACATTTTAAGATACAGAAAATGTTTTTGATAAAAATAGTAACCCAAATGTAACTTTAATCAAGAATTCATCTGATTTAAATCTGTTCCAAAATTACTATTAACTGGCCCAACACCATTTACTGTATTCAGCCAACATCCTCTAGCCTAAATCACTGCTTAGGCCTAAGAAAGGTGAGAAGCTTACCGCTACTGAAAGGGACAGAAGAAGAACATTGGGAGCTATATTTGACATTTTTATCACATGACAAAACATTTGGAACAATAAGCTTTTATAGGCATCTATTCTGAAGAAATACATTGAGATTTAACCTGTATGTGATTTTTATCATGAAACTGAAAATATTAATATTAGTTATCAATAAATAGCAATTAAATTAAAAAAAAGAGTTTTGTATTTTCAAATCATGGGTATGTCATTCTTTTCTTTATTACATTTGAAAGGCACAAGATAAGATTTTCTCTGAAGGGTTAAGACAAAAATATAAAAAAAAATATAGTGTTATTGTCTAATATTATCCTTATTTTATTGTTTAAGAAAACATATTCCTAAAAAAATAATACTGGCCATTATTCTTCTAAGTTCTGTTTTTAAAGCACAAGATTTTCCATTACATTTGACTAATATAGAATGATGCTGTCATTGATGCCTCCTCTGCTTCCAGCTGCAAGGTAAATGACATGATAGCTCTTACTGGTTTTCAGTTAAACCTGTTCTGCACATGCATGAAGAATGCTCTTGTGAAAATGAGTTGCAGCTCATCTGTGTCTTCTTTGTTGGAACCTGTAGCATAGACTTTAACATCGCATGTGAAAGATGAGATTTTATCCAAGAAGGAGAGAACAGAGAGAGAAAAGTGTCCCAATGAGAACATTTTAGTTAAAATAGAGACAAAAGTCTAGAAAATCTTTTAACTGAAAAGATCAAAAGGCACCTTGTTATACACCAGTCTGAGAAATTTCCTCAAAACCATTATTACCAAGAACCCTAGTGAATACTTTTCAGAAAAGTACAAAAGGGGTGTCTTTTGCGCTTCCAGTTGCAAGGAATTATTCACTTTTCTTTCTCTCAGGTTTCAATCTATTTCTACACATGGTTAGTTTTATCCTCTTTTTTTTTTCCTTATGATAGAGCCAATTACATCTGTTCCATTCCATCTCATGAAAGAAATAATGATTCTCCCTTTTTGTCAGCACATATTTCCCCAAAATTCTTTTGTCCAGCAAAACTTTCTGTTTTATATGTATTTAGTTAAGTCCAAAATTACCCACACTCACACAAATGTGAAAGAAATTTATTTATATAAGAAAGATAAAATTGTGAAATCTATTTACTAGAGAGAATTGTCAAAATAACTTTTCCTACACTTCATATTTCAATTCTTTGTCATGTACTTTGAGCCATGTTTGCACTACCACGGTTTGTGAGGAAGGCTGAGCTATAGAGAATGAGCACTGAGCAGGAACATGAAATGTAACATTTAAGTTGAGGCTTTTGTGTAACAAATCCATTTATACAGAATTACATAAGGAAAATGACTTATACATTCTTTGGACTAAGAAATGGTAAAATTATTTCCAGCAGCTATGCTGTAGTTTGATTAAACAGAAGTTCATTAACAAATTTACTTTTCCTCTTATTTATTTATAGTATTTGTAAGTGTCCATTAGTGTCCACATCTTCAAATGCAACTACTGGCACTGTTTTTTTTTTTTTTTTTTTTTTTTTTTTTTTTAACATCAACATTATTTTACATTCATTAACTCTTACATATGTTATCTGAATAAGTCAAGGGCAGACAGGACAACATGAATGCCAGTAACGCAATTGTGGCACCTTAGAAATTGTCATGGTCTTCAAAATCCATTTCAGAAACATATTTAGTGGACAGCCAGTGATGATCTCTTTACTATCTCAGCCCTTCTAATAGAAATGTTCATGACGAATTTTAAAGTGGTTGTAAGATAAGTACAGTGAGTGACTAGGTATGTAAAGGACAGAATTGCTGATATGTAGACTAAGTTGGTTAACTGATTTCATCAGCTACTTTATTGTTGAAATCAGGGGACTGGGGAGAAAGAAAACACATACTTAGGCATTTATCAATAATTTAATCTGGGTTACTCCCTTCGTTTGACACTCCAAGGCTCTACCAGAAAGTGCTTGGAATACTCATTCTGTCTGCCAAAGCAGTGAACTACTGTCCAGGGAACAGAGATGATGTCACGTTTGTAGAAAAGTAACCATGACAGTCCCACTGGTTTAATTTTATCTAAACATAGACTGCCTAATACAAGTGTTTATACAGTTAGTAAGCACCACTGTCATAGAAYCACAAAATGGGAAAGGTTGGAAGGGACCTCTGGAGATCATCTAGTCCAACACCTCTGCTCGAGCAGGGTCACCTAGAGTATGTTAGACAGGGCTGCAGCCGGGCGGGCCTTGACGATCTCCGCAGAAGGAGACTCCACAACCTCTCTGGGCAACCTGTGCCAGGGCTCCGTCACTCTCACGGGGAAGAAATTCCCCCTCACRSTCAGGCAGAACTTCCTGTGCTTCAGTTTCTGCCCATTGCCTCTTGTCCTGTCACAYGGGACAACTGAAGAGAGTTTGTCCCCGTCCCCTTGACACCCTCCCTTCAGGTACTTGYACACATTGATCAGATCCCCCCTCAGGCTTCTCTTCCCCAGGCTGAACAGGCCCAGCTCTCGCAGCCGTTCCTCRYAGGGCAGGTGCTCCAGCCCTCTGAYCATCYTCRYAGCCCTACRCTGGACTCTCTTCAGTAGCTCCATGTCTCTCTTGTMSTGGGGAGCCCAGAACTGGACACAGGACTCGAGCTGAGGTGTCCCCAGGGCTGAGKAGAGGGGCAGGATCACCTCCCTCVACCTGCTGGCAACACTCTTCCTAATGCACCCCAGGAGACCATYRGCCTTCTTGGCCACAAGGGCACATTGCTGGCTCATGGTCAACTTGTCATCCACCAGCACTCCCAGGTCCTTCTCTGCAGAGATGCTCTTCAGAAGGTCAGCCCACAGCTTGTACCGGTGCCTAGGGTTATTTCTCCCAAGGTGCAGGACCCTGCACTTGTTGAACCTCAGGAGGTTCCTCTCTGCCCAACTCTTCAGCCTGTCCAAGTCTCTCTGAATGGCAGCACAGCCCTCAGCTGTAACAGCCACTCCTCCCAGCTTGCGATCATTGGCAAACTTGCTGAGGAGGCACTCTGTTCCTTCACCCAGGTCATTGATGGAAAAGTTGAACAGGATGGGACCCAGTACTGAGCCCTGGGAGCTGCCACTAGCCACAGGCCTCCAACTAGATTCCATGCCACTGATGATGACCCTCTGAGCTCTGCTTTTCAGCTAATTCTCAATCCACCTCACTGTCCACTCATCTAACCCACACTTCCTGAGCTTATCTAGGAGGATGTTATGGGAGACAGGTCATAAGCCTTGCTGAAGTCAAGATATACAATRTCCACTGCTCTCCCCTCATCTACCCAGACAGTMATTCCATYAGATTGGTTAAGCAGGATTTCCCCTTGGTGAATCCATGCTGACTACTCCTTACCACCTTCTTTTTCTCCATATGCTTGGAGATGTCATCTAGAATGAGCTGTTCCATCACCTTTCCAGGGATGGAGGTGAGGCTGACCGGCCTATAGTTGCCTGGGTCCTCCTTCTTGCCCTTTTTGAAGACTGGAGTGAGACTGGCTTTCTTCCAGTCCTCAGGCACCTCTCCAGTTCTCCATGAGTGGTGAGAAGCGGTCTGGCAACAACCTCTGCCAGCTCCCTCAGTACCCATGGGTTCATCCCATCCAAGCCCATGGATTTGTGGATGTCAAGCTTGCCCAGAAGATCTCTAATCCTATCCTCTTCAACCAAAGGGAAGTCTTCCTTTCTCCAGACTTTCTCCCTTACATCCAGGCTCTGGATTCTTGTCCTTTCTCTCCTAAGTGTTCTAACTTTGGAAACTTTTGTAAACATTGCATGGTGTGAGAGGCTGAAGCAAATCAAGGATGGAGTAACTACTTTCACTGAGTTTGTAGGTGCTTGAGTTAAAAAGTAAAATGCACATAGGTCAGCAAATATTTAACATTGTTCTCCTTATCGTAGSGATTGCACAGAGAGCTCACAACAGCATAAACAACGTTTCCTGACACAGCAGGCCAAGCATAGTTGTGTGGGAGACTTAAGTATGAAAAGAGCTATTACACAAATTTTGTAAAATTTTAGACTGTAAAACATATCTTCAGACAAAGTAAAGTCAATAGGGAGTACAAACTCAGCACCTCTCAACAGATCCTACACACAAGTGTTGAATCCTAGCTTACTACTTTTCCCAAAGTGATTCAATTCTTCAAAAATAATCCTTTACTGTTGGAATGAAACACATTGCCACATGGCATGGATTGCAGCATTATTTGTTTTCTTTCACCAGCACCATGTGTTCTTTAATCAGTGCCCACAAACACTGCAGCTACTGAAGAATCAATGAGCTCATAAGAAGGGAGTGACCATATTAAATATATACTTCATGCTGCTGTGGCACATAAAGGTCTTCCAATTTATATGAGGAATCAGCTTAAAAGTGTAACAGTAACAGCAAAATAAAATATCATAAGAGAGCTATCAACAGAAGACAAGTATTTGAGAAAAAATAATTCTTTAAATACATATCTACTAAATATATATCTTTAGTAAGTAACATTACCTTTTACATATGAAAATTACAGATATTATTTTGTGTAGAAGATTATTTTTAAAGGGTTTTCTTTTGTTTYGTATGGCATTTACTTTCAAAGTAAATCATATGAAAACCAAAATCCAAAACCTTGTAAGCCATGTGTATCTATAGCAATCAAAGCAGTACATTTGTCATTCGGGTACAATTACAAGATTATCWGATTAAGGGAGTCACCAGCCCTGGGGTTACAAGTCTTGTGCAGTTTTTCTCCAGCAAGGCTGGYTGTAAGATGCCAGGCAAAAAGATCAGCACTAGGACAAGTGTGGGAAAATGAGGTCATGTCTCTAATTGAGACCCATCCACGCAAAGAATTGAAGAAATTGTGTAAGGGATGTGGAAAATCTTATCAACCGTGATTCCCAAAACAGAAAGTCTYCTAGGCCATGGGGCAGGACACTACCACCACACTTAGAAAAGTGCTCATCAGGACTGCTTCAGCCTGATTCAGACAGGGTTTCTGATTACAGGGGCATCTGGCCTCCTTGCCATCAAAGGCACTGCAGGATGGCTTCCTCTAACTGGGAGATTTACGAATGAGAGATTAAGTGTCTCCCTGTTACTKAGGTACTTGTTGCTGAGTACTTCTCTGTGCAGAGTCAGAAGAAGAGCTCTGTTTATTGGTGGTGTTGCTCAAAATAATCTTCTAGATATTGCTTCCCTTTACTGACTTTTCCCTGAGATCATTCATCTACTGCTGAAGATATGTTACTCTTCTGGCATAACGTCAGCAACCTGTGGGAGCACAAACGTGGAGCAGAGCACACATAAAGGCAGGGATTTACCTGCCAAACATTTTATTGTGTGGAAATGATACAAGCTCAGCAGCTAGCCTTAGGAGTGTTGAGGATGTTTAATCCTTAATCTCAGGTCTGCAGGATAAGGTTAAGAGGACAAGAAATGCAGATGAGGAATSTGGATGTTACCCAACATGCTTGCTTAAGGGGAAGGGCTTGTGGCCACCTCTGCTTTCTTTCCTTACAGATACCAAACACTTGGTAAGACTATCCTTGATAAGGTAGTGGATATTATCAAGTTTCATGGGTAAGTCTTGTTTCCATGACAATGTAGGCACTGGTTTCCCTGGTGACATTAGATTGCTTCTTGCATATGTTCCAGTAAGTGCAAGAACTGACCATCCTGTTCAAGAGCATTAATAATGGAGCTGAAATTCCTCTTGCTTATTCAACTTACTTTGTCAGTGTTCCTTTACACGGTAGCAAAGTCAGTGAAAGTTAGAAATCTGCTTCTCCCTATGAAAGTGCCCTGAAAAGAGCCATTATTGGTATCAAATGTAGAGACTAGCTGCCAGGCTATACTCTGAATAACATCTCAGTATAATCTCTGTGTTGCTTGTAATATAGCATTCTATTAATGGACTATTTAGAAAGAGACACAGAAACCACTAGCTCAGTCCAAATTTTCGGTAACATAGAAAATATGCATTGCATTAAAAGAAAAAAATTAATTTATGCATTTCCTCAGTCTCCCACTCTTAATTTTTTACTATCATGCTTCCTTTCTCACTCAGTTAAGGTGAGGGATAGGCATCCTATCTACAATATCTGTAGCTAATAAAACCATTAAGGTTTGTTGAAATTGCCCAAATACAAGCACTAATGCAAACAGTTTTTATCACTGGTAACAAAACACTGTGATACTCCTAACACTTTATTTCTTACCAAACTCACACTACTAGTATGGACATTATTATCTTTTTAAAATTACTGGTATTTTTCTGTAAATGTTAGCTCTTAAGTGTACATTGAGTTCTTAGTTGTTCAAAAAGTAGAGCATGCTTAAKTACTTCTGATAGATTTTTAAATAAAATAAAATAATATTTTTAGAGATTTTATAGAAATTCTAAAACTAGAAATTCAAGAACATAATAGAGGAAACTCTGATTGATGTCTGTAAGGTTTAATGTGCATTTAGGTAGAGCAGTGAACCTCTCAACGGGACAGCTACAATACTCTTTTAATCTTTCAGCAATTATTAAAATAAATCTCTGCATATAACAAAGCATGCCTGGAGTGAAAATACTTGTTAAACTACCCACACTTCTTCAGCAATAGGATAAATATGAGATCACTGCATTTCATAGAGCTTACTACAGTGGATATTGTGTATCCTAAATGGATCTGTTAGCTTTTTCAGGGGGAAAAAAAAAAGTTGTTTAAAATTCTTTATAGATTTTATATTTATATTAATATATATTATTACTTATATTCATCATATCTAATTAATATTCATTACAATTGTTATGTTTTTACAAATATATCAGAAAAATAAGAATATAAGGATATAAGGATGAGACATGAATCAATTATATACAAGAAAACTCAAATATTATTATTCACAGACTTCTAAAGAAAAAGAATTAAGAACCAATAGCAAAATTATTCATCTGCATAAGGAAGAACAATGTTAAAAAAATATGTTTCATTAAACATGAAATGAATTCAAGCAAATCAAATTTGGATTTACCATATAGCTGGAAAAAATATTTTCCTTCTCCTTCCCTTCACCATCAACTGTGGTGTAAGCCCCAGCATTACATAAGATAACTGTGAAGATGCAGTGTGATAAGGCTTGCATAGGCCTCCATAGTACAAGTAGAAGTGCTGTTCACCTGCTAATTGAAGCAAATCCTTTTCTTGTGGACTTCAGTCTCATTTATAACTGAGGGAATCGTGACTTGTTCTTATTTATATGATATCAGCGTCTAAAACAGTATCAATTTCCCTTTACAGGGGGAAATYGTAGAAAAAGTAAATAGTTTCTATCCTAGAAGAACTTGTGAATAGCAGGCAGAATGAAAATCATGAAGAGCTGTGTAGGAAATATGGAAAGACTGACTTTTGACAAAAGTAGCTGGTTACAATTAAAAACAACAAAATCCTGTGTGTTATGAGCACAATCATGAAAGAAAGCAGCCTGCAGATRCTGCCAACATGACCAGAATATCATTCCTCATAATGGTCTGCAGAATTTAGCCACCTGATGAACAAAACTGAGTTTACTTTGGTTAGCAGAGAATTTTTGAAAAAAAATAATTTTGATCAGATTAAGTAGTAAAAACTGAAAAGTCATTCTAAATATTCATTTCCAATGAAACTTTTTTGTAAACAAGTGGACTTGTAAGTCCAAGAATAATTTCTGATTAGAGATATCCTGCAAAGATCCTTCATCTCCTTAGATTCAGGAACTATTCAGATATTCTCTCTGCACTATTACGGCATTATTATTGCAGTCTATTGTTAGCATTTTTCCTGTACGTCTTAATCCTTCAGCTAGAGTTACTCTGTTCCGCATAAGTAAGCACTTATTACAGCAGGGACTGCAACTCCACCTCCACGTGTCACCCCTGCAGTGCTCTGATCCCTGGATTACGGTGTCGGACTCCCTCCAGGCAGCCCAGTCATTATCCATGGAACAATCTCTCARGATGGACAGGGAAAGACAGAGATGAGCTGCACAGTTAAAAGGAAAGGAGTGCGATACGGACAGAGCAGACTGGCAGTGCCCTTGCCCTTCTTGGTTATCTGAGCAATTGGCTGCACAAAATTTCATAAACTTCATAAGGCCTCCACCTCTGCCTGATGGAAATGGAACAGTTTTCCCTTTCCAAAGCACAAGAAAATGGAGTCTACTTAAAATCTATAGATTCTCATACCTATGCTAAAATGACTAAACATCTCTTAGTGTTTTCAGTTTAAAATGTTTAAGATTTACTTTTCTTTTTCTGGGACAAGAAAAGCTCAGATATAAAATAGCTCCTTTTAGAATCTTTTTGAACATAAGTTAAGTCTTTAGTCTTTTATAAAACAGTATCCATAATCACTGATCATAACACAGCTGTTACACATATGACTATAGTGAAGCAAGCAGCAGATATTTAAGGTAGGGGACTTGTGAAAATGGAAATTGCAAATAACTTCAGGCACAAATACTGATGGGAGCATTTTATAATATTCATTAAATTGCAGACTATATTTCAATGATCAATGAATGATTCAGGAAATGAGAAAGATCAATAGAGAGCCTGAAACTTGACCACATGCAATAATAGATTTTTTCCAGAATATAGATCAGCAAACTTCGTATTTTAAATATGCAGTATCTACTTGCAGATATGAAATATTCTCTCTAAACTGTAAAACAAACAAATATTAAAGTAGTGTGCACTCAGAAATACTTTTTTTTTTTTTTTTTTTTTTTTTTTCCCCCATCTGAAAACCAGAAGTAGCAGGCACAGCAAGCTACATATTAAGAAACTATTTCTGAGCAGGAACTTTTGTTCTCTGATAGTATGGAAAAATATCCCTAATGGAAGAGGGCATGCCAACTAGCATGGACAAATTACACCACAAAGAAGCAGTCAAATAAGTGAAACCAAGGCAATGGAGGATGCTATCTGTGACATGTAAAGCTCATATTGTTCTGAAAGTTGTGGCAAAACCTCTGATCACCATTAATATACGGCAAATACCTGCAAGCACTGCATATCAGTCATCCTTTTCAATGCTTCTTCAAATATGGAAGCCATATAAAACATTCATGAATTTTCATACATATTTATAACCAAGTTATCTTTTCTTCACAGTGTTAATTTTGACTACAAGTGTAAATATAAATTTCACAGTAGTTTCCCCTCTTCTGCAGTCTTTTCCATGTGAAAAGGTGTTCACAGTGAGACTGAAAACTATACTCTCAGACTCACTGGTGTGCACTAACATGTAAAAAGTATGTTCTTGCTTAAATATACTAAGGTTCTTAATTAGTTATGAGCATTTCAGTGTCCTTGTAACATTATGGATGTCCAAGGTGGTGGAGTCATGCAAGAAAAAAGGGGAAATAAAGATCATGGGAAGGAAAAACAGATAAACCACCAGCAGCAAGAGTGTCATAGCTAGTACCAATCCCTCTTTGTGGGAACACTGTGCTATAAAATAGTATAATTAAGAAAATAATATTAATAAGTACTTGTAGCTATCTGCTTATTTCAAGTCAGTAAAAAAAAAAGATATTAATTACAGGACTCTTCTGGGTCCTTTCTTATGACAGGCATTATTTCTTACACACACGGACAATGGTTATTACTGCAGACCATTTCTGTGGCTGGATATCATTTTAAGCAGATGCTATTTAGTGCTGAGAGAGCTATTAAAACCAGCCATGCATGTAAGTGTTTCTGTGGATCGATTAGCCAAGACTGCTCACTGTACTGATGACTCTGTGACCTTTCCTGTGAACTTCTTTCTCTTTTGCATGTCAAATTGGTGATTAGAATACTTTCTTGACTATGTTTAGGGATCCTGGAATCCAACAAACAGCTGAACCTAATCTCTGGTACCTTGCCTTTGCTGCTGCTGAACTGGTGCCAAATATTGCAATGTGCCTAGAAAAATTTAGAAATCTAAAGACAGTACATTTTCCTCTCAATCTGCTGCCACTTATACTCTGTGTATCTGTTGCTGTAGATGTAAGCTCTCTGTATAGGTCATTTTAGACTGACCAGGTTATAGATCCATGAATGATCTCACCTGATTTACTACGGATTTCCAGAACACTCCCCAAAAGGCATAACAGCGTTGTATTTAAAGTGACATAACTACAGTGCATAGCTGTTGGACTCTGGAAGTCATTATACCATTTTATCAATAGCTGAGTACTTTTTTTTTCCTCACGAAAACTGTGTAAATATAACAGGCAAAAATTATAAAATGCTTTTAAAGGTTACTGAATACATAGATGCCATGCAACCTTTTGCTTTTACCCTCTTCTTCGAGGAAACATTAGAAGTGTAATTATATAAAATATCCAGCATATCGAAAAGTTGCTTTTAAGAGCAAAAGGAAAAACAGGACATGTGATTTCTATATTGAGAATATTTGTAATTCAAGCTCTAATTCTGCACATTGATTTTGTCCACCCAATTTCCTGCACTAAAGAATCCAGCTCGTACAATAGGAATTTAAAAGTCTAGTCCTTTGTATATACATAATTATCCATGAAATCAGGGATGATATGGAAAGGATACAGAATTAGGTCCAATTGTTTTCTGAATTCTAGTTTCAAGAAGCTGGAGTTGAAACTACTTACATCTGAATGTACATTGTTATCCTAGATGACTGCTGGATTGGTCCTCATTAAACACCAAATCATAGCAGAAGATAATGAAAACGTTTCTTTTTAAAATTTAGTTTTACAGTTTCCAGTACAAAGCTCTGTCTGCACAGAACAAAGTTAAATTTGGCCTGAAGTGAAGAAAATCTTGCAAAAGATGTAATATGTCACACATGGCATTAGATAGAAAAAATCAGGGAGTAATAGAGAAGCAAAGCTGAAATCTACAATATTTTAAATACTACGTGAGATCTATGTGTGGGGGGGGTTTTGTTGTTCGTTTGTTTTTTTTTATTGCTTGTTTGTAAAATAATGTTTAAAACGTGACTACTGCTCCCTTTTTAAAAGAAACTATTGAATTAATGCTTTGTGTCAAATGGAAAACCAGAATGAAAACAAGTCACTCCAAATATAAATTTTTTCTCTTTCTCTGAGAAACATTCCTTTTTTTCTCGTTTTGTATTGATGTGTGTTAATTCAATATTACTCCTGTCATCATGCCTTTGTGTTAGACAGTAGGAATTTTAAAACCATTCTAACAGGTATCATAGTTATTCTTAGCAAGGACTAAATGAAACTCCCATTGCCCACCAGTGTCAGTTAATATTTCAATTAAAGAAAAGTCTTCCTTTCTAAGCTTTCATTTCTATGAGAATATAAGGATGCATATGCATATATTGCACCTACCAAAGTAATATGTGGAAGTGCCAGTTATCATTTTTAATGTATTTTTTAACTATTTCTTCCTTTACATTTTCATTATTTTCTACTGACTTTATTATTTTTGCAATTAAAAAAAAAAGAACAAGATCCAGAAAATTTTCTATGTTTTGCTTTTATCTGCTAGAATGGCCTAACTATCCTTTCTATCAACAACACTCTGTGCTTACCCAATATCTTTCAGAGTAAGAGATGTTGCTTAGCCAGAAATTTTTCTGTACAAAAAAATTTTGTAATAACTTTCATTTTAAAAACTGCAAAATTTCATAGAGCTAAAAYGAAGAGCTCTATGATGCCGAACAAGAGAAATTCCAAGCTCACCAGTGTTAGTTTCATGGCCTTAGCCTTTGAAGAATTCAGATAAAATGTGTCAGGTTTAATGCCTAGTAAAATTATTCTGATCATTTTTAGAATTTATTACAATTCTTTCTGGGGCTTATTATAAGGACTTGTACTAAGTAAAACCCCTCATTTTGCAGGTCCATGAATAAATAGAAAAGTCAGAGTAATACATTTATATGCCTAACACATTTATAAATTGGCTTTTAATAATATCATATATCAGTATAAAGTACATGATATGTCTTCAACTCTGCTAAAAGATTTTATCAGCACTCCCTTGAGGTAACTTGGATAATTCATAATTCTCCAGCAATGGACACAAATCACAGTGCAACGGCTGGAAGGGTCTGCATCTACACAGAATCGTTTCCAAAGGGTGAGAACTGTTCCGACAAATGTCCTCAACAGTAACTTGTGGGATAGGCCTTGGCATAAGGCTCTGTTTGTATCTCTAAATCTTTCAGTATAAGTAAAGATTATTCCCAATCTATAGCATGAACGATAGGTTCTGTGGTAGTGTACATCTTTGGCTACCTCTACATCAACATTTCTCTACAGAGCAGTATTGTGATTTGAAAAGAGAGACCCTAATCTGCCAACCCACCTCTCCAGGTTTTCTTCATGGAGTGCACATCAACTTGACCTTTTCCATTCGAAGGAAATTAATCTAGAGGCTCCAATCCCGGTGAAAAAACAAACAGACTCAAAAGATGAGAAGGACATAAAGGTCCAAACTGATGATAAAACCTTTGGACAATTTGGAACTACATGCCTAGTAGCTGTGTTTCGTACAACCTAACAGATTACTCCTCGTCCTACATACCCCTCTCCTGCCCCCATTCACATACGGAGGAAATTTGGAGGCTTCAGCACCAGCCGCCTTAATCTACTGATCCTCCCCTACTGTCCTAAACTGCAACCTAACACAGACATAGCTTTTCTAAAACAGAAYGTGAAACCATACCCAGCAGGAATTAGGAGATGGAAAATGTGTTTGCAGGACAGAGTTGCTGCCAATGCCAGTACATTTAACAAGGAATGATCATAGTTACTAGCAAAACTAACTAGCAATTTTCATAAAATTCTTCATCAAACTGCATTGGAAATCTGTGCCATGCTTTGTAGCTCATTATTTGTCATGCTTCTTCTGTTCTTAACAAGATTTATTAAGGACAACACTGATATCATTCTCATATATTTTAAGATGAGAAATGATAAGTGATGTAGAATTTCTACATCACTTTTCAAACTGCTGTCCTTAATTTTGAGATTAGATTTAATTACATTAATATTTAGGTATATATACTTCTTAGTAACCTTGTCTTTTCCTCTTTCAGTCATTCATTTTGCCTGTAATCAAAGTATCACTCCCTTACTAATATTGGCATTGTCTTGATACTACACTTTAAAATTTCCACTGACAGAGTCATATGGTTTGATCTGGCGAAAAAGAAACTTTTTATTTGGCCTCAWCAACTTTTAGTTCCTTGAACTCTAGAATCAGCCTTCCAAAACACTTCAAAAACATAAACACCCGCAATAATTCCCTTAATCATCTAAGTATCCAGTAGAAGTATAATTTATTTCTTTCAATTCTCCACAGATTGGCTCTTTTTAATCCCTTCTGTTTGAACAGCACTGTCTGTTTTAATATAATTTCACTGCCATTGCTACGCAAGTTTTCTTCTTTGAATTTTCTGTCATCTATAACAGCCTGCCTGCAATATGCCATATCGCCTCTTTTGAAATCTCGTCAGAAAATATGTTCTTCCTACCTCAGATAGATCTTTCAATTTATTTATCCTTCAGTTAGCATTCAGCATTCAGAGTTTTTAAGAATACAGTTTTAAAGGAAAAAAGAATTACATAAAATAAAGTAGAATTGATCTGGCCATATTTCCATATCTCATATTGCATTTTTTATTCATTTCCAGTCCATGACACTGTAGAAAACCAATTTGATATCACAGCAATAACTCTAATAAATAAAGAAGGAGGAGGACTGAAAGTCCAAATGAAAGTAAGATAACTGTGTTACTATATTCAATTCTTAACTCTACTTTTAATCTGCTAAAGAGCCAGCTGAGGTCACACTAAGAGGTGAAACACATACAAAGAGACCAGACAAAAGATATAATGTTTTTTTTCTTGATTATTTCTAAGGGGTTTTATTGAAGCTGATTCACTGGTCCAAAAATGTAGTAATGAAGAATGGATTACTAGCTACATAAGAATCTTAATGCTATATAAGATTAATTTTATTAACATGAATATCTACTAGACCTTTAATGTCTCATTGGTTAGTCTACTATCAATAATACACATTGATCATGACAAAAATGCATACTGAAACTTGTAAATGTAATTATTTATCATGGAACGTTACAAAAGTTTAAAAATACTTTGCAGTTTGATAGCAATAATTTGCACTGTTTGTAATTGTATCCAGAGAATTGTAACAGATTCCCTCCACTGTAAGTGTGACTTGCACCACTATGTAATACATAGCAATGTCTGTCTTWCTTCTAATGTGGCTATAGACAAAATAATTAAAACAAACAAATAAACATCAATAACAACAACAACCAAACTATTAAACTATACATAGCCAAACAAGGCTACAAGGCAAAACACAGATTATCTGTCCTTTTGCTACAGATGGACTGGAGTACATACCTAGAAGAATAGTGTTGATCAGGCCAATATATATTTTCCCAATCAACCGGAAATTGAAAGCTGTGCCATGTGCTTTCTATGAGATTGAGTCATTTGACTGAAACCTCATCTTCATGTTTTCAGAAAATTGACCCAGCAATCTTTTGCTATTTCCAAAGTTCCTTTTAAATATCACTTTACATAGCCCAAAGACACAAATTCTCTCTGTCTCTAAAAAAAAAAAATAAAAGTTGATATGATCTTATTTGCATGTTACTTGCACACTTGTAAAACCACTGACTTTGTTGAAATTCCTCTTGCTTTACGTAGGGTCAACTGATAATAGAATAATGGATTGAGGCCCAGGGTATATACACGCACACACAATATTATATACAACATAGATTGCATAATATAGAGAGACTGCTTTTCCGGCAGAAACAAAAGCCAGATGTACAATTCTATTTTTTTCCCTCATCTGTTTTATCTCCTCTGCAAAATTGTATGTCGTAACTTCGTATTGTGTCTAATGCACCAGTCTGTGACATCCATGCATTATAAATGCACTAATCAAAGTATTTATCAAAAATTAATGCCCAAATCTGTGCAGTTATTAAAACCTAATAACCAATAATTAAGTTAGTTTGAAACAGAACATAAGTGTACAAAAATTATATAACTAATGACAACAGATAATTTTATAACACAGTTATGGCATAATTAGATAAAATTACAAATAAGAATGGAATCACCAAAAGAACAAAGAAAGACATGTAGTTGTACATAAAAAAGCTGGCAGACAAAGGCTTAGATAAGCACAAGGGCCTGCCAATAGACAGGAGACAAGGAGACACAATAGACAGTACATGAGAAGGGTGACTGCAAGACAAAAGAAAACAAGATAAGCATTTTCAGGAGCAGAAGAGGTTCTCCCTTGCGGCAATAACCCAAAACTTTAGCCACAAGCCAGGAAAGCTGGAGAAGGAAGAAGACAGTTTTTTCCTTGGTAGCTCTCGGTACAATGGCTGATGACCATGAAGTGGGTGATGAGGGCCCCGAGGACCATGTGAGAGGTTCTAGTAGGTCCTTCCTGGCAGTAGTCACTAACACTGTCTATCTAGCATCAGCTCCTGAGTGTTATGTACTCACAGATAATTTAGAATGTGATTGTGAAAGACTAAAAGATTTGTATGTGCATTGATGATGATTAATATTGAATGAGAATTAACCATTTGCAAGAAGTGTGCTGCTCCGTACTAAAGTTTACAGTATAAATCYGTCCTGATTTGTCAGTCTCCCTCACAGCTATCTCTAATTCCCTGATTTACTTATAGATATATATTCAGTTGCAACAAGATTATTAAATAAGAGATTTGATAATGTTTTGGAGGTGTTCAGTTTAGGAAGCAAGATTCATGGTTAAGGTGTTTTTCAGTTAATGAACAAAACTGGTTCTCACCAGTTCTTTCAAAGACTCATAGACACAGACATGCACAAACAACACTGATCTTGTCTCTGATGATTTACAAAAATGATATTTCCACGAATTCTGCAGTAATAAATTTTAGATATATTGTAGGATTCTGTCCTTAAGGCTTTATTGCAGATTGAAGAACTTCAAAATATCTCACACCAAAGTTTGATGAGATTTATGCATTGTATATAAATTAACAATTTGAGAATTTGAGAACCTAAGTGATTATTTTAGGGTGAACGGTGTAGAGAAGACAGGATTTGTGTGCTCTGTAAATCTCTRGCCTACTTCATATATTCGAGCACTGAAGTGCTCAAGAGTTCTAATTCTCTGTCCTCCCTGCTCCAGAAATGAAACTAAAAAATGAGTGACACTATTTCAGCTCTCAGCTCCCTTTCACACTGGTGCATGGTGCCCCGTTCCAGGTGCATTCCATACACTTGCCTTTTTACCAATATGAAAAATAATAAAAGAAATATTAGAGTTGTCCAAAATGGCTGATGAATGTGGTAGTTTTCATTATAACACAATGCCTGTTTGTCATGTGGCTTATACTCACAACAAGTGAGTATAAGCAGTACTTTGGTCCTAAAATAAATGAGGAGAATCTAAAAGATCCATTTGTCATATTTTGTCTGCTGGAAACAAGATAGATAAAAGGCTTAAGGCTTAGTTGTTTGCATACAAAGACAGATTCATTTTTCCATCACAATATGTGTACTTAAAAAAAATGTGTCTGCAGCTGCTAGTTTACAACTTAAAGAACATAGCAGAACCACAAAAAATATTTAAGTTATGCTGTTATTTGAAAAAGTGAGAACTGCCACATTTTCCATATTTTTCCAGGTGTCAGAAGAAAAAAGGAAGATTATTACAGGGTAAGATACTATATTATCCCAAATGAATTCTTTCTTAGTATTAGATTAGGCCACAGATGATCTATCGTATTTGGGCAAACTTTCACCATCTTCAAGTAGTCACAGTTTGACCATATTTCTTTTTTTTTTTTTTTTTTGCTTTTTGTTTTTAATATTGTGATTGCAAAGTAGCCCAAAGTTTATCATAGAATATTGAGAAAAAAATAGAAAGGACATCCAGATATTTAAGGGGGAGAAAAAAGCCACAAGGCAATATAAGAAAATCAAAAGATACAACAACAAAAGCCAAAGGCAGAGTAAAATGTATAAATGAAAAAAAAAAATAGTGGTTTGACTTGTGGAATTGGTGTTTATGTGTGGAATCTGACTAGAACAAAAAGCAGTATTATAGAAAAAAAGTTTGACAGAAGTAAAGAAAATGAAGATACATCAACTAGTAAATTATTTCTATATCACACAGAAATTTAAAACAAGAAGGAGATGGGATCATCATAGAGTCAGGGTTTCTCAGGCTACAGTGTCAGCATAAGAGAACATCGACACATATTTTTTTGATTTTTTTTATTTTCAAAAAATATTTACAGCATAACTTCACTTGTCTTATCCTTTTAAATCAAAGGGAATATTGAAGTTCTGCAACTATCAGCTTTTACTGGGGATATAGGGTTTGATCATGATGTTTAATACTCCTCCTCTCTTTTCTGTTTCAGGAAAACAAAACTAAGAAGGTCATCTCTCTGGAGATTATTTTTCCCCTCTCTCTTAATGAAAGTGAATAAATCTTATGTTAAATTCTATTAAGTTATGTAAGTTTATGATACTCATATTTAAGCAACCTTTCTTAATATTCAGATACCACATTTTCCCATTGTCTTCAAAACGACAGAAAAAATCCTAAGTTCAAATGACTCAAATGAACTCTCTACAACTGAGATTCACTATACAAGCATATAGAATCAAAATTGATATTCGTTTATTTATAGCTGTCTTAAGATATCTGAATTTCCCYTGAGAATAAGTGTAAAGTTATACTCTTCTTGATCTATACAGTGCTTGCCATGATCCTGCTTCAAAGGCACCAATGGGAGGAATCACAGACAAAAGGACCTGAGAAAACTTCATCAATATCAGTACACCTTTCCAGCCTTCCAAAAAGTTACAACACAGAAAGGATGCTGTAAAGTTACAGTAAAAGGTTTCATAAGACATTTAAGACATTATGAACATAACATGTTCACGATACGTGTTGTCAGTATCTAAGATGGTAATAYGTCCTTTTAATCAAAACAATACAGGATTTCAGATTACCAACAAATTTTCTTTCACTTGCTTATAGGTGAAGAGAAAGGGAAAGAGTAAGCTCATAAGAGTGTGAAAAAAATGTATATTGGTATTGAACTGTGTGTATGGAGTAGGGAGCTGCTAAGAGCAAACCCTGCTCCAGTTGTCATGCTGATAAATTAAACAAAGAGTGTGGATACTCTCACGATGACATTTTAAGGTCATAAAACAATTATGTAAAGGGCAAAATTTATTTTAAAGTGAATGGATGTTGTTGCTTGTGATACAATGGCAAAACATACATACTTCTCTAAACAGGATTTTTTTTTTTAATAATATGGCATGATGATTTGCTTTACTGTAAAATCATTGAGAGCATCATTCCCATACACTGAACATTGATTCCACTAAAATGGTTAAATAAAAAGACTGTTAAAGTAAATGTAAACAAATYCTTGGCCAGAAAAAAACTTTTTTTTCAGATTTGCACGTTAGATACACTCCTGAATTAAAATCAAAACACAAAATTAGCCAAAAATAATTCTGCTGATTAAAGTTATGAAATAAAAGTTTACTATAAAGTCACTGAAATTTAATAATAAAAAAGTTGCTTTGAGGCAGGTGAGATTAGTTAATAATTTGAAATATATTTAGTAATTAATTTCACAGTTTTCAGAATGTGATTTATTTCAAACATGTAAATTTAATCTACGTTAACTTTTTTTTTCCATATGCAGCTAATATTTTAGCTGCAGAAAGTAACAATGAGGCTGTTATCAAAAGCTATGATAACTTTGGACAGTTAAAAATAAACTTTACTCTTTTAACTCAAGGGTAAACCTAACTCAGGGTTGCCTGTTGAGTCTCACTGGGACAGAAATAAAAAATATGTAGTCCAATGGTCGATATTAAATTTCATAAAGTTGTCTGATGCTTTATGATACAGTATGCCATCCCTAGTGAGGGAAGGTGGGGGGGTAGAGGGGAGCAGTATTCATAGCCAAAAAAGTTATTTGGCTACATTTGTCCCTTTGCTTTCCTTTGTAGAAATATGTATTCCATTCATCAGGAAATTGAATTTATAATGTTATTTCTTTCTTTTTTTTTTTTTTTTTTTTTTTNTTTTTGTATTGCAATAAAACAAATTGTTGCAACAATTGTGAGCAGACAGATTATGATTATATCTGGAATAAAATCATAAAAAATATGATAACTGCATATGAATAGCCTTAATAAGTACTTAATGACAGAAACATATAGAATATAGCAAAATATTAAATAAATTCATATGAGACAAAAAGTGTGAAAATCAATACAAGACAATCTTTTAACATTACAGGATATAAAGGGAGGAGTACAGACACATGACGATAATATAGGGCATTAATTCTAGCTCTTTTACTGATGCTTAAAGAGAATCAACAAATAATAATAATAAAAAATGTGTTTTCCATTAGTTCTAAATCTATTATATTACAATTTCTAAAAGTCACTAGATCAGAATGTTAAGGTGATGGAAATCCACCAATCTTTGAAGAGTTCCTTGCTAGAGTTCAAATTTGCCCAAAGTTGTTTTCAGGTTCTTTGATTTATGTGCTTTTTTGTTTGTTTTTTTCCCTTCTCAGATTAAATCACTAACTATAGATTTGCACATTTTTGTTTTTATGGCCTTTTTAGGTATGAAATAGCATATGTAAAAGCTGTAACAGGTTACACTAAATTTAAGAAGTGTTTCCGTAAATGTGGTTCCCTAATATACAGATGTGTCAGATGCAGTTCTCTAACATATAGAGAGCTTCCCAGGATTGAACTACCTTTTTCTTTAGAGCTGCAAAAATGTTTTTTTTTTTTTTTTTTTTTTTTTATTTTCTTATTTTGATGATTTTTTTCTATAGAGGGAGCTGTTTTATAGTTTAAAGTCCAAATAGTCCCATTTTGTCCCTGGATATAGCGCAAGAGAAATTTTAGAGGCCAGTTTAGCACAGCACTTGCAAGGTTTTGAACTTTATACTATTTTCTTAAAGGCCATCAGCTGTAATGTTTCCCAGCAGACCATCTGCTGATGTAGATAGCCACAGCAGCAAATTCTGATTGTTCCTACTTCCTCTGTTTCCAAAAATGTTCTTTAAATCCAGAGGAATGGCAAAAAACTTGCTGTGCTAACTTTGCACTTGTACCCTTTTCCCAGCTATATTGAGCAGTACTGCTAATATAAAGAGACCTTTTTAATTTTGCAGGCTTATATACGRTTACTATATCTTATCAAACCTGTAAGTGGCTCTACACTTCTAGTGTTATATGAAAGATATGTCATAGCTATGCATTATCAACTAAGAAAATTTAAGGTCTATTAAGCTCTCAGATAACTTGATTAGGCTTCCTGTATTTCAGCTTTGCCACTTGTGATTTATCATCA
The DNA here is from genome assembly GCF_003343005.1 of Rhea americana. Taxonomy (NCBI): domain Eukaryota; kingdom Metazoa; phylum Chordata; class Aves; order Rheiformes; family Rheidae; genus Rhea; species Rhea americana. The sequence goes on along the minus strand of NW_028185073.1, from coordinate 1,283,827 downwards.
ATGTACAATAGATGATTTAGGTACAAATATTTTTAAAGTATATGATAAAATAGTTCCTAAGCATGAATTTAAATTATTCATTGTCATTTCTGCTATTCATTTATCTTTCTAAAGTGAGCATAGCAGATGAATATTAGTTAAACTTGAGTATATAATCTAACTCAGCTGAGACAGCTCCAGAATATAGGTCTCTATCTTAAAATCTTGGGAATTTCTTTTTCCTCAAATGTTGGAAATCCTTATCAGTTAAGAGAAAAGAAAATGGACTCCATGTCACAGAACGAGGATGATGCTGGATGTCTGACAGAGACTATTCAATAGGATATTCCAGCAGGTGACAAATGTAGGGGCCATAAGAAGTCAGAGAGAAGACAGATGCAGTTTTTGCATCCTCTGCTGCTTAGAGCAGTTTTGCCTGAAATAGGCAAAGAAAGAGAAAGAGAAAGAGGGAAAAGGAAAAGGAAAAGGGAAAAGCAAAAGGAAAAAGAAAAGGAAAAGGAAGAAAAAGAGAAGGAGAAAAAGAAAAAGAAGAAAAAGAAAAAAAAGAAAAAGAAAAGAAGAAAAAAAAAGAAACAGAAAAAGAAAAAGAAAAAGAAAAGTTGCACTACTTGCAACTAACTTTCGGAGCAGATTAAACATATAGCTCATCTTCCATCAAACTCACTCTTGCATACAGATGCATCTCCTTTCCTTTGTGTTTTGCCCAGACACAAGATAATAATATATTTTGGYTATATAATAATAAAGAAAACAGGTTCAGGATCATTCACTGAGACCTACAGATCCTGTTCTGAGACCTACAGTCATGTAAAAGCTTAGTACCAGACCACTGAAATTCCTTTCATCCCAAGAGACTAAATGCATTCGTGAAACTTGTTAAGAATGAACCTTGCTCATGCCAAATTCTGAATCGTGCCTGGCAGTTTGAAAGCATACTGTTAGCAAAGACAGAAACTATGCCAAGTAATCTTCTAAGAAGGGGACAGCATAGTCAGTTGTGGTCTAGTGTCCAAGAGCATTTGCTGCTGTTGTTTAATTTACTCATGTAGTCTTATAACAAGGAGGTGTGAGCGTAATAATGATTAGGCTTGTTCATGATGCAGTCACCAAACATATCTGAGAAACACAGAACCAGAGAAGTGTGGGGGCTGGCAACCAGCTTTGGAGATCAGCTAGTCCAATCCTCCTGCTCAGAGTAGGGTCAGCCACGGTAGGTTGCTTATAGTTGTGTCCAGTCAGATTTGGAATATCTCTAAAGACGGAGACTCTACCACCTCACTGGGAAATCTGTTCCAGTATTTTCAGGCCTGGTATTTTCTTATGTTAAATAGAATTTCTCGTATTTCAGTTAGGGTCGCTACTCTCTCTGCGGCTCACTGGAAACCACTGAAAAGAGTCTGGCTCCATCTTCTTTACTCCCATCCGCATCAGTTGTTTATACACATGGATAAGATACYCTTGAGCTGTCTCTTCTCCAGACAATCCTAGCTCCTTCAGTCCCTTCCTGTATGAGAAATCCTCCAAACTGTTAATCGTTTCTGTGGTTCTTTGCTGAATCTTCTCACATCTTCAAGCAACTGATAAGAAATTGCAAGGAGGGTAGGTCTAAACATCTTTCTGTAGGATCCTTCACTTTTAACATGCAACACTGAGAAGTATTTCTTTTTTAGACACTGAATATTGGACCCAATAGCCCCCCGCCCAGCTGCTCCCACCCTATCACAGGAGGGTGTCAGCCCACCAAGGCTCATCTTCATAAGCACGTGGGAGTGCAGAGGCACAACTGGGGCTGTGTGAGGGAACCTGAACTACCTACTCAGAAGAGCAGACACCTTGGGTGGCTTCTTTAGGGCTGTCCCAGGGGAATAACTGCCCCATGGTCTGGGTGGAAACCCAGCAACCCGAGTCAATTGGGTGGCTCTCTAGAGCACCTCTTGGACTGAGGAAGCCAATTCCTAGGGGTTTCTGATACATTGTGGGATGCAGGGGAGGAGCATTCTGGGATTGCACAAGACTTACTATGGGATGTTTAGGGCAGGAAATAAAGGTGGAGAAAGCACAGCTCTGGGTGATTTGAGGAGGAACAAATACGGATATGGGGGTGAACAGGGCTGGTCAGCACACTTGTCCAACCATGCCCTGCATCTGATGAGTGCATCCTGTCCTAACTTCTTATGAAATGCATTTCTCTTTTCCTGGGGAAGGGTTTCTTGCTTCTATGCACATATGTGTGTACATAGTTTGAGTGCCAGGGAGCGGAGTGGGACTGAATTCTGTTCAGCTGTCTATCCTGGTAAATTATTTTCTATGCTTTTAGAAGATAATACTTTTCTCTCTGCAGTTGCAGAGCCCTCTGCCCCTAAAAATATATATTCTGTTCAGCAAAGTAGAATGGGTTGAGCACATGAGCTCTTTCCCATAGTATATTTATCAGCATCATATGGTACCTACTTGAGGAAAGGTAAGTTAATGAAAATATTGAAATATGTTTTCCTAGATCTTCAGTCTTACTAGAGTATCAAAGGATTGGATGTATACAGGAAAGGAGTTCTTAACCATTCACTTCGGTGAAGAAGTWGATTGTTCCTTGCCATCAAATAATTCACAAATTCAGAGGAGATTTGGAGAAATGGTAATGTCTTTTTGAGCAAAACACTTGGCATCATTCAGCTTAGATGTCATGAATACTTATTCTCTTYCCCCTGACTTGCTATGTTGGTTACTTGACTTAAGTCTAGCCAGTTAAAATCCATATGGCCTTTAGACATATGATTTACTTTTCATATATTTCATTGGTACTGGTAGATCTTTTTTTTAGCAAACACTAGGCCTTCAGAACTTAAAATCAATCTCCTGAGAGAAAATGATGGCTATTTTCTGTTGTTACTACTTAGGAGAGCTTATCAAATTAAACATGTCTCACTCCAGTTATGTAAACAGATGTGCATGTGGATATACAAATAGTTGGAGTCACTCATAMAAACAAAACAAAAACAAATGGACCAAAATGCTTTGTGGCTGTAAAAAGCAAAAAGCATAAAGCATAAAGAAGCCTAAAAACATCATCCTGTTTTAACAACTGGAGAAACACTGCCTCAGAGACAGAAAGTAACTTGCCTATGCTGCTTGGCAGTCTCCAAGACAAGAATCAAAACCTCTTTCAGGTATACTGCTATCCTGTATACTACAGAGTCCTGATACTATAGAGTGAACTATTAAAGAAGAGAGGCCTATCTGACCATGTTTTTTACAGTCTACCTTCCGGGAACAACCATTTTCCTCTTTAGTCTTCTTTCAGAAATAAACATCAGACCCAAATGCAAAGTTCAGCTTCCGCTTTTACAGATTGTAATAGTTTTTGATTGCTGATGCACATACTTTGCTCATCATAAATTAAATGAGGGAGACAGATTTCTACCTGAAGAAGCATGTCTGTCAAATGTGTGGTTAGCATGGTGTTTCTCATAAAAATTCTGCTATGGATGACTAAGATGCTGATTAATGGATTTTAAGGACGAGTTTGTAGTTTTGAAGGATAAGTACTCTTTCCAATTTAACAACCAAAAAATTGTGAAGATTTTTTCTTCCTATAAATGTATGCACATTTATTTAGGGCTGGTATATTAATAAATGACAACTGCTACAGGAAGTAGTCTAGCATTAAATTAAACACATTTCATGACCTGCTCACTCAAAATGCATTATCTTTTAATATATTATGCATGCAAATATAATATAATGATACTACCTAACTGACAATCTTAAAAGTTCCATGCAAAAATAAAAACCTGTTTGTCTGATGAGTTAAAATAACCTTGCATTATTTTTTTTAAAAAAATCACTATTTGATAATATTATAGAATTGCATAATCGTTTTAGAACTTTAAAGTCTTCTCTTTAAAGGGAAAGAACAAAGACTGCTTGACTAYCCTTCAGAAAATATCAGCAAAGGATAATTAGGATATTTTGGTGCRAGTTATAAACACTATCATAGAAAATAAATATGTAATGGACCTTTTAAGCTATTCCTTGACCAAGTACTGTACTAACTATATCATCCATGCTTTTGAAATCTTTTCTTATAGATTTTAAGTTATGGAGATTCTACAACCTATGCAATCTATCCTTACCATTAAATAGCTATACTTATAGTAATCTAAATCTTATATGTAATCTAATGACTTMTGTTAGCCACCATGGACAAGAAAAATCAACCAATTCTTTTACAGCATTCTGCTAGATATTTGAAAACTTCTATGATTTTCCCCCAGCTCTTTTCCTCCTCTTTTACTAGACAACCCTSATTGTTTCAATTTACTGYCATTGATTAAATTTTCTGGACCTTTATCTTCCTTCTYGTTTTTCTCTAGACTGTTCAAGTGGTCACCTTTCTTTGCAAAGTGAAGTTTCCAGAGTTTAAGCCATTAATTCAGTTAGTTCTTACTGTGTATTGCTAGAGCTTTTTATTCCAAAGTGTAATTTTTTAAATTCATTTGTGCTAAATTGCAATGTTAGATACATATTTCTAACATCGGTCACAGTATTTTATTCCTGCACCCAAAATTCCTGAAATTCTTCCTAGTACATATTTATATGTAAAAGTGATAGTTCATATTTTCAATTCCAAATTGTYGGTTGGTTGTTGAAGAATGTTTGACTTATACCAGCCTCACAAAGAACACCACTTGGTAGCTGTTTTGAGGACAAGTAACTGAGAGCTATTCTTTATGTGAGGTTATCCAAAGAATTTTTCACCTTTGTCATGAAACTTTCACTTAGGTCACCATGCTTGCTACTTTAGCATATGAAAATATCATGCAAGACAATGTCAAAAGCCTTAATAAAGTGCTGATGCTGACATCTACTGCTTTTCCTTCTCTGAAAGATCTATTAGCCTGCTCTAGAAGGAAACTAAGTCGGCTTGGCATGATATGCTTCTAATAACTTCAACCTGGCTATTTCTCATTTACTTATTTTCCTTCAGGTATGCATATACACTTTGCTTTATTATCTGTTCCAACGGCTTTTCTTCTGAAGAGTGAAGCTAATGTGACACACACAAAATTATCCAGCTGCTCTTTCTTAAAGCCTGGAAATACATTCACCATTTTGCAGTCTCCTGAAACCTCCTCTGTATAGATCTTCACAAAGATAAGTTGTAATGAATGTGGGAATGTATCAGATATTTAAAAACATTTATTTTTCCAAATAGGCTCCGAGTGTTTTCTTCTTTTTTAACTTGAGAACTTACACCTTTGTGTTCATCTTGTGTAGCTATGCATGCAGTTGACCATTAGAAGGAAAAAATAGTGAACAATTCTATCTTCTCATCATTGTCTGTCAATAGCTTTTTTTCCCATTAATAGTGAACTAATATTCTTGCTTTTTCCCTTACTACTGATGCATTTACACAGTTCATTTTATGACCCTGTATATTTTTCACTGTGTCTCATGCTGTGCTTTTGACTTTCTCATCATCACATTTTCTCTGATTCTCTTATATTCATGTTAGCTTTTTATGTAACATGATTTTGTGCTCTGGTTCCACTTCCTATATGCTTCCTATATGCATCCATCTTTTGCTTCTAGATAGCAGGATTAGCTATTGTGATCCTTCCTACATTTTCCACCCCTTTCCACGTTCTTACAGCTTTAACTACTTTCTTTAATAGGTTAGCATAAGGATTTTGGTTTCGCTTCGTACTAGGTAACTAAGCATTGTTTAGCAGTGCCTTGAGTTTGCCACAATATTACTAGTATTATTATAATTACTCTGAAATTATTAATATAAATTTATGCCTAATCTGATATTTAGTTTTGATTTACCCAAATTCTACAAAATGAGAAGTCTCAAAGCTTTTAAAAACTGTATCAGTAGAAAACACCCGAACCATTCTACTAACAAGTAACTACTTTTTAGGACCACATTTCAAGAGCAGGGGAGACAACGGAAGATTTCTTTTTAATTTCAAGGAAATCTAGATCAGGCACCAAAACTGAGGTTGCTGAGGAAGCATAGTACAATGGCAGGTAATAAGTACTTTATAGAATTTACAGCCTCATGGGTGGTGACTATTTGCTCCTTCCCTACTGCTCCTAAACTAGAAGTCACCACACTTCATCACTGAGGTTACTTTAATACCTTACACTATTTTGGTCTAAGAGCAAACATAAAGTTTAGGAAAGYAGACTAGGAACTCTTCACATATAGTCTATTACCCTTCCTAACGCGGTGGAGAAAGAAAATACTTAAGCATAAGGAATGGTACTTTSTCCTTATCCATAAATGGATGAATGTCATATTTTGTATTTATTAGCSAACAAAACATACATATACTGATAAAACCAAACATTTTCCTAGAAGAGCAGCAGTTCTTGAACTTTAATACCAACTATTTGTGTTATCGTAATAAACTTTTTAAAATCTCTTAAAAAAWATATAACCTAAAGTCTTACAGAATTATTTTTTAATAGCATTTACTGAAGTTTGTTGCCTAGACAGATAGGTATTTCAATAGTACAAATAATAAATCAAGTGATTAAGTATTTTATTTTTAGGTTGAAAAAAGTATGTAAAACTGTCAATATTCCTTATTTTTTTTCCATTCCAATAATGTACTTGTTTAATAGTTGGAATACTTTTTAAAAAAGACAAGTTACCTCTTCATATTGTTTCTGAAACTGTACTATGCCATATCTAATGACTATTTGGAAAAAGAACTAATCACATTTCAACTAAATAAAAGTATGCTAAAAGCAAAAAGCTTTGATATTTTTCTATTTTTTAAGGAAAAAAATGTTTTTTCTAGATCCATCTTTTAAAAAATGGATATATTTCTTTGCTATCTCTTTCTAGGAATTACAGTCTAACAATATGCCTTCACAAACCATATTTAAATGAATTTTCTAGCTCCTAGATAGAAATTAAAATATATCCTGCTCAATGAAACTGTATATTGTACATTTGCTCATGCATCAGGTCAACTTTATTGAGCTACCCTGCACTGATTATAACGATACACAAAATAAAATTATTCGATGTTGACTAAGAAGTTTAATAATAGTTTACAAAGAGAAGGGCAAGATAAATGATCAGTTAATGATCTGAGGCCTCACCAATATATCTTCTATATATATATATATAATAGATCATGCGCAAAACTAATAAAAGAACACCCTAAGACAAATCAATAATTTTAAAAGTTGCTTTTTAAATTAGAATCCAAAGAAAAAGGTTGTATGATAGTCTTTATGCCTCACTCAATATAAACAGGACAATTTTTCTTTTGCAAATCTTTTGCTTCATAGTAAATGATGCAAATCTTAAAAGCATATAAGTATTCGTCACTAATAGCTCAACATTTTCCAAAGGAAAGTGATGTATAAGTGGAAAAATCCTACACGTTRTTCTGTATTTATATTTGTGTTAAGCATATCTTATTCAGGGAAGAGCAAAGATTAGGCAGTATGTATAAAATCAGAACTGCTTAGAACCAACTCAAGCCATCCAAAAGTTGAAAACTCATGTGCTAGTGATCACACTTATATTATTCATCATTTTATTTCTCTGTTTTATAAAAAAAAAATCATCTTTGTCACATAGTTACAAAATTACAGACCACACATATTCCTCTAGTTAAAACAAAGGGTCAATCATCAGTAGAAAAGACAGACAACACAAATTATAACATACTGATGAATGTAAGCAAAAGAGATTACAGCAACAGAGATAGTGCAAGTGTGAGTGTAGATTACTGGAACAAAACTACAATATCTATTTGATAAATCATAGTGACAACAGTCCTAAATACAATATGTAAGTTCTGCTAAATTTGTTGCTGCTCAGCACTCAAATGTCATACGTCAGATCTTCAGTATCATGAGAGGTAAACAATAATCAGTCTGAAATACTTTGCTTGTACTGCCTTTAGGACTCAAATTTTAATTTCATTCAATGCAAACATGAGGCTGAGAGAATTATTCTGTTAAAGAAAAAAAAAAGAGTCAAAAAATCAACAGACTCTTACAGATGGGAATAGAGAATTATCCCAAGCATTCCAAAAGCTGTCAACATTTGATGCCTTATAGATGTATATGTTGATTCAGAAATTAGCAGATAATGAGGGGCCTTTGTATTAAATTCATTAGGTTTCTAGGTTCTCAAAGAAAGAAAAAAAAGAGAGAGAGAGAGTAAGAGTCAATGTTAGGACTTTATAAAACAGGAGCCAATAGGCTGGTAAAATGAAAATCAAAAGAAAAAGTCGCCTTTCTTCTGAGCCAGGGTCAAAGGCTTATATTTAGTTTAGGATAATCAGATAGAAATGCCAGTTTACTTTGTTTGTTTGTTTCTGTTTGTTTGTTTGTTTCTTTCTTTCTTTCTTTGGATCAGAAATGTAAAACTTTCTTCTTTTTGGAAGAAAGTAAACACAGGCCACACTTCCATTACACAGGTACATACAAAGACTGAACAAACTGTAATTCTTATTTAGCTACAAATTTGCACAGTCTGTAGAACTTCACAGTTTACAGTAAATTAAGATTTGGCACCCGACATACATTCTGTAGGAATTCTGCTCCTGATGTCTTTGTTTGCTGCTCTCTACAGGAAGTATGCATGGATTCAGAATTGTTAAACAATTTTAACGCTGCATTTCTTACACCATAACTCTCTGACCTCTTGCCTGAGAGAAGTATGTAGGGAAAAGAAGAAAACCTCTASCTTCTGCTTAGGAAGGGTGCAGAATTCTGACCAGTCTGAATGACAGACCATTGGCTTCATGAAAGGACAAATCAGAGCAAAATGATAAAATAACTGCAAGTTCATATATTTGAATGTCTAAATCTATACGGAAAATAATAACAAAAAAAGAAGTTCAAATTCTGGAATACAGCCAAATTAAGATGAAAACACTAAGAGTATCAGGCAACTAACATTTGCTTTGGAAAGGAAAAGGCTTCCAGAATCTCAAGGTATGAAAAGCACAGTGAGAAAGAGGGAGGAACAGAATGACCAAGTTATCACAGTTATGCTATCAGTTTGTAGCTGAATGTCTGACTTAAGAAGAGATAAACATGATCTGATTATGAGAAATAATGAATTTAAAACAGCTTTTCTACAGAAGTTTTATATGTTGCCCCAACTATATTACCATTATTACTGATTTCAAGTATTATTATTGAATTAAAAGGCATGCTGTACGTGTTATCGAGTAATTTGGGGATTTATTTTACTTTATTCTTCACAATAGCTTTATGATGACAGGATTAGTTTATGTGGGCTTTGTATCCCATTTTAGATCACATTTCTGATATATAATAGTACATTTTCTGTCTTTGGAAAGAAAAAAAATATTCAGAAGTGTTTTCACATTCAGATGTGAGTCATGAATTATTGAGGACTCAAAACGTCAGCTGTTGCATTTATGAAAGCTTGATTTATTTTATTTTATTTTTTTTTAATATAAGAAGTTAATGGATAATTCCAACAGGTACAATATGTTCAACATGTTTGTTCTACTGCAGTTTAATAGATATCTAGTGATTTCTATATATGAATAACTGAAGCCAAAGTCACAGAAACAACAGTTGACTTATGTTACAAATCAAATAAAAGTGAATGAGCCATAGTAGTAGAAAATTATACTGGCACTACTAAGAGCAGTGCTGTTCAAACACAAACAGTAATAATCAGGGAACTTGCCTGTTTTTGGAAATGCTTCCTTTCTAGCAAGCCATTTTGATTCAGGAGGCTCAGGTATCACTTTGTTAATATTCTTTTTTTTTTTTATTTCCCCCCTGAAAACTCAGAACACTGTTAGTGTTTTGAGAAAAAAATACATCAATTTGCATTGTGTTATTACTATACTGAACTAGACTTTAAACTTCCAAAATGTATACACAAAYGATATTTAAATAACAATTTCTGCTACAGAGATTTTAAAATTTATTTGGAAATATGACTTTTTGGTGATACTTCAGTATATTAATATAAAAAATAACATTTGAGTTGGAAAATGTCAAATAAAAATCTCATTAAAATGATAAATCACAGACACAGTCATATCTTTTAATTAAATCACATTGAAAAAAGCTGATCCAAACTTAGTTAACTTTAAGGTACCACAGTGGAAGAATCCCTTGATTAAGCAGAAGATCAAAGAAAAAATGGAACTGCACTGGCTGGTAAGTTACTTAAAAGCTGTTTTGATTAAAGAATGTTAGCTAATATTGAATTTAATTGTGTTAGAGGCAGCACCCCACTGATAATAAAGCCCAGAGATACAGTTAGCATGCCCTCTATAAGTTGTATCTACATTTGGTTGAATTTATGCAGTTGTGGACACAGATTTGCATTACAGAGACTTGGAGAGAAAAATATCTAACCTTAATTTCAAATTTATGCATAAAAATAAGCTTTTATTTAAACAGAGAGAAGAAAGAACAGGAAAAAAAAAGAAAACAAAAGAAAAGGTTTTCAAATCATAAATACTTCCCACAGGTACATTGTTAGAAAGCAGAACTACATTATTTTTAATTTGATTTTATCCCCAAGACTATCTGGTTGTTGATCATTTTGTTTTAAACATAAAAACAAGATACCCACTCAAAACTGAAATACTTTTAGTTGGAGAAAATACTTGCACGAGACTTTCATCATTCTGATTTTCTATAACAAACTGACATTAATTTTCCTAAAATGTGAGCAGCATATTTTTTCCATTTTACTCAGATTTCACTATAAAAATATTTTAAGAGCTGTGTAAGGAGAAATAATATTTTTATTTGACCTAATGATAGAGCTCAAAACAATTGACAAGCTTGACTTTATTGGTCAATACTTGGTCTTTACTTTTGTTTCTTCCTATTATATCTTTGCTTGCATCATCTGAAAATGTGTGTTTGTACAAACATATCAGGCCAAAAGATACCAATTAATAATTAAGTCAACTTTATTGAGTCAGTATTTTCACTTTGTAAAGAGGTGAATGACACATAAAGTCTCTTTCTCTCCCTCTGCATCTGAGACTGAGCTTAATTACAACAACTGGAAGAGTGCACTTCACTCCAGCCTTTTCCTCATAGCTTTCTTGATATACTGCGGACATTGATGCTATCTAGGCTTCTCCGTTTGGTAACGACAGAAGACTACTTCTCTATGCATCCTTACATCACTGGAGGAGCAGAGGCAATAGTAAGAGCACSTTGGTTTGGGGTAAGCTCAACAGAAGTCCACTGATGTCAGGCAGGAGACATAGGTCCTCCTGGCTGYGAAGGTAGGAGAAAGTGCATGTGAGCCCTGGTAACTAGCTGGCTGCTTATAGTTCTTGCTTTGGAGCTCAGATTTAATGTGTTATATGACTGAAATAAAGGGAGTTTGTGTCTCTTCATGGTTTGGTTAGGGAGGAGGGGAATACATCGAATATTGCAGACCTGGGCCCATCGCTGCTTCAGATTCAGTCATGAGGTTGTGCTGGATAGCTCCTTGGTTTGAGAACACCTCTGTTGATAACTGAAGTAGTATTCAGTGTGARTGAAACATTCAGAGTAAGTTTCCTCTAGTTGTTCCCAGAACTTTTTGTTTCTCCCGTTTGATTGCCCAATAGCAACYACAGATTCTTCCACAAACATCTCCCCTGTCTGTTAGAGCCCTGGGTACACCTTTGTCTCAAGACTAAGAACCTCTTCCAGCTTTGCAGATCAGTTTACTCTTCCCCCCCCTCCCCATTTTGTACACTCTATTCTGAGACCATACACACTTTCTAGAAAGCTATCTACTATGCAAAAATAACTTAAAAATCAAAAGTTAGTCTTTAAAAGCAGTGCCCAGGTCTCGAGCATGTAGAAGCGATTCTAACATGAATATTAGCCTCTATCAGTTTGTTTAACTTCAAAGAAAATCTTTGTATATAACTCAGAGACTAGCCCTCTTAATTTATAAGAGGGTGACAGACTCCACTCTCATTTCAATTGTTTGAAAGTAGCACTTTAAAATAGAAAAGGTATTAAAAGAGGCATTCAATATAGAAAGTCATTAAAGATTTCAGCAAGAATGTCTCATGCACTTAAGAGTATCTTTCATAGTATCTAGTGAATTATAAGCAAATCTTGAAATATTTGGTTGAACTTAGAAGGCCCTAGCCTCAAACTAGTGTTGCTGCAAGGGAAGATAATGGAGTAAAGAAGATGTTTGAGTTCTTTTTTCAATTCTTTGTTATTTATCTTCAGTTTCTGATAACTGATAGGAAATGGAATGGCAGAAAACACATTACAAATTTATTAACTGAGAGCTTTATTTCCTCTTTTTAGTTCACAAGGAGTCTACAATCCACAAGAATTGATTCGTTACTAAAAAATAAAATAATAAGCATTTATGTTATTAGAAATTGTATTCAAACTTTCAATATCACACTTGCTATTTACATTATTTTATTTATAATACAATATACATTTTTCTAGAGCTTCTACTAGAGTGGAAATTTCTATCTCAAGAGATTATGATGTCTCTAATAACTCCTGTAAGAACAGTACTGTGTAAGACTGACTGACAAGAAAATTGTTTACTTTTGTGTTTTCAGTCATTTTTTTTTCTCCCAGAATCTTCACAGACTTAGCTTTTGCCTTTCCATATTGACCACTAAAAAATAATTGATCTTCTGCTTCAGAATTCCTGCTGTTTCATGAGCTCTGTTACAATTCAACATAATCTATTTCCCACGGATGCTGGAAAACATAATAAGGTCACAGCAGGGAGGCTTTAGCTTCATTAAAGCACATTATAAAAAATAAAATGATCCAGGGTAAATTGTTTTTGTCCTTGTGGTACAGTTTGCATATATCCACATTAATCTGAGCATATAAAGCAGCAATAAATTTGCTAGCCCTATTAYATTACAAATGAGCGTCCTTATCTTTCATTTCACCATGGGAACCTCTAGTGGCAGATGGAGATGCCAATACCTCGTATTCCAGTGGATATCTACCTTTTTTGGATAAAAAGATCTCAAACATCCTTGTAAGAACCAAAAAGCCCTACTCAATAAAAAGGTTTATTTCTGCCTCTAAATTGTCTTGAAGACTCTGCTTATGTCCAGCAAATGCACGTGACGGAATTATTTAAAAGAAATGAGCAAGCAAGGAAATGAATTAAAATTTTGACCCTCTGAGACTTCCATTTATCATGGAAACCCATAAGAAAGGTACTATGCATAAGGATTTAAGATAAGGAATCAGTGATTGTTCTATTAATCTAGTTTAACTGATACTAAAATCTGACAGGGCAAATTACAAGTTGCAGACAGTAAGGCTTATCAATTCATTACTACTTTCAAGGTTCTCCCTTCCCTCTTTCTCTTTTCCTGCAGCTGCTGGCAAAGGATAGGCTTTTGCAGTTCAATTTTTCAGTTTATTTTTGACTGCTTTTAATTAAATTTGATGGCCTGCTTCTGCACCAGTGAAGTTATTGGAGTTGCAAAGCATTTTGCTGTTATAATGATGGCTCCCTTGATGTCTGTTCATTATTAACTGCTTTTCAAAAGTGCTTCTCTCAACTCTCATTTTATAAATATTTAAATAACTGTGAATTTCTATAACATAAATATCTGGGCACTAGAGATAGGAATTCTATTGCCTATTTAATAGGTTTTACATAGTAATATGATTTTTAAATAAAGTTATACATTATAATGTTAATTGGGAAAGTGTTGTCCCTAAATCATGTTGCTCGTAAGTCTCAGAACAAATTGTAGTAATATTTCAAAGCAGCAGTAATCGATGAATTAGTCAGTAGTTTATGAACTATTGCCTATGTGGGTATATTTTTCACATATCTTAATTAATCAGAGCAACAGACTATTAAGTAAATAGTACAAAGCAAAACAGAACACTTCTCATCTTTGCAGTACAATATTGAGATAATATTATTCAAATCAACTTCAATGTCTTCTGAAACAAATTTCTATCTTTAATACAAAGTTACTGGAAAAAAGATGGTAGGGCAAAGGAAAGGAAAAAGTTATTTAACTACTAACAAAAGTTATTTAACTACTAACACTTTAGCTAACATGAGGAAAGAGGCTGCTCACAAAGCTAAATCTGGGCAAGAATTTAACAGTCCTAGAATCTTCCAACAAACAGGTTTTTAGTTCTTAAAACAAAAGACTTCTCTTTGTTGTTTCACAGGTCACCTACTTGCCTCATCTCCTGTGAGTAGGGAGCCTTAAAGCAATATCATATTCCTCTAACCTTCAAAGAACAGGATCTGCCCACCCTTTCTGAGGCTGAAGAGCACTTTGTTCTGCAAAGAGTCTCACTGACTTTACTGAAAATTCTCTCAAAGGAGAACTGTGTTCAGTATGAGTAATAAAGGCACAATAGGGCGTCATGTTACTCAGTAACAAAGAAATTTTGCCCTTTGAATGCAGGGAAAAAAAAAAAAAAGATAGTTTGCCATGTGACTCTGGAGGCTCACAGTTATCTTAGAACATTCTGGTTTAGAAAACAGTTATTTTAAGCTATAAACTTGTGCCCACCTTGGCAGAAATGTATCTTCCTGCGGACTTTTGAATTACATGGAGCAGTAAGATCTGTAGTCACAGCATCTGTGCAAGGAAGTACAACCCGTGTCTTGCTTCTGTATAGGTAACTCTCTGTTCTTGTTTATAATTTCTCCAAAGATAGGGATTACCTGATGCTGCAAGCTCCTGCACTTAGCTCTTCATCTTAAAAGTCATCTAAGAGAGTAATTTTAATTTCTATACTTCCTATCAAGCAAGACAGTAAGCATATCTGAAACTAAGATGGAATGTATTATTGATTGGATCTATATATTATGCTACCAAAGCATACACATTTACATTTTTGCTTTCTGCAATAATTCTGAGGGCCCCTCTACAAAAATACATTTACAGAAATAAGCAAAACCCTCCAAAAAGGTGAATTTGAAATGCACCCAATTTCTCTACAGAGATTCTGAAGTCAAATGGCCTTGGCTTAGTTAATTTCTTGGAGTTGTAAGTGTCCCTTGGATGTGTTCCCACAACAACAATAAATAAAAGACAGACAAAGCAATTCTACACAACAGTTGGAGAAGATAGCAAAATAGTTATCCACTATAAGCACCTTTAGGAAGCCATACGTCTGTGACTGTCACATATCTAGAAGTATCCTTATTAGGTTTAATTCTGACAGCTATTGTAAATGTGCAGCCTTAAAAGTGTTGGTTCAATCTAATAATGCTCCCACACACACCTACACACACACACAGTGTCCTTTCTACATGCTTCAGGACTACAGCAGAACTTTCAAATGAGTCAGTTCTCCTCTGTTCTTTCACTCTTTTCTAAATCTGGATATTCTCTGAAAAATTAGAGAAGAAAAAAATGTGATACCCTTAATAGACTCACATTACATAATTTCCTAATTTCGATAATGCTAATCTATAGCACCTTAGATTCCTCAGCAGATGGTATCCCATCTGTCACACACAAGTTCTCCAGAAATCTCATACTTCTGCAGGAAATCTGTCCATCATGACCCAGCTGTCCATTTCCACAGGAAGATGGCCAGTTTTCTGTCCCTACTGACTCTACCACCTTCTACAGAAAACTACCTTAAACACTTTAAAGAAAAAATAAATAAATTGGGAACATTCTCATACAATAGTTACAGATAGCTAGCGGTGCTTCTATTCTAAGCTCAAGCTTCTCTGTAGTGTTTTAAAGGAAGAAAAATCTTTTCTGGCTGTTCCCTGCTAAAAAAGCAACTTTACATTTGAAGTAACTGTCATAATTTTAGAGTTCCAAAGAATCAGCAAGTCTTCTTAATTCTTTAATGGGTGATTTTGTGTACACAACTGCTGTCTTCACAGCTAGCAGTGCACAACCTTTCTGATCAGACTGGAGAAAGACGTGTACTACTGCCTCTCTTTTACTGTTTAATTAGACCTACGTAGCAAGCCTGGTCTCAGCAGCACGCCTGTGCGTGGGTTCAGGCCATGCAGGATGCGCACCTCAGCCTGGCTGGGCATGCCCAACAGGTTTGCCACAAGCTGTATCCTTTGCACACCTGAGCCGCAGAAAATAGCATTTTTAGTGAGCAAAGGAAACTAGTCCTTATAGCATTTGACTCCTCTGCCTAGTGCAGTGGAGGTTAGGTAGCTATTACATCACTCTTCAGTCTCCCCCCCACCCCCCACCCCTTTTTCTTTTTTTGCTGGATTATGTGAGCCCTAACACTCGGCATTTGAAGCAGACACTCGTATATCTGTCTACTGCGGTAGTACTACTGTGGTGGTTTGCCACAAACTAAAAGCTCAGCTTACATCAAACCTTTTAGTGATGATGGAGCTGATCTGTCCTGAAAGGGTTATGTTTCACTGGAAAACCTGAAACACGTCAGCTCAGGATTGAGATTCATACAAATTTCAGGAAATATCTCAAAAGACCCAGATAAAACAAAACAGATGCATTAGCTCCTTCACTACCCTCTTGGAATAATGCTGAGCTTTTCACAACCTTAGCAAATGTTTTGAGACTAGAGAGGGATCAGGTGCTATATTTACTGCTAATATGCTTTCAAGCAGTGAATGCTTAAACATGTGATTTTTGCCTTRGTAAGCAATGATGCGTTTGTCTGATATGGGCTGCTTGCCAGTCTGACTGACACTATTTGAATGGTAATGACTTATTAGAGAACAAGGAGTCAAATTTAAATTGCCTTTTAAAGATAAATAAAACATSCAGTTATAATGCTTTGGGAGTTTTCTGATCTCAGATAAAACATATATTTATTTTAGTTCAATATTTGTTAGCAYGTTTGATTTGTAACATTAAAATTTTTAACCATGAACTCAAGAAGTTTTTTCCTATGAATTGATGAGTTAGCTAACAAATTCTTTTAACAAAGAAAGCTAACTAAACTTTTATTTGGAAAGAGTTATATGAGCAGACATACTTCTGTGGGCAATACATCGATTTATACGTGATAATAAGAATCAATACTAAGATGAAGGAATGGAGCAATACAGTAGGTTTAAGACTGTGAATTTTAGATTTCATTCTTTTGTGATTTTAATATTTGGGTCAAAGAGAGCTGAAAAAAGATAAGGTATAGAGACAAAAATGTTTATTTTCATTTCATATTCCTAGCAATTCAAATCATTTTGATGTACAAGGAACATATTTGTTTATTTTAGAATATTTAGATGGAAACCACACCATTTTGTGGTTACTGAATTTTAAAAGCCAAGGAATGAGTAAATATTTTTGATTAAACGTACATCTCTGAATTATTATAAAATGCATTACAGAAAAGAAAAAGCAGCAGCATATGCAAAATATAAAAGCTATCACAGACAGCAGTTTTTCAGAGGCAAAAGAAAGCATCACTTCCTTCCACAGTAAATACAGACATTATTATATTTGTATCAGTTCTGACATTTATAAATCTTATAGATAAGCAACTAAATTGACTGAAATAAACAAATCATACATTTAATGCTAATATTTTATGTTAGAATTTTGTTTCTTGCTCCTCTTCTCTATCGCCTAGGCACCAAATCAGAGAACATAAGCAACACAGAGAACAAGTCTCTTTCAGCTTCAGTATTAACTATGTATTAATCTTTAATTACCCAGACAAGAATTGGTAGATTAACAATGCAGTAAATACAATATTATCATTGCTAGAAACAGGCCACAAACTTTGTACTGATTTTGCAAGCACTMACAAAAGAGGTCTGTCCATTTTATTTTCTGTGACATTGCTTCAACTTGCCTTAAATTTTCATTTAACTCTTTTACATGTAATATTAGTTTTTCTATTCACCAGGTGGCTCTCTTTGATTTTTTCCCCTTTCCTTTCTTTCTTTCTTTTTTCCTTTTTCTTTCTTCTTCTTCTTTTTTATTTTTATTTATTTTTTGGTATAATATAATCACATAGGATATATAGGTTCATATAGGGAGTACTAAAAAGTAGTTATTCTACAAAGAATGAAATGTCTCTGACCATAACATAATGATGTAGTCAAGAGGAATGTAGGCCTGGTATGATAAAAGAGGCCTTGAAAATGGGAACATATGTTGAAGTTTAGAGGAGTACAGGTGTGAGATGATTAGGAAAAGGGAACAGCCTTGCACTGAAGACACCAAGGCTGTTAGAAACTCTGCCTGTTCAGTTAAAGAAGTGCAGAACCATGAGCCAGATGAAACCAATGTTAGGCATAGCAAAGATAGTAAAGAAAGTATTTATCATACATATAAAGCACCATGAYCAATTCAGGTGCACCATGACTAAATTTAGTTGTAATGCTGATGTGCAGAAGAAATAGTAAAAAGTTATGTTTTGTGTTTAGTAAACACAAAAATGATGCCATGTAGATTGTAGAGTGAGAAGGAAAAAGCCTTCTACATCAACATCATCTTCCTCCCAACAAAGGACCCAAGATGTTGTTAATTCTTTATCCCTATCTGAAACCACCAATCTTAGGACCCACGAGGGTTGTCAGAGAACACACACTCTGCCAGAGGAAGAGGATACTAGGAGTGTGCACATAACAGTTTTAGTGGTATTGTTATTATAGAGACTTTTCCTATAATATATTTTTTCCTTATTTATTCATCTTTCTTTCTCTGTAATAACTAGGTCTAGATTAGTATTTTTTTTATTAGACTAGACAAAAATTTCAATTACATAACAATAAATTATTGGTCTTAAAAATAATGTATGTTTCCTTTTTCCCATAACAAAATTTTGACTATAGTAACCYTCACTTTAGCACATTGGGATAAAGACCAAATGACCACATGTAGCAACAGTTAGATATGGGGGCATTCTGCATGAAGATGACAGATGCAAGATTTTACTGAAGACATCCATAGAGAGATTTTCAGGGGTAAAAGACTGAAAAATCTGGCAGCCTTTGCTAGAAATGGAAGCAACACCAGATGATGACTTTGTCAAATATCACTCCATTTTCCACTGACAGAAGCAATAGATTATCTCAAGTAAAGACCTGTACATTTTTTAAAAATCATGGACAAAACAATATATTTTGCCCAAGTCTCATCTAGCAAATGACTGAATAGTTTTAGCTAAAACTTAAACATTTGACTCAAGGCAAATACTCAGCATGGAAACTGTCATGGGGAGTGTTGAAGCTAGACAAGTGAAAAGTGGCTGAAATCAGGGTTTTATAAAATGGAAATTGAGTGGTGCTTATATATATATATACGCATATGCATCTAATCATATGCAATATACATATAGTCACACGTAAACCTATATGTAATCATATATAAAACACACATTTAATCCTATGTATGTATGTATGTGTGTGTGTGTATATATGTGTGTATGTGTGTGTATATATATATATATATATGTATATATATAAAATAGACTGGAAGCTTAACAACAGAATAAAATTACATTAATTCCAATTTCAGTTGTCATTCTTTGTCATTCTGTGCATGTTTTATATCAGAAGTTATCATACATAAAAATACAATTAAATACACTTATTTTGCTGTTAGCTATACATTGTATATTATTTCAAATTAGGAGTGATGCTCATACTCTTCACCTTATTAATCAGACAGTTTCAACAGGAAGTGTTTCATTATAGATGTAAGATTTCACATAWATAAATACATGTCTACACAAAGTTCTTCCGAAATCAGCATAGCTATGAATAAATAATGATATCTACCCAAATCCATAWAGAAGTGGAAATCAGTCTAGGATATTACCTGACTTAACAAATACAGAAAATTTCTCAGATAAACTTCTTGTGATGTGCATCATATAAAATCCATATAGAGTTTAGCCGATGATGGTGCAAATCTACCATGTGTGAAGAATTTATATTCAGATTTCAATTAATGATTTCAAAATTTTTGTTTGCCTTTCTCTAAACAAAACTGTGCAAATGAAATAGAAAACAGTGGGTTTGGATTACTTGTTTTGTGTATTACAGACATCTCAAAGATAGACATTGAAGGACAAGTTGGTTATCAAGCCCCTAACAGTGATTTGTTAATCCTTCCTGTCTTTCCATAAATTCCCTATATAATACTGGAGAAATTATTTGCTTTATCTATGGCTCAGTTTCACCTCTCCTAAAGGGGGAACATAGCTCTGCTTCATAGGATTGTGAAAATGGAAATTGTGAGGCTCCTATGTATTTGGTAATGAGAGACTGATAAGCTGGAAAAAATTATTCACAGGTCATTGCTGTTTGGTTTGCTCTTAGACTGTCTCAGTAAAGTAGTTTGTATGTCTGGCACAATTACTGTACAGCTACTGTTAACCATCAGAAAGTTCTCTGGTTTCAAGTATGCAAAACTACTTAAAAATCTATCTTTGCAGATAGGCTTGTAGGCTTTGTAGGCTTTAAACACTTTTAAAAATATATGTTATTTACATAAACATGCTATTATTCAGAAGATACTTTAAAAGCTATACAAAGTGCCCTCATGCCTTAATTTTAATGCATTAATAGACCTTAATTTGAGAGCTGYAGATAGGATATTCACCATGCTTAATAGGAATCAACTTGCTGTTTTGTGTATTTATATTTTAAAAAATTGTTCTTGATGACCAAACAGGGAATGGAACTTTCTGCCCTGAAACCAACGTCATGTAAAGAACAGCTGCAGAACTAGCAGTACGAAATACTGCTCATACTCAATACTTGCATATTCAAAGGCTAGTAACTAGGGAAGAAGAAGGGTTAATCTTTCTTTGAGCCTTTGTTTATAACCTTAATCAATCAAGAGAGAAGCGATTAATACACTGTTTCCTCTTTTCTGTGTCTAAGGGAACTGTTAGTTCTGTTGATCTCCAAAGTATGAGAGACCCCTCTTCATACATGCAACTTGAACACYTGTAAGACTTTACAAGATGAACTAACAAATCATAAATAATTCTACTTTGTTAAGTTTTGCTTCCACACAGGACTTCAGGTGATCTGCAAAAATATTCACCCAGTATTTCAGAAGCTATTAAAATTAGGAATAATCAGTTGTGATTAGATGATTACAAATGTGCTTTCTGGGGAAGGAATAGAAAACTTCATCCCATGGGTCCATTAAAAGCTTGTGAAAATCTGATTCTGACATTATTCAGACCCAAAGCTCTACTTCTCAGAGATAACAGCTGAAGCCCTGGAGCAGGGCTCAAGATAAACGAGTTCCATTTCTGGCTTAACAAGAGACTCTTGGTGTCGAAAGCCAACTTCTATGTGTCCTGTTTCCCAAATGTTAAGTGAATAAAGTAATGCTTCCCTTTCTGTTGTCTTTTATCCAATATAACTGGGRAAAAAAATGGCCCAGACCAGCACAAAAAGACTTTGATCTCAGGATATTTTGCACTGCTTTAGCATAATAATAGCTCTTGTTTTCTCTTATTTTTAGTGGGATATATTTATTGTCATTAAGATTACAAGTGTTAAGGTGGTAAATATTACAGAAAATTTACTCTTAATCTAAAATTATCTATTACTGTTGTACTCTTGCATTCTGCTACTGGAAGTACTTGTGAAAAATGTGACTATTAGGTTGCTCAATCTTCATCTGATTTCTTGCATCATTTAAAAATTTTTCCAAGTCTATTACAGTTTTGTCAGATAGTATGTTCAATTTATGGTTCTGTAAAAGTCCTTCACAGCATGCTAGGGATATTTCAGGAAGTATTTGAAACTTATATGAGTACATGCCAATGTAGAAAAGAATCTGGGATGAACTTAGTTGTAGTTCGGAGCAATATGCAGTATCTCCACATGAAAGACTAGACTCTGAACATTTTACTTAAATTTGGAGAACTTTCTGAACAACTGAAGTCACACTTTTCGTCAGAAAGGTTCTGATACCTAGGATAAAATAAGGTCAGTTTCTCACAGTAAGGAGGTGTCTCTAAATAAATCGACTCTATTCCTCCCCCAGTGTAGGAATTTCACAACTGAACCTCTGAAACTAAAGGGAGCAAAGACAAGCTGATGAATTCTGAAGGACTTGCCCTCAAATTTAAATTCAAGCCTGTTAATGTAGGGACTTTTCATATACTTTTTAGTGTTTGCTGTAATAAAAGTATAGAAAGATTTATTCTGGAAAAGACCTCTGAGTGTCATCTAGTCCAAAGCCCAGCACAAAGCAAGGCTAGTTAGAGAAGATTGCTCAGGGCCATGTCCTCAGGTTTTGAATATCTTGTAATATCTTCAAGGATGGAGCCTTTCTGGGCCACCTGTTCCTGTTTTTGATCATCCTCACAGTCAATCTTTTTTGCTTACTTCTAGCCACAAGTTTCTGTGTTCCTGTGTCTGTTTCCTCTTGTCCTTTCTTTGTGCATCTCTAAGAGAAGACTGCTTCTACCTCCTCTATACTTTATGCTTCCTCTACATCTTATAGCCTGTTCGGGTCCTTCTGAGTAGCAGCCCTATCCTCCAGCTAATTGACATCTCCATGAATTTTTGGTATTGGCTATAAGCTTGCTGATAGTGGACTCCATCTCATCATCCAGGTCACTAAAGCAAGCTGTCAATTAGTGGTCCTCATATTGATCCCTGTGGATCGGCATTAATTCTCTGTCACTAGCTGAACTTTGTATCATTGATCACATTTTATTAAGTCCAGTAGTCCAGTCAATTTTGCACTCACATTATTCTGGACTTATCTGGTCTATATTTCATCAAAGTGACAACAAAGATACCACACAAAAAGGCATCAAAGGCCTATATGAAGTCCAAGAGAATTTAACTTCAGAAAGGCCATATCCGCGGCATTCCCCTTGTCCACAGTCTTCTCATCATTGAAGGCTATCAGATTAGTTAAGCATGATTTGCGTATACCTGGATTTACCTTCTGAGTTTGTTAATGATTGTATATATCAMGTAGACAATCTAGATGCTACAGTTTACACAATGGTTTTAAAACAATAAGATGCTGTCTACTTGCCTACATGGCTGCTGTGATATTTCTGTACTGTTCCTAAATTTGTCATTTTGCTTTGAAAGAATAAACAAACAAATAAAATAAAACTTCTATAAATGACTATTTCCTCAAGGGGATGTGCATAYCATTCACATCCCAGATCAAAAGCTTGAGGTTTTTTGTTATCATTATATTTATTAGCTTTGAAAATTTCATATAAGCTTTCCCATCTCATGAATGCTGCATCATTTGACGTACCACATAAATACTTCTCTTGGATAAGAGATCATTTCTGAATATATAATTGAAGTGCCAACCGTCTAAAACAGCTAAACATTATGAACATGCTTACTGTCTACGAGTCTGTCCTTTTAATATGAAATTAGGTGATAAAGGATTCTTCCTTCTTCAAGCATTACCGAGATGTTTCTTTAGTTTAGTAAGTTGTACAAAACATAGTACACTGCCCAATACAGCACTGTTGAGCCAAATTTTGAGATTGCTTTCATGCTGCTAGTTTATAAAAATTCTTTGATCTTAGGATGAGCTTGCAAAACATGTAATTTTGACATGATGATGCAAACAGAACAGACGAGGCATTAAATAAAAAAAAAAACAGTGTGTTGATTCAGAAGTACTGATGCAAATTTTGCTTTGCAAATGAGTCAACAACACAGGTAACCTCTAATACTTTTTCTGCTTGGAATTAGAACTCAGTTCTTTGACATCATAATATTAAAATATTGAATAAACAAATATCTAATGTCTTAAGCATTGTGCTTTTGAATAGGCAATAAGAACAGGAATTTTTTTAAAAAATATTCTTCCACTAAGAACTGTCATAAAATGTCAAGGTTTAGTAATTCAGAGTTGTTTTCTTGATACTTGAAGATTGCTGATTCATTTCAGAAAACAAAAGAAAAAGAATTACTTTTCCTAGTTCACTTTTGATGGGAAACATTATTCCATCATAAGCACTAGCTGTAAAAGTTTAACAAAATAAAATAAATGATGGGTAGAGAAGGAAAAAGAAAAAATTTGGGAAATCTGGCAATTCAAAAATCTAGATCTATTAAGTAAATCCACAAATCTCTGGGATGTCTAGGCAACAATGTCAATCATCCTCTCTAGACTGAAAAGGGTTAAGAAGGTAATATTATCTAACCTGAGATTTCCTGCCTGAAATTTTCTCTCTTTAGGCATGTAATTTCATTCATGATTGGCCATCGGTGAAAATATAAATATATATATATAATTATTGTCAACACTTAAGGACTATTTTAGACATATAGAACTCTAAGGAGCTCTACCATATGCTGTGTATGAACATGGCATAGAACGGACCTCTTTGTCATCCCTATTTTAGGATGCTGCTTTGTCCCAAGACTTCTAAGCATTTTCCCTCATCTTGTAGCTGTTTCATCTCTATCTGCTAAAGACTGCTTACTTCAAAAGGTCTGCATTATATCTTGAGAATGGTGGAAAATGAGACTTCTGTCAGAGCTTGTGCCTCCACAACAGCACTGCCATTATTACTCTTAGAAGATAGCTCAGAAACCATTTCTCTCTCTAGTTTTTGCTAAGTTAGTTCCCACAGTGAGTCATATCAGAATTATGGTTTTGTAAAGCTAACTCCAGACTCAAGATATGCAAGACAGTTTTCTTTATTACACCAACATTTTACAATTATTTATGTTTTATCTAGTATGCCACATTAGTTGTTTCTGTTCATCCAGCAATTGAATATCAACAAAGAGCTCTCCTTCTTTGTCAAAATAAAAGGTTTTTTTTTTTCAGCTTTCAAGAATCTTTGGGCTATCCTTCTTCTTGATCAATTATCAGCAATAAACTCCTTTCAGGCTACAAGTTGTTTTTGTCTTTCAAAATTTTATATAGATATGGAACAAATAACGTGTACGCATAATATAGGGATTTCCTAAATAAAACCATCAGTCATCAAATTGCTCTCCCTCTTTCAAAAAATTTCATATGTCATATGTCAAAGTCAGAGAAACTGATATTGCTTGTTAAAACTTCAGATTTTTAAAGAAAAATAAACCCTCACATCAGTTTTATTCTCAATTTGAATTATAGAACATGGCATTAAATTCCTTTGCCCTACATACACAATTGGATAAGAGGACACAAAGAAGATAACACATTTTATTCTATACATTTGAGGACCTACAAAGGATCTTAGTTCTTTTAGTTTGTATAGCACATGATATATGAGTCATAGTCTGTTTGGTTTGGCTAGCGGTGGCTGGAGTAAAACAAATATTTTATTTGAACAAAGCATCAGTTCAACTTTATCAGCTTTTCTACGAATCTAGTGATTTAAGATTTAGTCAACAAGAGAATGAAATCTGAATACTCTATTAGTCTCTACACAAATATATTTAAGAATAAATATTTTGAATAGCTTCCAAGCTTTCAACTGCTGTAAAAATAGAGCAAAGAGTTTGTTTTGCAGTGACTTTAGTACGTTTCCATAGATTCAGTATTTTTCACAATATCATATCTTGCTTGTCACAGTGATATATGAGCATCTTTTACTCTCCTCACCACTCTCTGTCGCTTCAGTCCTCTCTTTTTCTCTTTTTTAAAGTCTAGTAGTATTCTGTAGATTTCTTGCAGTTGATCCAAGAAGACAATAGCCTTTCACTAAGAAATTATACTGTAACACAAGCTAAAAGAACATAGCTGACAAACTGAAAATTGTCCTGTCTTTGTTTTTTCTTTGGACTCTTATTTGCTATTGGTAAAAATAATATTTTGACATTTACAAGTACAGAATATAAAAGAAAATAAAATATTTTAAGTTGAATTGAAAGTAAAGATGAAGTTTGGTAATAATAAAAATCTGAGGTTATAAGTACAAGAGATATACACAGTCGGCACCTTCTCTGTATATTGTGACACATTTCTGTAAGTAATACTCTTAAGAAATTATTTCTCTGCATATGCAGCTCTTTTCATTCACGACATTACTAACGTTGATCATGTTAGCTCTTACATGTGAAGGAAAATTTGCGGAATTCCCTCAGAGAACATTATTGAAGAACCAATACTGCCTACTCTGTCCTTCACTTGTAATTATCTCCCACGCTTTCTTCTCTGAGAAATGCAATAGGAAAGATCYATTTAATTAATATACAAATAATGTTCCTGACATTTGGTTTGCCCAAATTTATCTTCTACACCAAACAATTATTATTTATCTGCATTTTCTTGATCACTGAGTATATACATAAATAAATATATATATATATATATATTCATGTTTCACAATTTTTAGTAATTTGGCATTACTTTCAGTGAGTGTTTTCAATTGTCTAGAAAAGTAGATACATCAAAATGTGATGTTATTAAGTTTGCAATATAACATTGTAAAGAAATTGAATTACACTCTGGTTTGAAGATGTGTTTAAATGGGAAACTCTGAATTCCACAGCATGGGGAATGAGTGCTTTACAATGTTTTATGAATTGCATTTTTACTTTATTTTTGTTGTTAGAAATCAGCAAACTTTATAAATTTAGCTTTTAATGAAGCTCCAAAAGTGTAAGACTTCACTTACTTGGAGTTGAGGCTGATCAGCTCTTCCAGGGCTGGTGCCAACATTCTGTCAGTCAAATACTTAACTAGACTGTAAAGGGCCAGGAAAGCAGTTGCCTTTTATTCCCACCTGGAACAAGATATTGTGTCAGTCACCTTTTTCATGGTCTTCCAAGTGCAATAAGACATTCATTAGGTTATCTGTGCCTGTCACATTAGAGTTTCATCAGAACACTCATACAAAGGAATGAAGCATAAACTATTCCACTCTGTGATTTTTCTCCTGAATATGTAAATCAACATGTGTATAAATAAATTCTCTAAATGATACTTTATTTTATTATAATAATTTATTGTGAAATTTATTATTATATTCATTTGTAATAGTTAAATTTATTTATTTATTTATTTTTTACAGAAGACATATTTCTAAACATTAGTTCCAAGGAAATCAAACTAGAATATCTAGTAGAAAATAGGTTTATTTCAGAGAAAAATATTTGAATACTGCTCTACTACTTTTAAACCTTAAGTTTATATCCAAAGAATAAAGATTGACATTCAATTAGGTCTTAGAACATTCCCCATTTTTCTCCAATTTATTCTCCACATTCACCCTTTACACTTCATATATGAAATCTTCAAAATTATGAAAAATTATTTTTAAAACAGAAGACCAATCTTTTTGCTGTTTGTATAATTGTTGAAAAAATCCCTCAGTTCCAAGCCACACACTATTATTTTTGAAAGGCCAGGGATATCAGGAGAATTCCTGACTGATGGAGAAACTGCAAATATGACATCCATCTACAAAAAAGAGTAAAAAGAAGACCAATAAAACCATAGTTCAGTCAATTTCACTTTAGTCACTGGGAAAATTTGGGAGCAAGTTTCTCTTGAAAGCTATTTCCAGGCATAGGAAGGACAAGGAAAAGCTGATGCAGATTTACCAGTGGCAAATCATGCTTGACCAGCTTGATCACTTTCCAGTGAAATAGCTCATTCAGTGAATGAAGGAAGATCTGTGAAACCCATGTGTTTCCTTAGGCTTCACAGTAAAAGTGATGAAGTTGATGATGAAATACAAAATTATTCATTTATTAAATAGTTATCTGATTATACAACCAGAGATGCACAGCTTCCGTATCATGGTAAATCAAAAAGAGCAGGGAGATACACGATGGTAGTAGAGGTGGAAGGAATACAATGGCGAAAAAAATCTGTCATAAGATATACAATATTAAAATGTTTAACAGTTTTACTCCGTTTTGTTGACCATGTGATATCTCTGTAGTTGAAACTAAAACAGCATCAAACAAACTTGAAATCATCATCATACTATACCTCACCGCTGTACTACAATGCAATGAATGCTTATCTACAGAGAGCACAATTTTTCACAAACTCACTATCTTGAAAGAACAACTTTATAGTGAGATTGTATGCTAGGCTAACTCTGGAGACAGGATAGCAATGTTCAGAAAATCACAGTTAACTTATAAAAGACGTGAACCTTTATCCATCAGTGTTCCCTAATCTACAGGATGCACAGCTTATGAATCAGTGGCAGGTTATAATAAGGTCAGATCAGAAGAATGATTAGTATTATATAGCTAGTTCCTTAAATAAAATAAAGAAACACTAGTCAGAGAGTCACTACAAGTATAACAAATTCTTGACCTTCCATTTAAAATGTAATCACCTGAGAGAACTACACTATGTTAAACGAATGCTATTTTCTTGAAGATAAATGGCACACCTTTATTTCTTCAGTAAAAAATATGCTTAAACAGAATTCAGATGAAGATTACATAGTAAAAATGTAGAGACAAGTATTTTTGAAATGTTATAATTATCCTCAGGAGGAGAGTCAAAAAAATTGTGAGGAATCCTGGCAACCTTGATTCTCTTTTGTATTGACATCATACAATATTACTTTCATAGATATTTTAGTGTTAGTGTTTACAGATTGAAATATACCAAAATTTAGATACAATTTTTTAGGGTAGTTTTTAGATAGAAAAGTCAGTTCCTATCAACGTAATTCTGSATGAAGAATAAGAATTACGATTCAATGAAAACAGCCTGTGCGTAAATTATTAAGCATAATAAAGAATGCTGATTTCTTGGTGAATGTGCAAAACTCAACATACCACAGAGTTTCTATTGTGTCTTGCTAAGTCATAATATTAATAACATAAAATATTTCTCCAGATAGTGATTTACCCCTTGCAATAAACAAATAAACACAGGCCATATAATTTGAGATAGAAGAGCTAACAGATCTACATTTGAGTCTAGATGTCTACATCTGAGTTCAATTYTTGCAGTCTAAATTTAAGTTATAATAGGAATAAATAAACTGTAACTATTCCATAAGGAATTGTAAAGTGATCCAAAATTCATAAAATCTCAGTGACATAACTCTTGCCCTCTTACTAGAAGGTGAACACACTGCTGTATTATAAAGAACCA
Source organism: Rhea americana (assembly GCF_003343005.1). Taxonomy (NCBI): domain Eukaryota; kingdom Metazoa; phylum Chordata; class Aves; order Rheiformes; family Rheidae; genus Rhea; species Rhea americana. The sequence goes on along the minus strand of NW_028185073.1, from coordinate 1,254,872 downwards.
ATATAATCCTGAAAAACTAATATAGCATAATTTCCTAACAGCTCATTCTAATCCGTTCTCATTCTAACATAAAGAGCCAACTTCTCATTTTAAGAATTATTATAATTGCTTAGAATGTAATATCTATTTTTTTTATTACATGGACATTTTGTGATTTCAGACTGATATAATTAGTAAACTTGTTGTCTAAGAAGKTTTTTTCCACTTTTTTCCTCTATATAGATTTTAATGGAAATAGCGTAAGCATGAGTGAATGGAGTTCAATGAGCTTACAGCATTGAACATGGATAGCTATCTTGAACAGAACTGGAGAAGACTTTTCTTCCATCCCTTGTAGTGTTTTTGAGTTTCAAAACTTCTTTATGTGAACAGGGAGCATTCTAAAAAGCTTTTGAAAACTTTCGAAGAAAAGCAATARTCTTTCCAAAACAAGATAATATACACATCTAAGGGAGTCTCCCTGACACTTTTAGGCAAATAGGTTTAATGTAGAAGACAAAGTGAAATCTCTCTGAACTATTTCAACCCTAAACTCTATCATGTGTTATATATCCCCTCAGAAGTTGGGTTTTGTAATTTAATATTTTCTAATGAAAAAATATTGTAAATTTCCGAGCAGCTCTAACCTGGATTTCCCCAAGGGAATGAGAGCAGACCTTTACTTAATTTTGGCAATTAAGTGAGTGCTGAAGCACCATCTAGAGGCAGAAGCAAAAGAACCACGAGATGCTCTCCCACCCTTTGACTGCTGTAGGGAAATTAACTGTGTGCATATTTTCCATTGCAATGAAGTAACCCCTTTCTCTCAGACTCTCTTTTCCTTCTTAATTTCTTATGTTTTCTTTCACTCTTTTCTTTCCTTATTTTTATCTTTGTCCTCTCTTTGTCTCTTTCCTCCTCTTGTTTCCTAAAATTCATTTTCCCTTTCCCATATCCTCCAGCTCTCTACTTTTCAGCCTCAGCAAAGCTATGAACACGCTCTCCACCTTCTTTCCAGTCAGCCCAGCAATTTGTTTTTCTTTTTTCTGACAGGGATGCATTTGGCTCAAAGTTATTTTTGCCTGTACTTTACACTTGTTATCAGTTGGGAACAGAAGGAAACATCACTTCTGCTCCTGAATGAAAGCAGCAGATAAACACGAGGCTTTGGGCTGTCTGCTGCTTCTGTCAGCCACTGCAGGAGCACAGAGCATCATTGTCTCTCTCTTCTATTATGAATGCTGAGATTCCCTGCCAGGAGGGCTAAGCTATTTACATTTTCTGAGAAAAGGGGCCAAGGCAGCCAGATGCCAACATATAGTCGACAGCCTTATAAAAAGGTTAAGCTGCAGCATTGACATTTACATATATGCTTTTGGCCACAACAAATTCCAACATACTAAATTCAGCCTTATGAGACCACTGCAGAAAAGACAGAACCTAGCTACAACGGCAAGGTTTGTAAGGAAAAAGTAATATCTCTTATTTGATCTATTGATAAAACTGGAAAAAAAAAAACAGACAAAATGCTGGCAAAAAAARCCCCTTTTCAGCTCACAGAATACAGGGAGGAGGAATTTAGTATTKCTGTCAGATGAGGCACTGATAGTATGACTCATTTGAAAATTCCTTATTAAAACAACAAGAAATAATCTTGCCTCAGTCATCGCAGAAATAATACACCAGTGATCACTCTTCCCAATGAATGTTCACATGATCCTCATGTGATTTTTGAGGACAGGAAAATACTTCCCAAGTTTATATTAGCAGCATAAGTCAAAACGAAAAGGCTTAGTAAAAATGACATGATATTCTTTCAGCTTCTATAAGTAGCCATAATAACACTGAGTTCAGTGATTTCTAAGTTGATGACYTCTCTTTAAAGCAAATTAAAACCTTTTCCTATTTCTCTTCATTCACATAGTTGGCAAATGACCCTATATTATATTGTTTGCCTACTTAATATGTGAGGAAATATTCTTTCAGCTAACTACACCAAATCTTCATTTACTGTTATATCAGCTTTTATAACTTTAAGATTTCATTTACAGTGCATCTTTTACCTGTTTTTGACTTATAACATATTTGGGGACAATTCATGTTTGCATCTCCTTTCGTTGCGCATGGACACACAATATCAGATTAATAAAACATATAATGCGAGCACACATCATGCCTTTAGTGACACTCCTTGAGCATGGTGCTCTTTAAGAGCTTTTTTTTTTTTCTTTCAAAGTGACAGACCATTTCTTACTCTTCAAATAAATCAAAACTTCATTTATCTGTGTAATTGAAAGTATCAAAACATTCACCATTGGATCATTTCTTATAGATATAATAATGCTGTTAAAGAAAAAGAAGAAGAAAAAAGAAAATAAAAAGGAAATGCACACTATTAAACAAAAGCTCTTTAGTCCTTAAAAGTTCATCTAGACTAGATTTTTGAAGTTCTTTACCAGTAATGTTATACAGTCACTAAAGCATGGTAAGAATCACTACGCAAGCTATTGAAGTACAGGTTTAATTTGAGGCCAGGCCTGAGCACTGTGCTTTAGTTTCTCAGTGTACAACACTATCTTTTTAATCTAAAATCCTAAGTAACGACTTCAAGGATTTTTTTTTCCCTAYAACATGTCCCTGAGCAGTATAGGATGTTACGCTTATCTGTTGCGCCTTCCTAAGATGAGCATTATGTGTCCCAGATGTGTTCTACTGACCACTCAAAACACATTTCTCAGGCTTTCTTGAACTAACAAGAAGGTTGTCATGAACTGCTTTTAGATAAGAAGTTGTCTAAAACTTCTTATCTAAAGAAGATAGAAGTTTCTAAAGTACCTTCTTTAGAAGTTGTAGGTCTTCACCCCACAAGAGATGTCACACTTGAGATTGGAGAAAGCTTGGTAAAAAGATGAGTTTTCATCCAGGGCAACACAGAGATCAAAAATAAATGTTTGACCCTTGTCTTAAGAACTTATTAGTAACTGGGAATCCCATACTCTTTTTTATGTCACAAAAGTTGACTACAGATTATTATGTAAAAATAAAAATAAAGCCAATGTCTGAAGTACCCTGTGGCAAGAGCTGATTTCCAAGCACAATTTCTTACTTCTCTGCTGTTTTCCAAGTTTTAATATTTTTGTTGACTGCTCAAAGTTATATTAACTAGTATTTTATAGTGAAAGATCTTTTTATCGTTTTCGTTGCAATAATAAAAAAGTAGTCATAATTATAAAAATCTGCCTACTTGCTTTATTTTATAAATTTCTAATTACATGACCCATTTAATTCATTTCAAGCTTTGTAGACTAACTGTACTTTGGATACGATCCATCTAATCTGAATTTGGGCTCCAAACTGTTTGTGCCTATTTTTTTCAGCAATATTCAGCCAACGAGGCTATCTCTTAGTTTCTCTTTAGGCCACTGTCATAACTATCTCCTTTTTATGGGGAGATTTTCTTTTGCTGTCTTTTATATATATATATTTTTTTATCTCATATACGTACACAGAGGTACACTTAATAAATTCTTCATAATTTGTAATTGCAGAAAATTCCCAGAAAAGCCCTCAATTCACATGAAAACCTTTCATAGGCTTTATTTTGAGCATAGTATCTTTCACAAAAGAGTTCTGTTATTTGATGAATCCTTAAAAATAAACACTAAATAACTCCTCCTGTTCAGTCGAAATTATAGTTAGTATAAATGCCAATCAAACAGAATCTGTTAGGTGAAGTGAAGGACTCTTGGGGCTAAATTGCAGTTATAGGCCAAATTCCGTCACGTACTCATGAAAATCTTTAATATTCACACAAGTTTGAGTTTTAACCTTAGATCTGTTGCACTATTTGTTTATATAAAAAAATTGGTTTATTGCATAGCTCTTTTAATTCCAAGGGGATTTTGGAGGCTTTCATAAGAAATTAATTTGAGGGGAATTAAGAAACAACAACAAAAAAAGAAACACACACAGACACACATGCACAAACCTATCAGATTATCATAATAGTATTTCAGCATCTTAAAAAACTGAAGTTAGAGCTAGGGCTTTATTTTGCAATAAATGATCATGCATACTTAAAGGTAAAATTTTTATGAGACTATGTTATTCCATTCTTTTCTTTCACAGTTCTCACTGACCTAGTCTGATCTGATCAAGTAATGACCAAGCTGACATCTCAAAATAGAGAAATGTAAAACTGGATCACATTAGGATACGAAAACTGATCAAATATCCTGAAAGTATATTGTAAGATTCAGAGCTTATCCCAGCATCTCATGGCTAGGAGGGATTAATGGATTACTTTGGCATTCTAATTCTAAATTCTGAATTCTAATTTCTTGGCAATAGATTTGATTTTAGCAAGGTGTGGCTGTCACTAGCTTTGCTCTACAGTTGTCTGCCCCCTCCAGCCAGAAATATCTGCCTGCCATGGCCCCTCTGCAGTCAGTCCTGCAGGTCAGGGACAAAAGGGCTCCATCCCATCCCATCCCATCCCATCTCATCCCACCCCACCCCATCCCATCCCATCTCGTCCTGTCTCGTCCCGCCCCGTTGCGGATGCCGAGGCTGACCAGGCTCTGGCTCCCCGTGCCTTGCAGCCCAGGCTGCTCTGCCCTCCCGGGTTGCAGGCTACCAGCTTTTCAACACTGGCCTCACAAGGGCTGCTAGCTCCCTTTTCCTTACAAAACATTGCTAAAATGATTATGTGCATTTGTCCCCGGCTAGGTCATGGCATCAAGGGAGGGACTGTGTGGACTACTTTATGCCAGGCCTCTAACAGTGGTAGGACTTTATTATGTGAACTATACCCAGATTCCTCTATCAGAACTGAACTCTGCTATGGCACTTCTTGTTGAGATGTGATAGTTTTATATTTACCCTGACCATAAAATTCAGGGACTGAAAAACTAACCTTACATTATGACACTTCAGGGGCTCCTGAAGTAAATCAAGAAGATGGCAGAAATCTTCCAAAGTTTCTAGCAAACAGATTTGAGGAAATTTCCTGTTTGAATAAATATCTGGTAATCAGCATGACCTTGAGCATGCCAGTAGATACACCAACCAAGTTTCTGGGAAGTATCTTTGCATTTGTTTTACCTGCCAGTCTATAGTTGCAGCCAGCCTCTGATTTTTCAGAGGAAGAAGAGCAAAAACCGTATCTAACCAATTGCTTATCAAGGAAATGTACTCCTTCACTCTGCTGATGACTGGCTAAAGCTCTGAAGCATGAAATTTGATTTTGTTGCTACTTAAATGTATAGATGCAAGTGCTATGAACATAAAAATGTCAATGTAGGAAATCCTGTTTTCCCCAGTAGTCTTGAAAGATGATGAAAATGGGAAATCAGAGATTAAAAGATTTCAAGGTCCAATTGAACCAAGGCAGCTCTACATTCATAAAAGCCATGCATAGAGGCTTTTTTTCTGAAGTAAAATATATGTTTGAAAGAGTTGTGTAATCAAATGGTAGCAAGTTGTACTACTCTGCAATTATTTAACCATCTCTCAGCTAGAATATTTATTTCTTATGTTAATATTCTGCTTGTCTAAAAGCTGACTCACAACAACTGGATTTATACTGAACTTCTGTCTTCAAAGCGGTCCTCTCCTTTCTATTACACTTGTGTGCATATACATATATAGTCATGTAGAATTCATCTTTCAATCTCCTTTCTGATTAAGCTAGACAACTTAATTTTCAGAGATCTAGCATTCTAGCCTTGCTGTCCAATTGCTGGATTCTATTTTCAGAATAAAAGTTATGTCTTCCATTGCTGGCAAAAAGTCCCATCCTTAAGCCTCATGGCTGAGTGAATAACCATCATTCATGTATGCTGCAGTGGGTGCAGAGCCATTTCTTAAATAAATTGCCCTAATTTTAAATGTGGAGACATGTACAAGTTAATGCATATGGCACAAAAATCACTGAAAAGTCTGGAAACTGCTCAGACAGCTGTTGCAATAAAAATAATTTTACTTCACGGTAGAATACTACAGACCCCTTTTATTATACTCGTAACAGTGAACAAATTGCTTATAATTACTTATAAGGATAAGAAAGCAAATTAAATCCAACAATTCCATTAGCAATCTTAACCTGCAGCCCTAGGGCCATCTTTGCAATTTGTAAGCAATGAAGTCTGACAAGGTGAGATAGGTACAGAGATGGTGGATTTTTACAAAAGGGRGGAAAAAAAATCAAAACAAAAATATGAGAAATATCACAGTTTCAGCATACTGCCAAAACTCTATTTAGATCGTATTTGTTTACTAATGCAAGAGATGCTTTTAAAAATAATGTTTGTTACATACAAACAAAATACAAGTGCATCAGTGAAACATGAAAAAAGAGAAACTAGCTACACACATGGAGGAACTAGTTGAAGTAACTCCCTTCTAATTTGCTGGCACGTAGCATTAGGTAACATGAGGCAAAGACAGCTGGCAAGCAATTCTCAGACAAAAGAGGTTGTCATAGAAAATGAGCTTCAATCACAGAGTCACAGCATCATAGATAATTTAGATGGGAAGGGCACTCTGGATTTGTCTTCTAACCCAGTCCTCCGCCCAAACAGAGCCAGTTTAGGCTGGGTTGCTGTTAGCTCCTCCTGTCAACTTTCAAATGGAGATAAAACAGAGAACTCTAGAGAATCCAGCTCACAGAGCTTGACAATTATAAAAGCCTTAGATTTAGTAAAGCTTAAAATGTCTTAATAGAAACTGGTACCCTGTAAACTCTAGCAATTACAGATGCAAAGGGAAACATATCCTGCCAAAATCAATTTTAATTTCAAATTTTGAAAGCAAAATTTTCTTCCTTTGAAAGTTTGGCAGTTTCTATAGTTCTGCCTTTGATTTGCAAGTGGAAGATACTCCCTTTTTGCCCTCCCGCTCTAATTTTCTATGTAGTGCTTCCTGGTCAAAACTCATCATATATTTGGTATTTTTTTCTGCTTGYACATACAACAACAAAAACAAATGTAGTATTAATTTCTCTGTATCTTTGATGCACACAAAACCAAATACAAATGGATAAGTTTGCTTTTGAAGGCTATGTACAATCTAAGTGGTAAGAAAAGATGTGAATTAAGGAACAGTAAGATAGAAGAAAAATGCCATATATTCCCAGATGTGAATACTGTTATTTAAAGGTTCAGGCTTTCAGAGCGCAAGGAGACATTGACAGAAGGATCTAGTGACTGTAAGACAACTGCGATCATTAAAAATTCAGGAAAGAATTCCTACTGACCTTTTTTTCTGGTTAAGGATCATTCCGTTTTGTCTCAAAGGGATGATTTGATGCACAAATACTAAAATAGACAAMGTTATCTTAAACTTTATTAGATCAGTTTAAGCTACATATTCTAGATAATCAATATTTTGGATATTTTAGGACCTAAATGAAGATATGACCAAAAAAATAATATCAGATGTGCCAGAATTCTATGACATCTATTAAATCTGTGATGGAGATAYGAAGCATCAGAGATTGATCAGATGCAGCACTAACAGAACACAGCTCTGACATTTTCATCACAGGATAAGCACAAGACAAATGAAGGGCACAGGAAACTGTTATTAACCTCTGTCTGCAGTGCAGAAGTGGACAAGATCCAAATTATAATCAGGAACATTTAAACTTCTTCATGTGAATGGCCTGGATCCAGCAGTACATCTCCAAGTCTGAGGAGAGCATGGAATGGGGGAGAAGCCTTGACAAAGAGAAGCAGGAGTGATTTGAAGGAAAATAATTTTTAAAAGTAAAAGGAAAGCTCAGGGGAATAATGAATTTGAAAATGTACAATTTATCATCTTTGCCTGTTTTCTCCCAGTACYTTTCTGTAGGAGAATTGGTAACAAGAGGGGGTAAGAAAAAAAGRAATAGCAAAAAAGAAAAAGAAAAAAATAGTTTTAAAGAGAGGAAAAATAATTGCCATAACTACTTATGGAGTCCTAATTACCTTGGAATACAGTTAAAAATGAAAGTCAGGAGTTAGTTAAGAGTGTAATATCATCCATAGATGACATGGAGACTGACACTGAGACACTAACAGGATAAACCAATAAACAAACAGAGAAATTTTTAAGACCTCTCCATCTCAAATTGAGAGAACCTTTTTCCTCAGAGAGTTTGAGTGTGCCTCTTGTTAGTAGTGATCATGGTCACGGAATCACAGAATGGTTGAGGTTGGAAGTTATCTCTGGAAATCATCTAGTCCAATCCCCCTGCTCAAGCAGGGTCACCTAGAACATGTTGCCCATGATCCTATCCAGAAGGCTTTTGAATATCTCCAGAGAAGGAGACTCCACAACCTCTCTGGGTAACCTGTTCCAGTCACTCTCACAGTAAATAGCTTTTTCCTTATATTCAGGTGGAACTTCCTGTGTTTCGATCTGTGCCCATTGCCTCTTGTCCTATTGCTTGGCACCACTGAAAACAGTCCAGTCCCATCATATTGACATTCTCTGTTCAGATACTTATACACATTAATCCCCTCTCACTCTTCTCTTCTCCAGGCTAAACAGGAGGATACCACTGGCCTTCTTGGCCACCAGGGCACATTGCTGGCTCATGGTTAACTTGTTGTCCACCAAAACTCCTATAACTCCTCCACAGATCTGCTCTCCAGCAGCTTAGCTCCCAATCTGTACTGGTACATGGAGTTATTCCTCTCTAGGTACAGGACTTTGCACTTCCCTTTGTTGAACTACCTGAGGTTGCTCTCCGACCAACATTCCAGCCTTTCCAGGTCCCTCTCAATGGCAGCACAACCCTCAGTTGTATCAGCTACTCCTCCCAGCTTGGGATCATTGGCAAACTTGCTGAGGAGGCACTCTGCCCCTTAGTCCAGGTCATTGATGAAGAAGTTGAAGTGCTGACCCCTGTGGGACACTGCTAGCCACAGGCCTCCAACTAGACTCTGCACCGCTGAGCACAACCCTCACTCCACCTTCTTGTTCTCTCATCTAGCCCCCACTTCCTGAGCTTATCTAGGAGAATGTTATGGGAGAYGGTATCAAAAATCTTGCTGAAGTTCACAACATGCACTGCTCTCTCCTCATCTAACCAGCCAGACATCCCTTCATAGAAGTCTATCAGGTTGGTTAAGCCTAATTTTCCCCTGGTGAAAGGGGAAAGGTGAAGGTGACTACTCCTGATCACCWTCTTTTCCTCCATAGGTCTGGAGATGACATCCAGAATGAGCTGTTCCTTCACCTTTCCAGGGATGGAGGTGAGGCTGACCGGCCTGTAGTTGCCCGGGTCCTCCTTCTTGCCCTTTCTGAAGACTGGAGTGACAYTGGCTTTCTTCCAGTCCCCTGGCACCTCTTCTCAGGACCTTAATGTAACTGAAGAATAATAAGAGGCATTATATTTTGACTAAACCTTGCTATCTGTGCCCTGTTTATACTGTCAAGGCTTGGGGCCTGTCCTTGTTGCCACTGGAAGCCCCTACCAACACCAGCCCCTGTGGCACTTGGACACATGCTATGGAAAGTGAGGTCACATGAATATTGATGTCCGATGATGCAAAATATATGACAAGAGTATATCATCCATTCATTGCCTTCTTTGCCTCTTTTCAAAAGGAAAAGTTAATTTCCAAGCTCATAGTTTTCCTAATATGCTAGATGTAATGGTATGCTTTCAAAATACTCTTTATAGCTTCAGCTGAGAACAAGTCAATAAAAAGTAACTGAAATCACTTAGTAGTGTGGTCAGAACTTGTTAAAAAGTGAACTGAATAGTCAGAATACTATACGGCACCCAGAATCACCAGACCAGACCCAGATCACTAGGCTGTTGTTAGCCTATTGCTTTAGTGATTTTCTCTTTTGTGCTACATGCTAGTACATTTTGAAATCTTTTTAAAGAGCAAATGATATCCTGCCAAACTCCATATAATACCATGTCATCTAAACTGGGTAGGGAAGTTCAGTATAAATATTCCAAGTCTGCTAAAAGGCATATGGGATTAATTTAGCAATTCTAAAACGTGTGTGATGCTTAAATAATTTCAATGTAGTCATGTCTACAGTCTAAGCTTACCGAAAGCCATCTGTTCGTGGTTATATTGGTGCTGAGAGAGACATTACAGTAGCCTGAGCACAGTATTGCGTAACCACCCACCTTTCATTTGGTTTTGAATGAAATCCCCTTCTGCTGGCAGGCAGTTGCTTTCAGATAATTACGATTCCCCCCCCCTTCATTCATCCAAAAGTTAATCCCTTGACTAAAAAAAGATGGAAGATAAAAATGCACATCTGATCTGGACTGTAATAGTGAAAGTAAGTTTTTTTTTTTTTTTTTCCTCTGCTGCCCAGGCATAATGTTTTCCCAGAATACAAAGCAAAGTAACAAATCACGAGCAATCCCTTCTCTACTGTCCRGACACTGGCATTGCTCCTTACTGTATCTTTTCTGATGTTAGCTAAGTTAGTGTTACCAAGCTGGTAGCACTTCAGCCACTTTCCCTAATGACTTTATCCATGTCTAGCTTTTACTGTTTTTTCTGATATTTCATTTCTACTGTTTTTCTCAGTTTAATTCAGTTGTACTGTACTAAATTATTGGGCAATACGCTAAAGAATCCGTCACATCTTTAATATGCTACAGCTATGACTGTGTTCCTTATACAGTTATTGTTCCATAAATTCATCTTTTGTTTCTTAAAAGTCTGCCTTTGTAGTTACAAATTCATTCCTATTACTCTTCATCTAACTATTTTGTTTTGAGCRTATCTTCTTCCTGATGCTCAGTGCTGCCTTCCGACCTCCCTGTTGGAGGGAAACTTCGCTGTCCGTAACGTGGCATCTTTTTGTACATAAAGAAAGATGCAGAAACAAAAGAGAGGTTAGAAACAGAAAAAGAAGGGAGATGTCTGCTTTGAGTAAAGTCATAGTTTTATGGATATTCTCTGGAAAAAAATACTGAGATATCTTAAGATTTTAGAGGGCATCTTCTTGCAAGTAGAGTGGGAGATGGAAGAGTGCTCAAAATCACATCAAAGCAGCCAAATAACTCCATTACATGACGAAATGTAACTGCAATAGTTTGAAGATATGCAATATTTCTCCTTCTTCATTTTGCCTATGGTAATTTAATTAATAAAAAATTTAAAAAGATGAGTGTTAATTCAATGAATTTGGGCACTTTGGAAATTATAATAATATATTCTCAGTAGCTAGGTAGCCAATATATAAATTTATAATCTTTTTATTCAGTCTCCTTAAAGCAGAGGATGAATATAAACTCCAAAATATGACTTCGTAGCATCGTAGAAGGTGATTCTTCTGTATTGTACATCCTTTCTACTTAGATAATCATAGAGCAAAAAGGAAGTACAGTGTTATGACTACACTGAGATTTTCAGCAAAGAAGCCTGCACTGTGTTATAGCAAATCAGATTTTAGAATGCATGCCTGCCTCAGGCTTTAACACAAAGTATAAATCCTATGTCTTATACAATGCAAAACTCAGCCTTCTGTGTTGAACATTATGTTCTTAAATTGTTTCACTTCTGAACACATTAAATTACAAGTAATAAAGAGATCAAAACTGATTTTTTCCTAAAGCAATTCAAATGCAATTCCGCTTGTTAAGTACAGTTCAAATCTACTTCGCTACATAAAACTAAAGAATCAAATATTCCACTGGGTCTTAGTCTCAAACCACTTTATACTCAACAAATGAAAGGATTTGCTCAAATTTTCATCATAAATCAGGATTAGCATGCAATTTCCTTCTTCTCCTTATTATGAAACTATTGTCAAACCCCCACAATGTACCTACAGGGCTATACTATTGAAATGTAAAACAGAGTTAGCCAGTTTACTTTTTAAATCTACTCATTGTACTTGTATTTTCAGAATCACACTTTCTAGAATTCTGGAATACAGAATTAATAATCTCATGAACAGAATACAGTTTTCAGAACTTTGTTATCTGCTGTTTCAATCGTGGTTATCTCAGCAAGCTATATTTTCTGTCAGTGAGACTGACTACGCACAACCATTCTCCAGCATTTCATACTGCTTTTAACCATCTTTCACCAGACAATAGCTTTACTTTTCCATTCCTGTCTTGGCAAAGTACATCTAATTGTGATTTCTTTCTATATCTAATATTTTATGTGTTCATGAAGAAATAAAGTGTATGCACATGTGTGAATAGATCACAGCACGAAACTATCAAGAGCCTTTTTACTTGAAAATTGTTCAATATTCATGATCAGAATTATTTACTATTTTTATGACTATTTTTCCTAAGAAATTATTATCATTGCAATGATTGTCTTTTTACTCTGAGATTTCTTAATGACAGCTGGTGCAATSTGCAACCACAGCCTCCCATACAATTTTTAGCAGGATTTACCTGCCAGGTGAGGCCACTGGCAAGGTGCTGCCCCAGGGCAAGGACACCCCGGGGCAAGGACACCCCGAGGGACTGCGCCTGTAGAGTGCGAGCGGCAGAAACTATCGACACACCGCCCCAGCCCCCCATGCTGCCCATCACCTTGCTTAAGGCATTCTGACAAACTGACAGTAACCCGTGCTGAAAATATAGAAAGCTGGGATTGAGGAGGGAAAAAAATATTTATGTAGTTGTTTGTGTCCCCTTTTTGTTTTTCAGAATATCTGAGTCAATGTTCAGAGGTTTGCATTAACTGGCCATAAAATAGGTCAAATACAATTTCCTGGCTCCACAATGCTTTGCCTGTGACACAGATAGCATACATTTTTGAACATTTCTAATTCAGAATATTATTCAATCAGTAGTGGAAGCAGTGACATCGACACCCTCTTATTCTTAACATATTTAATTAGATACAATTAGCATTTAATTGTGACTCATACTACAAAACACATTTTAAGATTGGGGAAAAAAATAATTAAAAATTGAAAGATTAATACAAAAAAGGACATATTCAATATGGCTAAGTATTTTTTAGTGGAGTTCACAAAAACTTTCATTTGGCTAAGAGCTTGTATTTAGAATGAGGAACTACAAAATATCCTACATCTTAATCCTAAAAAGATTTATATGGCAAATGAATGTTGACAAAGGACTGATTTTTTTTTCTGTTGATAATTAAAAAAAAAAAATTACAAAACCTAACCTTCGAAGAGTGGGGGTGTGTAYGTGTGTGCTTACTTTCTGTATTTATTTTTTTTTTAAGATTAGATGAGTCTGAAAAATCAAGTTTCACATTGTAAAACTCATTAAAGATAAATTACAAAAGGATGGAACAAAAGGAATTTTTTAAAATTCAAATAATTAGAGATACTAGGCTAGATGAAATATTTTTTCATCCAAAAACACAAAGTTTAAGCTCCTTCATGTTATGGGAAAGTGGAAAGGCACACCAATGAAAGAAGACTATTTTTAAGAGCCTGATTAAGTTTAAAAAAGTAACCGGTTGACTCAAGTACAGTGCAGTGCTGACTGGGAGCTAGTATCTCTAAGCAGCGCTGTGGAAAGCAATGTAAACATACAGTTTGTAGGTATTAGGTCAAGTGTACCATATGATATAAATCTGTCTTAGTTGTCCTTTGACTAGCTTCACTAAATTGAAATTAATTTATTTCTTTTCAGTCCAAAGTTMTCTTCAGCTCCAACAGTATAATATTCTTTCAGTCACATCAGTATATTTATTTTGTACTAAATACTTACCTCCAAAAAGCACAGGAGGTGAGGATTTTTTAAAAGCAAAAAATCTCCGTTCAAGGCTAATATCATTATATTTTATGTAATGACAGATATGTGCTTAAGAAACACTTGGGGCTGCACTCCCAAATCCTCAGAGAAAACAAATTCCTAAAGCCTCAGACAATAAGACCCTCAAAATAAACACTCCCTTCTGAATCAAGATTTCAAGGATGGGTTAAAATAAAGTAGCTGAACTATCAAACCKGACAAAGTAACAGTAGAATTAGTACGGCAATTTCCCAGGGAATTTAGTAGCAAATTGCAAAACACCACACCAACAATAACCAATGTTTAAGAACTAATTCAATGAAAGAATGGAAAAATGAAGAGAATTACCCAGTTCTTGGTACAGATAGGTGTCTAGCACAAGGACAAACTCTGCTCCCTGTTGTTTCCTATACAACATCAGTACTGCTGAAGGAATCGCTGAACATCAGCTACTTCAGTTCAAAAAACTACTGCTGACTTAGTACCGAAAGTAAGCCAAGAAGGATTGAAAAACCTCTCTGTTACGACCTGCCCGAAGGTACCAGTCATTCTGTGCATGTGTTTTCTACTTAACCATAGAAACTGCACGACCAAGTGCACCAACAGCACTGTAGATGATTAAATTCACAGAGGGAAGCCAAGACCGTGCAGAAATCGCACTGCTGAAGATTAGGCTGAATGCACTCAACGAAGGTACTGGGGGGGACGAGGGGTGGCTGCTCCTCCTGCAGGGCCAAGGGCGAGCGTGGCTGGGCCAGGCAGCACCTCCCCAACGGGGACCACGAYGAGGAGGAGGCAGCCAGTCTGCTCTCCAGCACACTTGCAGTAACCGGTAACTTCATGGTGCTTCAAGTCTTGTAGGAATTCAGCTTTATCCTAACTCCAGAAAAACTCATGGATATGTTCAGGTTCTCAGTATAGACTGTGACCACTGTGATTTTTATCTACCAAAGTTAATTTAAAATATAAGTCGAAGGACAGCTACAGTACAATTTAAAATTCATTCAATGTGTATACACACAAACATGCATATATGCTTACATAAACAGTATACTTGAGATCTGAGTTTGTGTATTTGTTTTGATATCTTTTAAATCTCCTCTAATCACTAATAGTTAAATTTATAATTTCAACACTTTTTACCTTGTATTGCCCCATTTGAAAATGCTGTTAATGTCAAAATGTCAAAATTGAGAGATTAGAAGTAGTCATTGCTTTGACTGAGGTGTAATCATTTTGAAATATTATTTTAAGCTCTACCTTCAGTTTCTAGGAGATGTCTTCAAAAATGAAGAACTTGTGGCTGATTTTGAATAGTACATTTTATTTTTAATGTTGGTTTGTTACAAATGTGTAGTTCATTCTGAAATTCTAGATAAAGATCTATACTGCTGGATTCTCGAGTATGAGTGCCTTAGAATCCATAAAATGGTGATAGAAATCCTGAGATTATTGCCTCTCAAAAACATACGTGAATACATAATCGTAAAATGTTATACCTTCTCTATATGTCTGCTGTACATTTTATCTAAACAAAAAGCAATATCTACTAATCAGGAACACTTTCTGTGCTGCGGCTGGCATCTGCATCAATATCCCGCCAGACAAGAAACTAGTTTACGCACTGTTGTGCTAGCCCGTACCTAGAGTACTCAGTGCTAGCCGAGTGCTCTGTGGAAGAGGTGTCACTATGCGAAGATCCAGAGATCAAAGGACATCCCATGCTCTGGAAAGGATGGCTATAGATTGCAAGCTGGAGAAGACTATGCACAGACAGATATAAGGTTTTAGCACTACAGTCCTCAGATAAGTTAGCCGCTGAGTAATGGCTTTGTGATAACTCCAGAAAAGTGTAAATGATCAGAGTGGAAGCACCTAGTCCCATTCGTTATGTGATAAGTATTTCTCAACCAGCTATATTTTTAGCTTAATTTATTAAAGGCCAGCCAAAGATAAAATGCGTGAGGAGTCTGAAGTGGCTGATGTACTGGACAGGCGGCAAGGATAATCTTATATCGTCACTGCTGGTGATATATAAAGCTGATGCATGAACAATTAGGAGAGTCAGTAATAAAGACTGTCAATACACTACTTTCCTCAAGCAATAAAATCATAGAGTTTATATAAAAAAGAAAGCACTCTCTGACGGCACTAACTGATTTTGTAGTTTTCAGCCTGAAGAAGACCCCCATCTCTCTCAGGAGTATGAGCTGAAATATATCCCTAAATTTTCTTAGGAGGGCTACTGTTTTGTGAGCTATCAGAAAAACTTACCCCTGAGGAAAGCAGAAAGATGCTATATATTTTTTTTTCCTCAAATTACATAAAGAATCAATAAGCCAGAAAGGTCAAAAGAAATAGATGGGAAAATGCAAGACACTAGTGTTATATTTAATAATTACGGCAGGATATCATGCCAGCTAACTTCTGTAGGGAAATAAGTTTACTTTTGCCACAAAATCACATAGCTGACCAGTTCCGCTCTAGAAGGAGGATAAATTTATTCCATCCACTTATGCAGTCACAGGTCAATTTAAGACACCTGTGCTACATCTGCATTTCATACAGCTGTCCTGGACGTCTTGAGCATGTAACTGACCATTCCCAGTTTGGACTCCTTCACGAACCACAGGAGCTCTGTGAATGTTCTTGAGTTGCAGAGGAAAAAAATTAGATCCAAACAGTACCAGTGATTTAGATTTGGGCTCAGAATATATAAAATATGTAAGAACAAAGAAGTTTGATTCTGGATGAAAATTTCTCTGCATTTATAGATCTTGTTTGATACTTTATTTCACTTGTCAGTGGTTCCTCTCACACTGTATGTTAAACAAGAGGTCAGAGTCCACTTTGTTTGCTTTACCGTCAGAATGAATTATCTTATCTAAGAGGAGAAAAAGAATAAACAGRTTCTTATACACTGAGATCATGATTATTTATTAATTGTATTGGAATATCTCATCATTACTGAGAGCTACTGTAAACTATGGAAATGTATTGCTACTTATATTGAAAGCCTCCCTTTTTTGGTTAGAACTGTGATGTGCTTTAGTGATTCAAATCAGTTTTGGCTGATTTTTAAAATGAATAGTTTTCGTAAGTAAACACGTTTTTAATCTGTTGCTTATTTTCTGAGGTCTTGAAGTGAACTAAACGATCAATAAAATTATCTATTTGTTTAAGATTTCAATTAAAAAAATAGAACTGTCATGTTTTAACTCTTAAATCTGGAAAAAAGCTAAAATATAAGTTTGAAGAATTTGGAAACTAGTACAACAGTACTTCATAGAGAAACTTAAATTTTATAACTCAGTTACTTCCTTTGATCATTATAGAATGAGCAAATCTTGAATCTAGATTAATTTCTACAAAATGCAGAGCCGTCATATTTGATGCCTCTGTAACAGTAGTGTTGATACATGAAGAACGGTGTCAGCAAGGATTTGAGCAGGAATCCAAGAGAAATAATAACAGAAAAAATCAGGACTGACTAGCAATGAGCAAAGAAATGAGCAAAGAAAGAAAAAAGCAAAATGAAGAAGGAACTGGTTCAAGAAGATGGAATTAAATGAATCTTCTCTACCTGCGGATTGAAGAGTAGAGGAGTAGTTTACTCCATAGGCAGTGTGAAAACCTCTTACTGCTGGGGGAAAATGTGAGAGCAAAAATAATGATAGGTAGCCAATGAAGCTGAGAATCATGCCATCATTCTGGAAAGACTGTTTTGCTGGACATTCATTGAAAGATTTTAAACACATTTTGAAGGTTTCTGACTCCTGCAGCATGATAGCAGCATATCTTGGAGGTCACAACACTCTTTCAGTGAAGCAGATATGCCTGATGCAGAATATTTTCAGGTACTGTAATTCTTCTCAACAATCAGATAGTTACTTAAATAAAACACTTTATTGAACTGATCTGGAGATTGGGTGATTTCTTGTACAAGCTGGAAGATCAAAATCTGAACCTTTCAAGAGAAAGTCTGTTAAACAAAAATTCTGTGAAGTGGATTGCCATCATACCCAAAAATTAGATATGCAAGGAAGAGGCAGGGTACAGATTAAACAAAAGAAGAAATACTCATCTGCATGCTTCCCTTATCAGAGAATCCTTGGAGACAGCAATGCTACATTTCAGTGTCTCCTACAAATACGCTCAGTTGCCCAGTCTGCCATCATCTGTGCAGGCTGCTGTCCAGATGCGAGCATGTGGGAAAGCGCAGCGTCTAAGCTTTGCGTTAGTCGGGGGGCTTTGCCAAAAGTCTGAAACTGATAACCGGGAGCAGGGCCAACAAATTCTTGGCTTTTGATATGTGATTAGGTTTCGGGGGAACTAAGCCAAGGAAATCTTCATAGGACTCCTAAGGCACATCTGCTGAATGTGTTCAAAATTATGCTCTCACAGTGCTATCAAGATACGGTGAGGGCTGAATGCAACAGTCCTAATCTTGGTGGAGCTCCCCCGGACTTTTATGGAGGTTGTGTCTAACAGAATGTGGATTAATCTCTCACTGCTAATTGCACTGTAACTTGAAGTGAGAGGCTCTTCCTGTTACGGTTTGCTTACAATGCTTCTTTTTCAAAAAGAATGTTGGATTTCGTGTTTATCATAGTAAAATGAACTTAGACGCCATTTTCTTTTAAAATCTCAAAGGCACTATTTTCTAAAACATAAAACTTTTTACCTTCTGTACTTCAGAATTACTATACTCCAAGGGAATATTAGTAAACAGTAATATACTAGGTGCCTGCACAGAAAGGTCTCCTTATTTTCAGGTTTTCAGATCAGACTTGCGGTATAGTTTACTTTGAAGATAACCCTGCTAGCATGAAAAGGATCCTAATAATGCTGTGATTGATATTTTCACAAGCAAGTAGAACACATGAAGGATTTAACCTTTCACTAAGGTCTAAAGAAGAGAAGATATTTGAAGAAAGCCTAAGTAATTAATAATAATTGATAAAGTATAAATTTTAAATGTATGCGGTGAAAATATAAAAGCAAAAGTATTTAACTGTGAAAAACAATGTTCTTACTTAAAATCACTCTCACAGGTTCAACAGTCAAAACAAGAGCTATCACCCAACTGACTTTCTTTGACAGAAGGATGAGCCTTTCCCACTCTTCAGTTTGCTTACCCGGCTTTTGTCTCTTTTACTCCATGTCATCTTCACCTACTCCCTTATGGAAGACACTTTTCCTTTACAGAAAGTCCAGTTCCACCAACAGCTTTACCCAGGATTTCCTCTGGTGCAGAGGAAATGGAATGAATCATGGTTGCTCTATGGTATTGCTCTGCTTCTCAAAAAAAGGCACAGTTCTGGTATGGGCAGTATAATTTACTATTGCTAAAGGGCTTTGTACTGAGCTGTATCTGGAGAACTACTACGTCTGGTTGCAAGTGGCAGCTGTTATGGTGCTTCTGGTATTGAGTCATGAGATGCAGCAGCCCTACCTGAACTTTTCGTAGATACTTATAGGAGAAGTTTGCACAGCCTCTTTTGCTCTTCTCAGATCCTTCAATAAGCACAGGCCGTTCAGGGTGAGGAACTATTAATGTAGATCAAAACTTGTGCATTCAAATTGTAAAATTTAGAGAATTTACATAACTGAATCTACTGTGTACGTCTAAGTCCTAAGGTAAAAATTACTTTTTCTTTCTTTACTTTCGATACTCTCTGAAGAATCTGTTCCCAAACTGCTGTAAAAATTAAAGGTAGAATTTAACAGAGGGTCTGATAAGACAGTGTACAATTCAGAGGAAGACAATTTTTGAAATGTAACAGAATAAATGTTTCAAAAGAATTTTGCATTCTAGTCTACTTGAAATGGGTTCTATATAACAGTTTGAAAAGAAATTGCTAATCCATAAATTTATGACTACAAATGAGTGGCATTTTCCAGATTACTATTTTATTACTGACAATGTTTTGATGAAATTATTTGCCCATTTCTACCAAATTTGTCAACAATTCCAAAAGGCATCTTTTTCTACTTCAATAAATTTTCTAAAGTAAATATTTTGATATTTTTGCTTTGATATAGTTAACTTTTTACTCAGCTCAAGGCATAAGGGTTTTAGAGTCAAAAAACAAAGGTAGAAAACAAAATTATATGTTCCATTTTAAGTTAAAAAAATTTTAATAAGCTCAAAGCCCACTGTGGGAGAGAAAATAAAATTATTTTTCATTATTTCAGATCATATAGAAATAAAGGTTTATTGCTTTTAGTTCATGCAGTGAATGATGAGCTAAAAGTCTAGTTATTCATTCAACTCTATGGATATCATATACTCAAAGGCATTTTGAGTACGTTTATTGATAAAGAGAAGGAGAAGGAAAGATTTAGGCAAATCTTTTCTTTAAATCTTAGAAATAATGCAGAAAATAACCCTGATTTTTATGTGTGTTCCAGAAACTGAAAAGAGGAAAAAGACATCATCTGTCCACTCTGGCAGGACAAATAGAGAAGAATTCATTCTTTCTATCTCTTCCAAGGTGGAACAAGCGGTATTGTAGAAACATACAATTTTAAAATCCAGCAAGGGCTGCTTAATGCAAAACAGAGTACATCGTCACACAAAYGTCACACCAGTATCTTTCTAGCAGCTTCTGTACAGATCACCGTCTTACCAATAGTCACACTGACCACCTGGTGTAACACTCAGTTCTCCTACTGACCTGGGAGTTTGACAGTAATGGAACACATAAGGAAAGTGAAATWCTTAGATGGTTTCTTTGGGGAAGGCAGAGAGGGGAGAAATCATTGTCTTTTCTCCAAGAAGCAAGTCAGTGGCACTTTAATTTCTATCTTTTTGATAATCATTAGTGCTTGTGCAACAAGTTCATCAGTGACACTATATGTCCCACCTGCTAGCTGTGTAACCCAAAGCACAACTTCATTATAAAAGGGGCAGTTATCGTGTATTTTGAAAATATTTGTAAAGGTGAATKGATTACATGATGATACTTACGGATTGGAAAGAAAGAAATGTAAAGAGCATTTCATCATATGAAACTTGTCATTATACGTTCATCCTGCTTGTCCAGTAGCACTAAATCAAGTCACCTGAGATTGATTCAGCATCCCAAATTCTTTATACATTCCATTTCAAATCCCTCTTCTTCAGGTGATAGCTTCAGGCAAACTTATATATACAACTAGCAGCAGCAATAGAAAGCTCTTGCATCTGAATCCAAGGTTATATCTAGAAGGAGGTGTCATGACAATTTGTTTCTTGTGCAAAGCACCTACAGTACTGCAGCAGCAGCAGTAATAGGTTTCCTGAGATCTTCAGCAGCAGCWTTGACAAACTGTCCTCTCATTAAAGTTTCCTGAGCCTAATAGTACCAGCAGAAAGGAGAAGGCAAAAGATCTGTTCACTCATCAGTGACATGGAGATACATTGCAATTACAGGGAAGCATCTTGGAAAGAAAAGAATACAGCTCAACGTTTCCAATTAACTGCAGCAACAAAAGTAGACGCTTCTGTTTGTAAAGACTGGAGCAGCAAAGATAATAAAGGAATGTACCTGTAAGGATTTACTAGGTGTCAAAGAAGAGCCATCACTAAACTGAACCTGTCCCCTAGCTAGTCTCATGAAGCAATACTGTGCATGATGTGTGGTAGTACATTCAAGGTCACCTGTTTGCTGTGCTGCTTACTGACCAAAATGTCAGAGTGAGGTGAWTATCAGTGCATGTTAATTTATATATCTATTTTAAATTGACTAAYGTAGATGATCTATATAAAATGGATTTGTCTTGAGTGTATAAGATGTCAAACATTGCCAAAGTCTTCAGGTATAAAAGCTATTCCTCTGCAGGGGAGCTACCAAATTCAAATATATTCAGAATGTGCTGAAAAGGATTATAAGTTTTGTACCTTACTGTCTTAAATTAGCCCTGACGTTTTGCTCTAATCAGCTCTAACTTCCCATATCAACACTACATTACTTTAATCATACCATTACTATAAACAATTTAGTAAATCTTTAACTTTTGGTTTCATTTCCTTTTTCATGCATGGATTATTTAGCTCTGTACCAATGTGTGAAATAAATCTTATCTTTCCTGTAGGATCTTTCTTTAATATACTGATTGCTAAGTGGAAGATAACTGCTCCACTGAAGCTCGTTTTTCACTTTTTCACAGCAGAAATGTTATTTACTGTAATAGGTAATGAAATCCAACAACATAGCTCTGGGGTAACATTAAACTGACAGATTTGCAGTAACAGCATTTTCATTGTATGAGTGTCAACACTTTATTTCTTACAAGAGACATCAACAGCAAACTACAGCAATCACCTGCTTTCACCAGCCCTTCTTTGAGTCTTGAAAATATCTCTCCTTAAAACATTTTTGATATTCATAATACCTATTGTCACATTCTACAATTAAAGCTTCATGGCATATTTCTGTAACTGCATGTAACTTTAGAGAGTATTTTTTTTTTCATTTTATATGTTTAGAATAATATAAAAATATAAGATTCCAGAATAAATATTAGTCTAGGAAGCAGTTTATAAGTAATAATATCAAGTTATCGGAAATTGATCTATCTGCAAAATCTATTTATTCAAATATTTTAATCTTTTTTTTTTCCCCACTAACAGGGTCAGAAAGTAAATCTTAGGTGAGTATTACTATCACACATYCCAACTCTATAATTTTCATTGAATCAATAAGTTCAGAAATCACTGACCCTGCAGTGTTGCAGGTCAAGATGCATTCCTGGGAGCAGGTGATAAAAGAAATTCAATTATGCTAGAGATAACGTTCTGCATTTTTCAAGCCATATTAATAAGGCAATGAAGTACACATTTTTAACAGTTAGCAAATGTAATTTCTGAATCTGCCAGTCATAAATATAGAACTATTTGTGCCTACATCCTAAACAGTTTCATCTCTTTTCTAGGCAAACTGCTCTTCATTTGAAAAATGAGCAATTAAAATCTAGACACAGCCACACAGAAAAGTACAGCTTAAAAAGGTAGACTTTTCCAAAATTGCCTCACCTCATCTTGACGCTTACTTTTTTTTTTCTTCCTGTAAGAGGATACTACAGTTATTAGCCTTACATATGCTTTCACTGTGCCCCCTGGCTGCTCAAGCAGAAAAACCCTTAAGAAGGAGACATGGAGATTAACTTTGTTAGAGTCTTTTACATTTCTGTAGAACTAATTATCTACAACTACTTTAGAAATAATCATATCTAGTACTTGTTTCACCCAGAAATGAAATCCAGCCACCTCCAGGGTGCTGGAAAGTAATTGCTTACTACTACAAAGTAGTACTACATGGTATTAGGAGCAGGAAATAAAGAAAATAACACAATATAATTGGAAATACTGTGGGAGTTCATAGGTGGAAAAAATGTAAATAGTTTGTTGAGATTTAAAAAAAACTTCAACTTATTTTCTGTTGAAATGTATTCTGAGGCCTTGTAGGCTTTTTTGGTTGGCTGGTTGGGGAGGTTTTGTCCTCCTTTTCTCCACCCCCTCACACCCCTAAAGAATGTTTTCCAGAGCAAACATGTTCAAGAATTCAATTAATTTCTCTTGTAAAATTARAAATTATTAGTACTTTTTGTATCATAACGCTTTCCAGTCCAGACCTAGATTTTAACTTGTACAGTCTGGAGAAGGCCAGGGTAAGCAAGACAAAGTATTTGCAGTAAATAGCATTTTTTTTTCATGTTATGTCATAAGACAGACAGGAATCACATATTGTACTTAGGTAAAAGTCTCCACTTTACAGTTTCAGGATTTTGTGTTCCAGTGAAATAAAGCTGCTGTCACAATATTTAGACCTTCGTATTATTTGATTCTAACCTATTTTCTAAATCATACTTTCTCCCTAGTGATTTAAACCACGTAAGAACACATTCCTTGATATTGTACTTTGAAACTGATGATTCGTTTGTTAAGAACTGTGTCTTCTACAATCTAAACTTAGAAGTTTTACTATGTTACATCATAAGTAAATGTTTGGACTACAAAATATAAAAAAAGGTAAAGARGGAAGTGCTCATTTTTCTAGAAATGAGAAGCAATAGGTTATTGTAGATTACTATGATTTAGTCTTACTACTGTGAATAAAATAGTGATCATATTCTAGTAATTAAAATCTTAAAAATGTTTTACAGTACTAAAACACTTAAGAATGTGACATTTTAAAACTGCTTGTTTTAAATAAGATTCAGTACATTTTTGCTACTTGTGGTTAAGAAATAGAAGTGATATTCTTTTCACAAGATGTAGATGTTTCAGATTCATACAGTTTGTTTTCTGACTTACTGTTGCATGTTAATACTTCTGTATTGATAGTAATTATTTCACTGAAGAGGAGTTCTTTCACTCTTTCAAAAATATGAAAAGAAGCCTGCCCAAATACAAACATTTACATTCAACAGGAGTTTGATGCTTGTCTTCTGTGACCTTGAAATTTAGCCCTTAATTAGCTATACCTGAGTTTCTAAAGGATGTCAAAATCTCTCAGCAACTAGTGAGTGTCAGTCACTGTTGGACACTTGGTCAGGCAGCAYAAAACCCAGCCCTTGTTTTCTTCACAAATTTCATCCCCTTGAACAACAAAAAATCAGACAAACTATGAAGATTCTACAGGTTTTCATGGGTTGGACTCAATAAACAGTTAATTGGGGTACATTCAGTGAAAGAAAGAAAAACTTCTATTCATTGTTCCCCATGATTTGATTTTAAATATTTTGAACTATATTTGATATGAAAGCGGATCAAAATGTTGTGACCTGAAACTTATTATCATGTTCTCTGTCAATCACAAAAAAACTGTATATGTCAGTAGCTCGAATGCTGTCTATAAAATATGTTYTATTAAAACCTAATGCTGAATAATCTTAATGGATAGCTTTGCAACAGGTCACTTCTGCAAAGCAGTTAAGAATTCAAAACAGTAACCTGTGTCCCAAAGGCATGAGCTGATTAAGATAGAATACATTGGAGACAATGTCTTCATTTTCCAAGTCTAGCCACTGCACCACTGGAATCCAAAAGGACACGTGCCAGTATTTGGCATTTTGGTAAATTAATTTGTCTTTTGAGTTTATCGTCTCTGTTTCTTAAGTTAAAAGAGGAAAAGAAATAAACACAATAATACGAAAAATTCAGAACTTTTGAGGGTCCATAGGTCTTATTTCTAACATTAACAATAATTCCAATATTCCAGTTTCAATTATCTTCGTCATTAATAGTTTAGCTGAGTGCAAGTTTAATACCAAGAATCTCTGAAGCATCCTGTTTGTTTGTTTTTTTGAGTAAACTTTCAATGTTGGTCATGATATGAAAAGGTACTCCAGAAAGGCAGACTCAGTTATTATTGATAAGATTCTGTATTCATTAGTAAACATAAGTATCTTATATATTCTCAGATACTTATACATTCCAAATACTTCCTTTTTAAATCAGTGACTTCACTGTGTGTAATTAACATTCATGGAACGAATAGCTCAGATACATGGTATGAAATCATTAAAAATAAAAAATCTTATGCGTGACCTTACTGATTTTCTGCACAAATAAAATTTAATGATTTTGAGAAAAATATTGTTCACTTGAATGATTTTGCTTTTACAAATAAAATCAAACACAGTATAAAATCATAATTTTCATTTTATTAAACAAAATATGCAAAGATAATCAAATTATAAGATTACAAATTCCCTTGTATTACTAACTCACAAAAAACACAGCTGTAGAATTATACTCTCCAGTCTTTTAAACTACATTATATACTAAACTAAGATTTACACAGTGAGCTCAGCTGCTATCTTCTAAATGCTTGTATATAGGTTCGGTCTCAGAAATAGAAAATGTTTTAGCAGCTGAAATTTCAAGTTGATCAAAATGAAAAAATAAACAGAAAAAACAGAAACAAAGAAAAATTAAATGCAATACTAAATATTTTATTCATTTTCCAAAATAGTTTCTATTCATTGTTAAAAATGCAAATTAAAGAAAATAAATATTCAGATTTAGATATTCAACAAAACTGTCAAGGGTATAGCTTACTGGTCCTTTTTCTACTTCTTCTTCTTCTTTTCTTTCTTTTTTTTTTTTTTTTTTTTTAATTCCAAAGCACAACATTTGACAAAGTATGAGAAACATAAACAGAGATAATATTTATTTTTGTTTGTTGCTAGTTTTTTGTTTATTTCTGCCTCATATGATTATATATTTAATTGACACTCCTAAAAAAAGATTGTACTATTGTAATGGTCAACATCTCAAATGCGAATGAAGTTTCAGTTTGTAGAAATTATTTGAATATTCATCAGACTACTCCTACAGGAGTATTACATTCACTAAGTTATAGTGTAATTTTTCATAGGCATGTATCTGTACAAAGATTTATTATTTCCAAAGAACAACTTCAACAGAAGAGAACAAAGGACTCCAGTTTCAGGTTGTTATGTATCACCTTGGTYTCTGGACCAATTCCATCTAGAGATTACGTATACTGAATGAGTGTCCTAAGACAACTAATTATTGGGCAAGGAAAGGTCTATTTCTTCATCCATGCTTCATTAATCTACAATTATTTCCCCACCCTCCCAAAAGAAAACTATTTTGTGAATTTTAAATGGGAAAATAAACAGATGGGGACCATCCAAATGCAATTTCTTTTGGAAATAACTCTTTCCTCATCTTCAGAAATGTTATTTCAGAGCTACTCTGCTCCGTATTCGTAGATGGTGCCTAACTTTTCTTTAGGATTCCGTACTGGCATTTTAATTCTTYCTGGCCAGTATGTTCAATGCAATAAGTCGTTTATGTTTTTTAATTTCTGTCACTTTAGTTCCTTAAAAATTTCATGATTATCAGAGAGATTGGCATCTTGCTTTCTTGTCTTTTGCCCTTACTTTACCATTGCACTGAACCCCCCCTCAAAAAAAAAAAAAAAAAAAAAAATGCATACGTGGAAGATAGGAAGACAAAATGTCTGACAAGCTATGAAAGATAGGAAGAGAATAATCATTTCGGTGAATCTGTGCCTCTAGCTGTCCGGAAAAAAATGAAAGAAAAAAATGTTATGTGACCTAAGTGTAAAACAATTACATGCCAATGAAGATGACAGGAAAGGCATCACTCTTGAGTTACTGTGTCTTAGTTCCCCTTATATCAGACAGGATCATGTTTCCTGTGTCTTTTCCATTTTGATTTCCCATTCTCAYTCCTGATAAGAACTGACAATGTTTCACTTCTCTCTTTTCTATTTTATATTCCACACTGTTGAGAAATTGTGTCATTCAGAAACACATACATAATATTTTCTCCAGTTCTGTTACTTTCAGATCTCTCCTTCCTCAACATTTCTCTGCTTGAAGAAGAAAATTCCTTTCCTCCCTTCATTCCTTTTAAAGTGAATTTATAGTTGAGAATCTAGTAGGGAGCATACCTTGCCTAAAAGAATAAGTGAAGGTCTACATACTTTTAATTTGTTTAAATATTTTTATAGTATTTGAGATATAGTATTTATTTTGAGATATATTGCTATGTTTCCATATGCGGGATTATATATGCCATTTTTAATCAAAGYCTTCAAATTAAAGAAYTATTAAGAAAATAGTATTGATATCTAGAAAGTGTAAAAATCTAAAAATAGCTTCTTTTTAATCGTTTGTGTCCTTTCCTATAGCAATGCCATTTCTGCAATTGTTGGACATTCAGCAGTTGCATCTTGTCAAGCTAAAATTTAGATCTTGTTGAAAAGTAGGTCAGCTTTTCTATTCAGCTATTCCCCTAAGATTGGTCTAGCAGCTGCATGGAAGTGCTTTATATATATTTTTAAAAACTTTGTGTTTAATATTTAACTGATTTGCTCATATATTGGCTCCAAATGTTAGATGAGTTCATTCTTTCAGTATAATCTGAAGACCTAGTGATATTAAAGCAAATAAACATTTTTTAAGAAATCAGATCTTTACATGAAGTAACCACGTATCTGAACATAATCAAAGTAAATGATCTCACCCATTATTTTATTGCATAATAATTCCACTTGTTTTTGATTATTGCAACAAGAAACCTTTTGATAAGTTTGTTTTGTTTTGTTTTGTTTTTTGTTTTTTTCCCCTAGGAAACAAGGAGAAAGGGGAGTTTTCACCCATGTTTTATAAGCATTCCTCTAGGTCCTAGTTATTATGAAAAATATGTACATACTGAAGTAGACAGCTGTTTGTAATAAGGATCATTAGCTATGTTTACTGTATTGCAGCTTTTGAAGACTTTGAGGACAGCTAATGATGGCAAAATCTTTAAAAATTCATAAAGTCAATTTTAATATTAACCAAGAGCCACAATACTTGTTTACACACTTGAATTCCCATATTTGAAAAATAGTCGGAAGAGTATATTGTGACATTTGGCATCAAATGTTTCTGTATGCAGTAACTAAAACAAACAAGCAAATACAACTTACATTTTTGTATTTTAAATAAATTATTGTCTTTTTAGTCAGGTCAATGATAAAATCTAGGTTGAACCCAAAAACTAGATGCCACAAATGTTTTTTTCTAGTACAGAAGAAATCAAAAAAATTTCAACTGCAAAAGTGAAAGGCATCTCTGTATTTTATATAGGCATGTTCACACTTAGATCTTTAAAGCCGGAATCAGATTTCAGATCTAAACTTCTGTAATTAATGGAGTGCCAATCTGGGTTTTGGGTTCATAATCCTCGGTTGGAGATGTTTACTTAAAACAATTTAACATAAATTTAAAAAAATAGTCAAGATAACTATTTTTCCCCTGTCATTCTGTACTACAGAAAGAAAACAAATATCTGCTAGGTAGCTGCCTATGAAGTTTACATAGTGATTTACAGATTCCTATTCATGACAGGTTCAR
Organism: Rhea americana; assembly: GCF_003343005.1. Classification (NCBI taxonomy): domain Eukaryota; kingdom Metazoa; phylum Chordata; class Aves; order Rheiformes; family Rheidae; genus Rhea; species Rhea americana. Next base: position 1,226,305 of record NW_028185073.1, on the reverse strand, counting down.
TTCTAAAAAAAAATAAAATTTTAGGTACTGTATACTGAGATATGGTGTGTCACATTCCGCTACCTCACATGTTAAAATGACTTCTATATTTCGTAACATAGTGTACTCTAGTAAGATCCATTTGAAAGCACAGTCCTTGTAAACAATTTAGACTACGTTAGCATTTAAACAGTGACCTGTATGGTTAATAACAGAGCTTAGTGGGTATTAGTGTAAATTATTTATGAATATACTTTTCAGTAATAAATTTTGCGGTTGTTTTTGTGACATTATACCTTTTCAGATCACATTTCATTTACAGTAGTAATTGATGCACACAATCCCACTATTCTGCTGAATAAAAGATCTTCTCAGATCCTAAGAAATAGTTTATCGATCAGATTGTCTCTTAAACATTTACTTTTGTGAATAATAGATTGCCCTACCAGGCTTCTATAAGAAGCATTCTGTTGCGAGCATAATATTTAGCTCTAAGCACATTAAAAAGGACCAAATTTATTTTTGGTGCTTAATAGATCTTTTAATATGACTTTTCTTTYGTTTAGTTGGAACTACTGAAGGAAGGTATCACTAAAACTCAAGCTACTTGTTTAAGAGTTTGATTTTACAATCGGGGCAAGGGGGGCGGCGGGAGAGGGAAGGATTGTTTCTTGTTATGGCCAGCTCCTTAGGTCGACAGTGACAGTGACAGAGAATAGGATAATGGTAAATTCATTCAGTTAGTGTTAATGGGAAAATTCATATAAAATTTAATTACCTCAAATTCATTAGATCTGTGTGGACATGTTTACTGGAAGAATCACTTTCAAAGACTACTGATGGCTTGTGACCTGTTATTGTACTGCAAAATATTCCCTTCAGTGATATGCCTAAGAAAATAAGATAGCACTGTTGCACTGTACACTTTGTTACTGTCCTCTTAAACTAAACAGCAAATATTTCAAAGAATTTAATTTCAAGGAAATTAAATATCTAATGTCTTTTATTAAATCATCTGAGAATATATTAAAATAAATTATTCTTCRTATTCTTTTAATCTTTTAACTCAGTTATCCTATGGGACATAAATTGCTTTCAAAGATACTTGTTCTGCAAAATATTAACTCAGTTTAGGCTTACATTAGCACTTTTTTWAAAAAATTTAAGTAATTAAGAAAATTAGCTGTCTGAAATATTTGCCTTTGAAGTTAAAAAAATAAAACAATTTTCAGCCTTAACAAACTTACATGACTGTTTGTTAAACTTTATCATTTGTGATGTCTCATAAGCTGAAGAACATGGCTCTTTTGTTAAACTTTTGGAATCCCAGAATTAAATCCTCAWTGCTATTTCATTGACACACATTTGCTCTTTAGAATTACACAAAGGTAATGTGACTTGTGTACTGTTCTGAAACTAGCATGCTAGTGGTGGCTTTCCAAAATCAGTGCCTTTTTCAAAGAACGGGAAATCCATCTTGCATTTTAATTGACCTTACTATAAAAATGAAGTACATGCATGTAAAAATAAGCCCAGGCAGACACAGGTGATTTTAAAATTCAGTCCACTGAAAATCTATTAAAATTGCCTTGAGTAACTTAAATACACACAAAGATTACAAATATAAACTTAAATAATATACAAAGACTATCTGAATATTTGAAAATTTTCTCTGATTTCTATTATCCATATTTGGAAATGTATTTGAGTGAGAGTCTAGCCAACTAATCTGGTCTTCATAAGAAGGTAAGAAGAAGAACTACAGTTTCTACCCTGAACAAAATCTACACCTACTCTTACACCGTGCAGCTATCTTCCTTTACTGAAGGAAACCAAAACAAGAAAATGATGTCTTCATCTTCTCCCTTCCTGCTTCACCCTGAATATGTTCACTAGAACAAATTTTAAAAAMACTGTCCCTGGGGAGGGCCACTCGTTTCAGAAAAAAAGATTGCCTAGTTGTTAGAAGAGTCTCATAGGGCTCTGGAAGTATCTTTTGTTTACGTAGAATACTCCTAACCACTGAATGATGAAAAAAAGATAATTCTCTTTTCGTGGAGCAGTTCTGTTTTGTATTTCAACACATTAGGTCAGAGAGAAACTGKCACCAGGCTTTATATCAGAAACAGCAGAGTTTTGAATCTAAATCCCTTGAGAAAGAGGACTATGAAAAACCTAGTGCTTTGAAAGTTCAGGCATCTCCCGGTCTCTCACATTTTTATCAAAAATTCTGTTTTCACCCAACATAACTGTCAAGAAAAACTTCTGTCCAATCTGATTGTTCTTTAGGACAAACGAATAAAAAGTTATGAAAAGCTTTGTCACTAGTTCTGAGAGTTTTATCTGGTACATAGCATCAAGATTCATTAGAAAGTTAGAGAAAGGAAAAAGTGATCTCTTGTTTTTTATTACTGCGCTGTCAGAAGCCTACTCCCCATTTCAGCTAGAGTATTTGAGCTCAACCAATTGTCACCAATAAAAATGAGAAACAGTAATATCATAAAGAACTGCAATTTCTACAGAGTAAACTTGCACTTCTAGCCTCCTGCTGCTGAGCTACACTTTGACTATACTCGCAGTTGCCACACACTTTGATGTAAAAGCTCCTGAACTCATGGGATCACAGATTCAGCGCTTTTCACTGTCTACACCCCTGGTAATCAGAGGGATATCTCTACCCCTCTGATAATTTCCATTTTAAAAAATTATAGTAACTATTGGAAAGGCACATTGCAGAAAGAAGAGTCCGTAGAGATGGAGGAGGCTATTTACAATCATATCAGAAGCTTAATCCATGTTTAAAAATGTAGATTACAAGAAAGAAATTTAATCGATGCTTTCTGCTCATTCATGATAGTCAGAGACACAGTCTGCATCAGCATGTAATTCAAATGAGTTGGATAATTTCAGAGTACAGTGAGGAAAACTGACTTGGCATAGTTGACTTATTGACACTAGCTATCCTCCTGCTGTCACTTTTAATTCTCTATAAAAAATTGTCTCTAACATCCTCTACTGACAGAGCCAATTCACATCCTGTGAACGACAGGGGTCATCCAGGACCTTGGCATACATTTTCTTGTTTGGTGTCTGAAAACTTAAAGGATGAAACCAACCAAATAGAATGACAGTTTTGAATTTAGGATTGTAAAATACAGATTTATTTCCAAACATAATGTAGACCCATCACATTTCTTTGAAATAGAAACACATAAAAACATATATATATATATGTATATATATATACACACATATATATTTCCAGTTGAAACATGTTTGAAATGAACTTATATGTCTTCACATAACATTTATATCTAGTGCAGGGTTAGCTATTTTTCTATCTGAAGTACTTGAGAGTGCTTTCCTTATATAACAAACAAAATGAAAAAAAGCCTTTCTACAAGAAATCTAATACCATAGGATTGTGCTAGTTCATGAGTTTCAAAAGTGTTAATACATTATCAAATTGATTTTTATACCTCAAAGAAGGCACACAAAAGTTTAAAACAGACAGCTAGTGAAATAAGTTTCTTTCTTTCTTTCTTTCTTTTTTTTTTAACAGTGCTTATTCGTAATGGTAATAATGTCAAGTGTTTATAGGTATTTATACAATACAAAGCCTTATTTGGATGACTAYAGACTCATTCTCTGTTGTAATTCATCAGTTTTACATCCCAGTAAGCCACTTCTAATCAATGAATTCACTCTGGATAGAAATTTTAGGAAAGATTCACGGTTAGAATAAACAAGGGGATAATTCTTAGACAAAAATTAAAAGTTGTAGAAATGAATAAAAACTCTTTGTAGAGTTAGATTTAATACAAGAGGAGGCAACTTTCTCAAGGCATAAAGTAAGGTTCTTTCAGTATATGTACTCTAGAAATGTACAGATGATTTGGCTGAAATTTCCATAAAGGGGAAATYCCTTCATCTACCTTCATCTTGTAGAAAGATACGCATACATCTTCTCTTCATATATCTTTGTGTTTCATTATATGTTATTTTGTTCCAGAAACCTTATTCTAATCTGAACATTGGCTGAAATATGTTTACTTACAGAAAAAATTTAAGGAGGTACAATGTCTGAAAAGATAATATGTTTTTCTTTTAGAAAGACATCCAGACTTTATAAGAGAGGGATCAGCRTGCGTTCTCTTTGAGACTTACTCAGAAGATGTACCGAGAAAGGAATCTATTACCCCTAAGACATAATTACGAATAAGAATCTGAAAGTAGCAGTCCTTGCCTATGAAATTAAGAGTTTACAAGAATATGTGAAATAATCCTCGTAATCACCCAAGCCAGAAGCTGTCAGTAATAGGCCTTACGCACGCTAGGAGAAACCTTATCTGGATTGATTTCAGTGAAATGAATTTCTTGTTTTCTTGCAATACAGATATGAAACGCTGTGTGTCAAAAGTGATAAAGGCAGTGCACACAATAGGGGCAGATGGAGGGATTTCAGCTTCTTTGGGCCACTCTGTATTCTGGTGCCTGGGAGTCCAGCCAAGAGTAATTTTGAGGCAGTTGCCAGATCACTGGAAAAATACCACAGTCAATATAGATAATTAGCCACTCTCATCTTCTGGTAATTCAAGATTTGCAAACTACTACAACAAATTAAAGGGCCAAGAGCTTCTTATCCTGAAGCCAGTGGTTTTCTAATGGATAGCGAAAAGGAGCTGTGCTAAGCAATTATCATTTGAGTCTATTCATGCAATGTTTTAAGAGGTTTTATTCTCTGGGCCGTGAACATTACCTGACAAATTCTACTATCTGATGATCTTCCTGTAATCAGAATTGGCATAGTGGATGTTTGTAAATGTTCTGCAAATACCAAACTTTGTTCGTACAATTCTCTATGCTCGTAAGACTGTACTGTACCTTATTCTGTTTGTTGTGGTAAGTAGAGGAAGAAAACTGGATGCTAGGAATGTGGCTGAAACTTTACACACCATGGGGGCTCAATAAGCATCAATCCCTCTCCTTTCACTACTAATACTAGCACAATGTCCATTTCCCACTTTCCCTGCATGTCAGGACCTCTTCTTTCATTCTTTTTTTTTTTTTTTTTTTTTTTTTTTTTTTTGGGGGGGGGGTGAGGATGGAGGGGTCTTAATCTGTAAGTTGTCCCAGTCTTTCCCCACAAAGTCTTAAGGAAATTTTGTTCTGATCAACTATCCAGTAATTCTTATTTGATCACCTAAAAAAACGAGAAAGATATTTCACATTGTAATTTTGCATATATCTTTCACCTCTGAAAAACCTCTCTCCAATCTAAGATCAGCCTAGAAAAGGACCACTGTCATCTTATTCACACATCATCCAGAAACAGATGTGCTCTAGCACCAGAATGACGGATTTGTGGCTACAATGAACAGAATAACTCTGTTGTACATGGGTGTTTTTATGTCTTCCACGACTAATAAATAACCTTCTGGGATGCATCTCTTTAATCTTTTTATTTTTTTTTTGGGGGGGGGGATTTGATTTTGATTTGATCATTAGTTTACAATACAAGCCCATATTTTTGAGAAAAAGACAAAACTCTCACATATTTCTAAATTTCTTTTTGAATTTGGTATTCTTGAAATGGAAAGCTTTTTTTAACATCCATTATAGTTTTCTCTGATGGAAATAATGTTAAAAAGTCCCCAAATCCAGGGCTGAACTAATTATATTTGAAATATTAAAGTGTCCCCCTCTCAAAAATATTTATCAAAAATTGTTATTGTATAACAATATACTCTAGAAAACTAAGAAATATGAGAAACATGTCTCCAATTTAAAATGCTCCAGGGTGATACTTTAATATCTTAAGGTTCAGAAAAGTTAAGACAATGCCAATAGATGACCAAAATAAATTATAAAAGAACATTCTATGGCAAAGTAGGATAGCTTTTGTATGGTTCAAGTGATTTTTTATAAATAAAACATTTATGCACTATAATTGTAACCAAGCTTGAATTCTGTATTCTTTGAAAACAGGCTGTTAATAATATTACATAAAAACATCACTAAAATCCTGCTAATACTACATTAGAGGAAACAATGACATTTAGTTTTGTTTTTGTTATTATTGTTTTGTTTTGTTTCGTTTTGTTTTGGAAAAGAGGACTAACTGATCAGTGACAGTGTTTCAAGCTGTTAGCTTTGATTTCACATCCTGAAGGCAGAAGCTCACATCATTAGAGAGACATATAATTGCAAAAGATTGCTTGGTTGAATTGAATACCGTTAACTCGTTTCCATTTGCCTTGTCCTTGGGAGTGAAAGAAGTAATATATGCCACCTGTTACATGTAATAAAAACTGTGGCAAACTTTACTATTCTTTACTTGCCCTTCTGGAACTATTTTATATGAGATATAAAAGGTTTATTTTACAAGCTTATGAAATATTTAAATGTCTGTTGCAACACACTATAATTTACATCACACAGAAAAATAAAATACGAGTGAATCATTCAAGATGGGCTCAAGGTGGTAAGTACTCTTCACGTGATCTAATCACAGTCCAGAACAGTCCACAGCTTTACAAAAAAATTCCTAATGGACTTCTGCCAACTTCTTCACAAGTACAAATATATTTAACTCGATGCAAACACTGGATATAAAACYGCCCTTTCTCCCCATAGATCCTTTGATCTCATGATATACGATCTAAAACCTGGACAGCATTGGGACTGAACTCTTCTAAACAACAGTCTTTTGGGATTTGAGGGAAATGGTGGAAGGACAAACAGAAAAATAGAGTGCTTTCCATGCTGCCCCATCTGATCCTGAGCCATATGATCTTGCGAGTGATAGCCACTTTAGCATTGCCTGAAGCAGGTACTGTGCAGAGGCTGATGAAGATGTTTCACCATGGTAGAGCTGGTATGAGGTGATTCAAGGAGCAACAACAAACAGATGTTGAGAATCATCATGAGCGTAAAAAAAAAAAAAAATCTGAAAATGAGAAGAGATGAAGAAGACCTAAGCAGGATTTCATAATACACCTGCAAAGGAGCATTGGCAAAGGACAGTTGTCAAGCAGGTTTGCTTCTGACATAAGCCAAATCAGTACTGCATGGTATTTTAATAATCTTCAATTAAGTCAGGCAGCTAAAAGCACTAACAAATTGCATTGGGGATTATTGTACTTGCAGAAGTATAACATTCTGAAATAAAAATACAAGAAAAAAAAAGCAAAAGTATAAAAGAGATTTTAATAATCAGGTAACGAAGATCTAGTTTTGCCCCAGGACTAGCTGAATCTATTATAAGAGACCAGATTGCAATCTCAGCAGAAGTCTCAGGCGGAGAGAAGAAACTCTTGGCTATTGACAAAGCAATTAGAATTTGGAAAGCAGAGGAAGTCACCCAGAGATTAAAGATGATGGGAGGGAAAAGATGTTCTGACACTGCAGACAGAACAGAGGACACAGAAGATTAAATAAGACCTGAAACAGGAAATGCACTAACAAAATGCACAACTTCTGGGGAAYAACACATTCCTTCACACACAAACTACAGGGAAAAGAGTTCAATCGCCCTCAGTTTTTTTTCCTGTCAGAGTAGTATGTTACTAGTACAAGCATCATAGCTCTCAGTGGAGAAAATGATTGGTTTCACTAGCTCATGCATGATATTCCGCAGTAAAGTTGTTCTGGTGCTTTAAGAGGAGTGCCAAAATGTTTTCTGAGTTGGAAGAAAATGAAGTCACAAATACGGAAGAAAATGAAGTCACAAATATGGCTAATGGTCACTTACGTGTGTATAAAGGTTCTGACTGAAGAAACCAGGCAAAATAAATTATATCCTTTACTACAGTAAAAAGGTATGTTTTTAAGAGGGAGCTACATAACTGCTGCAATTATGCGTTAACTTTCCAAAGTGCTGCTAGTAGGAAAAATAAATCACCGATTTTGATAGATACAATTAATTCACATCCTGACTGTCTTGGTTCAGCTTGAAAGATTTAAAATTCCATACCTGCCTTTTATGTCAATGAATTGTCTCTAGGGAGTATAACTAATTTATTTGTGGTTGTTCTAGCATGATTCCTGTCTTGTACCACTTCTAAGATGTTGTATCTCAGTTAAGAAATTTCAGTTTCCGAAGCATCTGAGAGATGCTTCAGTTCACTAACATGCTCATTAGCAAACTAGAAGGAATTCTGAGGAGCACTTCCCCCTTCTTTGTATTCTTCTACATCCCTATGGATCATACTGGAAGGCATACATTTCAGTAATAATCTCTTTGTAATGTGTGTTTGTGGCACAGATAATTCTGTCAACAGTGAAGTCTCTAGGTTATTTCAGAATTTTGAAGCATTCATCTCTATTTAGCAGGTACAACATCTGCTGGAAATAATCGTATGCAACGCTCAAACCAAATTGTTTCAATTTTAGACAATTCAAGGCACCATTCTGATCCCTTTTACCTGCCATCAGGTAGTTGTATTTTTCTTTTGAAGCTGAGGGTTAATGTACAAATATGCAGTTGACATTTGTTCACCATTCCCAAATATATACTTACAACTCCAAAAAATAGCTCTACTTCTGATAAGGCTGATGGTCTATTGCTGGATATTAGGATGCCATGGTCAAATCACCAAAGTCCTCATGTCCTTCCCATGCAAAATTTTTAGTCTGAGGAGCCCAGTGGTCCTAATTGGTCCTAATCACTAGCACACTAAATACTTTAATTTTACATATTATAATGTTACTGTAAAATGAAGGTTCTATTGGCCTGGTCAGTATGGATGTGTGAAATACAGAAGTTATAATTGGGCGTACACACACACACACACACACACACACACACAAACACACACACACACGTATGTATATTTAATTTACACTCTTTTATTCAAAGCTGGAAGGAAGTTTCACATTTTCATTACCCAACACATGTAAGAATAGTGTTATTAAGGTGTCCTATATGATTTAGTTTACTTCCTCTGCAAATTAATGTTTTTAAACCTCTTTTACTGGAAGATTTCAAAGTATATTATAAATAATATGAATTTTCATTACATCCTTTTTCATATTAAACATAATACATTCTTTTTAATTGAAAATTGTGGAAAAGAGCTTTTCCAGACAATGCTGGCAGATGTCAGCATCCATTCCCACTGAAGCCAAAAGGAATTTTTTCATCAGTTTGTTTCAAATCAGAATCAGAATAATTAGCTACTYGTCTTCTATATAAAACTGGTTCAAGTAAAAATATTATTCATAATAACTTACTTCAATTTAAGAAAATTTTGATGCGTATCAAATAAATTCAAATATTTTATCACTGTCTACAGTTTACTTAAACAGAACCAATATTCAAACATACGTTTGCTTTGATGCACCAGGAAAAAAAAAAATCCTGTTAGTGGAGTAATCTGAATTTCTGAACACAGATATCAAAACTTATGTTTAAATTATATTTATCTCACCTACATGAATTGAAGATAAAAACTCACAACTGGACATTTATATTTTTAAAGAAAGCCTTAAACATCCTCCCACTTGTAAGGAATAATAATAAGGGAAAAAAATGCCTTGTTTTTTTCAATCCTATATCAATTTGTGACAGAATAAYATCTATAGGACAGACAAACAGACAAAAAGGGCACAACCTGAGCACTCTCTTAAGAGTCTATCAGAGGTGCAGATCTTATTTCTAGCTTGATGGGAAATAACATGAATTACAGCTAATCAGTATAAAAATTAAAACTGTAATTCTTGTTATATGTATAGAATAAGACACACTCTACACATACTAAATTTAGGCTGTGAGACCTCTTGGTATTGTGTTATTTTTTAAATATATGGTGGCTTGAACTTTGTCAGGAATCTTTATTCTCTTCCGCTTACCTACTATTAAGAGATGAGACAAATGTTACACTTTGAAAAAAGAAATCTAATAATGAAATATATAGCAGGCATCATCTTTTTCATCTCAGACTTTTTATAAAGGAAGCTATGGCCAAAGGCAAGTAAAATAATCAGTTTGCTATAAACCTCTATTAAAACAGTAAGAGTGCCTGCATTCCCTTGGAAAAGGCCAAGGAATTATACCCTTCTTCATTTTAATGAACATCTATAGTGAACTTAAAATTGGTAGACTGTGAAGCTGTTCTGGCTGATGTGGGCCAAATTATAGTTCTAAAATAATTGTATACCAGATATTTTCATATTTGTGTGGAAGCTGGGGGGTTTTGGCAAYATCAGTCTTTTGCAAAGATTTTTCTTTTCAACTTTTTTAATTGCTATTTGTAAGAGTTGAACAAGAACTAGATATATAAATTGAAGTAAATTTTTTCAGGGAGAAAAAATGTTTTGTTCAAATAACTGATTTATATGGGAAGGAGAGGCAAATGAATAAGTTTGGAGGYGTATGGTTTCTACATCAGATATTTCAACACATACATCTTCAATTCCTCCATATGTGAGACAGTTAACTGTACGAGCAYTGAGGATGCTTACCAGCCTAACCTCTGGTGTTGTTTTTTTAGTTCCTTGGTGTTTCCTCCCTTATAATCTATTAGTTACTCAGTTACTCTCTCTTTTTCACTAGTTTTAAACTATTTTTTACCAACATCCTTTTTATTTAACATTTATTCTCATGAAAAATGGTTCTTTTGCATCAGCATTCTCTGATAAAATACGTTATTTAAAAAGTAGCTGTGCTCACATTAAATTCCCCAGTTTCTGCAGCTGGGAAATTCTGCAGCTAGTCAATTTAGGCTTCTATCTGACTTTTGTAAACTGATACAGTTACTACAATAAGCTCAATGGTGTCAGTAGCATAGGCCACACTTGTGGCATTGTTGGTGAATATTACTTTTCATGGTGCTTGATCACAGTGCAACCAAAGGCTTAACTCAGATATATGAATTAAGGCTTTTACCTACCTTAGTTTTAAGATTTCATTTTTTCAGCAATTAAATTTTTGTTCATTACAAAGTTCGGTTTCGCACTGGAATTTTGGAACTAGAAAGCTCTTTGGGTTTGCAGAATTTCAGAAGTCGCTATCGTTGTTGCGATATTTTTATTTATTAATGTGTATCAAGCTTTCTCCCTTTTTATTCAAAAACAACCAGCAAACATATTTTAAAACAGAAGAAAAGTAAAATTGTTTTTTTTATAGCCATGAAAAGTAATAGAAGACACTTGAAAAATTTATTTTCACATCCCAGCTTCCAGACTAGAGCTAGTGTTCCTGGAAATAGAAGGAAAACCGCTAGGCCCTAGCTCCAGTTATGCTATAACCTGGACAATGTTAGCAGGAGCGTTATGCATGGGAGAYGCACAGCTTTATGCTCTAGAATATCCACAAACTACCAAGGCATTTTCCATAATTTACTTTTATGGCCTTCAATTTCAAATTAATTTTATGGACTTAATAGCTTGGGAAATTATTATGGGAAACAATAATTCAGAGTTGACCTTTTCTAAGCTACCTGCTATTGGATTGGTTTAGATAGCAACGCCTTTAATTGAATTTGTCAGCAACAAAAATATGTGTGCTAACAGCTGCTGGCTTACATTTTATAATTATTGTTATTACCTCAGATAAATATTCAAGCAGACAAAGAAACAGTGGGAGTAGAATAAAGTCACCTACAATAACACAAAGTGAACATGTCCATGGAGAAGTTGTTCTCAGTCATAATGCTCATTGCTGCTTCAGAAGTACACCTATGAATTAGCAGAACTCACAACACGTTTGCCATTTAGTGAAAAAAAAAAACAGAAATTGTATGTCAGATGATAGTGGGTGGTGACTAAATACTTCATCGTTTCCTTATCTAGAGCTTCATTCTATCATCAGATAGAAAACTTGAAAATTCAGGCTATAACTCTGCAAGTCCTGACTCCTGCTCACAAATTCAATCTAACAAAGCTTCAGAGAAATACACAGATTTATATTTGTGTAATGTACTGTATGTAATTAAACAAGTCTAAGTTAAAAAATTTTGAAACTTTACAACCCCCAAATTAAAATAGGATTAAACAACCAAAGTGATTAATTTATAAATAAAAAAATATAGAAAAATTAAATTCACGACTAAGCAATTTCTGTGCTCCTAAGTATTATAAAATCTCCTCAATAWTATAARATAAATAAATAAATAAATCTGGTGAGGAATTAATGATTTATTATTTTTTTAAAGTACCTTAGTGTCATCAAATCGTACACGAAGAGAGGAATCACGAAATGTGTCGCCATCTTCCAGCCCTAATCAAAGGATCTATACAGAACAGAAATCTAGCAGTTTCTTTCAAACATCATTTCTCTTTTCTTTTATGATAAACTCTTACTTAGCATTTTTCTAATGCTGTTCTACCTAAATTCTTGCTAAAGATCTAAAAGGGACTAATCACTTATTCTATACTGTTGCTAAAAATAAATATCTCTTTGAGGAAAGTATACCACATCTCGTTAACTTAGGCGACGGAACACATAGGAAATTATCTCTAACTTTAACTCACATTCCAAAATAAATTCAGGATCATGTCTTCTGATTTTATACAAGAATTCTTTTTTTTTTTTTTAATTTAAAAAAAAAAATTTAAAGTAAAGTACCAGCCAGCCTAGTTAAGAGAAGCATTTTAATGGCTTTACTAGTCTATACACATGAAAAATATGATCTAAAAAAACAATTAGTGACATAGGTTTTAAAGTAGAAGCTATACACAAAGTTAATATTTYTTCTAACAGGCTTTTAAAATCACAAATCTTGTATTTTGATTAATCTTTGTAGTAAATTAGAAAAATAGCTTTCTCCTTGTCCAAATAGTAATAATAAAAAATCAATTATAGTTTTAGGACTGTCATCAACTTTACTAACATCTCATATCTGTGATTTCTCATTATTTGAATAGGGCATATTCCACGTTAGGGAAATACAATTATATTCTATTGTCTGAAAAATAAAAGTTTATGTTTGAAAATAGATTTTGTTCAAAATATCCAAGTCATTTCCTTTTTTTTTTTTCCCTTCAAAAAGTAAGTGGATAAGAAGGTAACAGAGTGTCTGAGATGATCCTGTGCTGTTCATGGAATAAACATAAGCTATATTTGTCAGAGGCTTTTTAAAGCATAAAGAATAACAAAGAACAAATTTAGAAAAGGAGTAAAAATATGATTCTGCAATTAGATGACATTAATAATCAAAGCAAGACTTTGAGAACATTATATTCTTTGCTGCTTAACTATGACAATTTTCTAGCACTCCTTAACTACAGACTTTAAATGAATGAGAAGTTATAAAGGTGAAATTTGGTATTAAAAAAATACTTATCCTATATAATTCCATGATGCAGCTTACATTATAATCTTTACAATAAAATATTATCTACTGTGTAACTGCTTTCAAAAATCGCTACCAATAGTGGATGTGTCATGGAAACTAGGAAACTACAGATATTAAAAACCTGTGCAGTAAGCCAAATGTCATGATGGTCTCAAATCTATCTGTTAGGAGATTGTTTTACATTATGTCTGTGGAATACTTGACATAAACCACGTCATGAATCACAGTGACACATTTCATACAGATCTATTATTTTTTATGTGACAGCAGGTGGCTTATCAGAAACATATTTCTATTTACCCTGAAGAGAAACAGTAAAACCGAACATTTGTGCAGATAAGCATTTTTAATAAAAGTCTTTTGCCAGGTACTTGGTATTATTCTCTACCTGATAGCAGCCAAAAGCAGATGGACCTGGTACTTGTCTTTTAGGATTTCTGGTGGAATACGGGTATGAGATCCTCAGGGGATCCAGATGTACTTTGGCAGCCCTGTGGCGTTATCTACCTAGCTTTAAGCAGAGAAAAGGCATTTCTATACTTACAAACTGTCATCCATACAGGTCTAGGAAATGAAAAAGGCAATGATCAATCAGCTAAACTAAGACACTSAATATAACTGAAAAGGAATTGAAAAAAAATAAAACAAGGAAAAGAACAGAAAATTAAAGGATTTTTGTCTTTTTGGAAATCTTAACCACTAAGTCACCATAAATTCTATGTGCAACTTTTACATACTGGATTTCAGTAAAAGTCAAAGATGTAGTATCATTTTAACATATAATTGCTGTCACCTATTGAACCACTCACAGAACAGCAATAGTGCTCATATTTAATAAAAGAATAAATAAAATACATGTTAGACTGAGACATGTACTGACTGATCTGTGAAGCAGAAGAGTTCATTAAATTTATCAAAGACTTCCTAACATAAAAATGGAATACACTATATTATGCATTATAACATTTTAGAATGGTATATAATACAGTAATTTAATACTTAAATTTTTAAATAAAACTTTAACAACTGCACTAACGCTGAAAAAAAATTTCATACTTTTCTATTAGGAGATACCTGCATCTAAACCCCAAATATGCACAATTTAGAACACATTTAAATGCTTATTTATTAATTTTTGCTCTTGGAAAGGATGCCAATTGTGCGAATATAATTGTATAACCTTGTTCACAAGCTAAGTTTATCTAACTGTCAGTTGAAGTTGTTGGAAGTATCACAAGAGTAGTACTGAATGTTTAGGAAGTAGTGAAAAGTGCATCAGAATTCAAAGCGAAAATGCGAAAGATAAATGAAAAAAAGCACCTTGCATGGCTTGTCCTCAGAAGTTAGATAACCTGTCTGAGGATATGCATAAAGTATAATTGATCTTCAGCTGTTCTCTATGCTAGAGAGACTGCACCTTTCCCACATCACATGGTAATTAATCAACCTCAGGACTATGTATAAAGACTACTTTTGCCAAGATCAACCGCACTATTCTGTTACGCCAAAAGATATTTTTAGTTACTAAAAATAGAAGTATATATTAGATAATTGGCTTTCGATTTGGAAAGCTCCTAATTTTGCAGCCCATTACCTATAATCTCCCCTAGCTTCATTCAATGCTATGAAAATGGTTGCCAGAAGAACTGCAGTACGGAAGTGAAATGATTACAGCCAACACAAAAACCATTCCAATTAACCAAGGAAAAGCACTTTGACAATTTCCTTCTGAGTTTTTTAAATGTTTCTGCAGCATGCCTTTATCTATCAAGAATATTCTGAGGGAGAACAAGCTGTTTCACTACAAAGTTTTGATCTGTTCTATACAACACAACAAATCACAACCTAAATATAATGCTCTTCTCTGTGAACAATTTCTTTTTGGCACATGTGCGTTCACACGCACGCGCATGCACTCACAAACTCTCTCAAAGCAATAACGTCATTCAAAACAGTACAAAACTTTAAAATGAATGTTGATAAATAATCCTTATTCTACTTTACCTGATCCTAACATTTAGAAAAAAAATAGTGAATTTATTCACTTATTAATGGGCATATATTTAAAAAATGCACTACCTACTGACATACGTGCAAAACAACAGGTCACACTAACAATATACTGTTTACAAATTCAGTAAATATGTAGCTGACACTAACYAATACCTCAGAAGATTTTTATGGGGACAAAACTAAAAGTATACAGGTGCACATCCTTTTTTTGGTGATATACTACTACTTTTCAGACAGATATACCTCTGCTGAGGCCATAGGTGCAATGGAAAAAACATGAATGAAAAAAATGAAAAAAAAGATAAGTTACAATTTTTGGTCAGAAAAGACTCAGCATTAAAGAAAAAGAAACTGAGACCGCAGGAAAAAATACATTAGGAAAAACTAAATTCCAACATCAATGAAAGGGCAAAAAGGAAAAGCAAGGTAAGGCAAGAGAATCACTGACATATCTGTAATCGATTCAATGTTCCAGTTACGGGCTAGGCTAGCAAGCAATTCAAAAACTGTATAGAACGAATAATCACACCCTTCATTAGCGACTTTCCTGTGTATATCCAATCAAAGGAACGTCTTTCAATCTGACACAATTCATCTAAACAGTAAGCAGGAAACTAGTTTGTATGCTGGGGAAATAAGAGTTCTGGGCAAAAATGACTGCCTTCTATTAGCATTTAATTTTCTCTGGAGATTTGGCTGAGCAGAATTGCTAAACACGGTACCCTGCAACACCTCAGTGAGGCTTTTGTTCTTCTGGGTTTTTTTTTGTTGGTGTGGCATTCAAAATGAGGTTGAACTATATATTTTAAAATACTCTGCAAATTAAAAAAAAAGAAAAAAAAAGAAAGAAAACTACAGAAGGCCATTCTGTCTAATTCTGGTTCTCAGTAATTTCATTTACAATAAAAGAGAGAAAACTGGACTAATAACCCCAACTGAGTTATATGAGTTCAGAATTAGTTGGCCACGAAAGGTAGAAAAAAAAGGGTTCTTCCAAGCTGTATTACAACCTTCTGTGGCTTGTAACCCTACAGATCACCTTTTATGATCCAGCTCCCAACACTTGGATGCAGCTACTGAGAAACACAGAATTATATATTTCCTAATATAGATTATATATTTCCTTCCACTTCTACTTGTTGAGTAGCGCATCTAGAAGCTATACCAGTATTACTTGGATACAGTACTGATGGAGAAGAGTCTCTATTTTATTCTACAGTAGTTGCAAACACTGGAAATGAAGCAAAATCTCTAATATTCTCAACAGAAGCATTTTCAAAATGCCTAACATTCTATGAAGATTTACTTGCTCTGTGCCGTAGCAAGCTTCTCTGCAGGCCCATTACGGTTTTAGGAGAAATGGCTGCCACTCTCACCTTCAAGAAAGATGTTTTTAGGAACATTACATAATTAATCAAAAGAAGGAAGTTTTTTTTCTCCCTAATTTTTAGCTTGATTAAGCAGCAGAGTGAATTTTGTGCCAATGATAAGTGACTAGTTGAAGTCAAATTCTACTCAGATACAAAGCTCAGATTTCCACTGGTTGCCTCATCAGTTTTAAGCCATGAAGGGGGCCTGCTTTTTGACATGAGGTCTCCTTAACTATGTATAGACATCTGGCCTTTGGCCCTTCTGTTATGATTGCAAGATGTGAACTACTGTCATAACATGCAATAGTTTTGTAAAATGTTTCTTTATCTTCACTGTTTGACCTCACTCCAACACGATATTTCAGAGAACTAAAGAAATGTCAAACTAAAATAACTTTCAAATTCAGACAAGCTGAACTAACTTCAAAAATATGTCCTGAAGGTTAAAGCTTTAATATTCTAATTTCGGCTTGCCAAACTATTCAACTGACAGTGTTAGGAATTTTAATATATTGATCTTCTACACCTATTCAACATATCAAGTGCAGCAAAATAGCTTTAATAATTACCTCCTTTCTCTATATAATCAAGAAAAGTAAAATACTRTAGCTTCTTTACCTCTTCATCTATTTTCCACCTCTTTCATAAATCACAAACAAATTCATTCTAAATAATGAAGACAAATTGTCTCTTTTGGGGTATATCTTAATTTTGTATCACTGAAAGCACTTGAGACATATTTCTATTCAATAAGTCTACATATAAAATCCTAACATTGAATTCTGAGTGTTATGCTTTATATTTCTGCACTGTTGAAATTTCTTCCTTAAGAAGAGTAGTATGTTGACATGTTAAAGGCTGAAACAGTAGTCACTAAGCTGCCAAAAAAAAAAAAAAAAAAAAAAAAAAAAAAAAGCACTAAATTTCCAGTTAAAAGAAACCTATCTGCTTCTAAATTGGTACAAAATAGACACAACCTCTAGTCATTTTTTAATATTTTTTTTTTCTATTATGGAATTTTGCTAAATGCAAGCCATAAAGTTCCCATAATTTCAATTCTTCTGATAGAAGATATCTAGAATAAAAACTGAATGGAAGTTGAAAATTGTGCATCACAGCGAATTCAATAGATCCCTAATTATAAAAACAGAACAAAACCTAAAACGACTAAAATTTAGCTATAAAGTTGACTATTTCTTTTTTATTATTATTATTTTCCTGACTATGTATTGTTAATGATTACTTCAAGGAAATTTCTWATGAATGATAAGGAGATAAGATATTAGCCAAGGAAATTTTATATGTATATAAATATATAAACCCACCACCAACAACAACAAAATTCAAGACCTGCAATCTTCAAAAATATACAGTGAGCTGACTGCCAGAACCAAGACTTTTTAAAGTGTGAAATACAGACATTAATATTTATTTTGAGAACATTAATTTGGATAAAATATATCACTGTGTGGAAACTGCTTGGACCTTACAATAAGAAATAAAAACAAAGCAAGGGGATAATTTATTGCTTTCAGAAAAAACAATTTTCATTTTTGCTACTTAAAGTTATTAGACTTTGATACTGATTTGTGAAAACAAGAAAAAAAGCAAAATGAAACTTTATTTCAAGATGAAATTTTATTGTTGATAATATTCACTCAGATCAATTAAAAACTGGCTATATGAAGTCACTTTTGCTTTTAGATCAAGATGTAGTATGTAGCAACACAGTTCGATAGTATCACAGAAAGAAGGAACTCGGAAGGCTGATCAGAACAAGGAGCTGTCTACTTTACATAGGTTAGGTAGATTAGGACCATCTCTGAATTAGGTGGTGTCTACATTTAATGTTAGAAATAATTTCACTGTTTATTTAGTAAATTCTCCACTTATCAATGAGGAGACTAGAATAAAGCACAGAATAGAAAACCCATGCAAAGTCAGTGGTCCTATCTCTGCAGTTAATGTGCACCATATAATGTCCTTTTCTACATTCATAGCAAATGAAATAATATACAACTTCATTCTTCTTCATATCCAGTATTTGGAAAGCTTTGCTTAAACTCATTACATTCTGGATATTGACCTTTTTCATATAACAAGGACATATAACTGGCATTGCAAAACTATTATTACAGTTTTATCAAGAGACAGAGAAAAGCATAGATAAAATACAAAAAAAAAGACATCTAATGTGACAAAAACTATTTAATTTCTTGTGGAAAGATCAGGATTTGTATTTCTTATTATTCAAGTTCCAGCAGTAATGTAATTTTCAGTTTATTGAAAACAAACAAAAAAAGAGCATTTGATATTTGAAAGCTTTGACTAGTTAAACTGTTGGAGGTCAGAAAGTGTGCTGAGAGCAGAGAAAGCACTAGAAACAAAAACACATAATTTTCTGAACCGTGACTTAAAGTCATTGGGCCACTTCCTTATTCAGAATTGTTCTGACAATTAAAAATATATGACAGTCATTCTTGTTGTCTTAGCAGAGGGGAAAAAATAGACTATAAGGGAAAAAAAATTTCCTTTAAAAGGCTTGTTTATCCCTAGAAATTCCTAGTCAAGTACTATTGTATGAGACCAAAATGTATGAAATTGCCAGTAAGACCAACAAGACATCATGATGTAATTTAGAACTTCATAAAGGTCCCGCATCAAAGGAGCACTGACAGAGCACAGTCACCTCTTAAACCTGTCAGTGCTGCCTRGATTCAGGAGAAAGTCTTCACAAAATAGTCCTACGGGAGCGGTGGGCAGAGGAAAATTCTGAAAAAAAGACCTGAAGAACAGACCACTGAATTTTTAAAATCAATCACTGTCAAGAATTGCTGAGTGATGCATGTTCTACCAAACTTACCACTTTTACAATCAACAACCAGATTTACAGTCTAAGAAGATGCCTAAGATTTCTCCAAAAAAGGGTATTGCACATGTACAAAGCATCTGTACTGTTTATAYGATATAATCTGTCAACAAAAAACAAATCTGATGTGTCTATGATTCAGACTTCCTGCATGAATTCAATTGTACACTTTCTGGCTTTGGAATTGCCAGAAGAGGCAGTTTGTCATACAGACTCTGTAACACTGAAAAAGACTTTTTTACCAGTTGTATTTAAAAACACTTAAACTGGTCAAAGCAAAAAATGTACACCAACTTACCACCTCACCTCAATGTCCTCGCAGCACAACCAATGACTGGAGGATTAAAAGTGGAAGACTCTTCAGGTTTTCCCTGGGGAAGAAGAAAAAAAATACATTTTATTTGTATTCCTGCAATAATTCTAGTAAATCTTGAAGGGATCTTGAAGGGCTCATGAGCAAATAAAAGGYAGTTCAATGAAGATAAGTAACTTCTAGAAATGACCATCATTACAAAGTAACATACTGAAATGAAATTTTTAGAGTAGCTATGATGTAAAAAAGTAAAACAGTATAGTTCATAAAGTTATATATATATATATATATATCAAATAATATGAATTCCATTTTTTTATTAGTGTTTGTGCCAAGTAATTATGCATCTAACCACAGTGCCTTAATTATAAAACTCCTTTGCTGTACTACTCTGCTAAAGCAATTCTCTTTCAAAGTACTATCTTTAGTGCAAAAACCTGGTTTCACCAGTAAAGGTGTCCTATTAGCTCATTAAATACCAAGGAGTTATTAACAATACCTGCAGTGGTTCACAGACCTGATGCTAATCAGATGGCTAAATTACTTAGTTTGTGAAAACAGAATTGTCCTCAGCAATAGTAAAGCTAACTGCCCACCTATGTCAAACTAATGTGAATCTCCAGCATGAACGTCCTCTCTAAGTCACCTATTTAACTCTTTCAGACTTGTAAAGTTTCTGTAAGCTACATAAACCAAAAGTGGTAGAAGTGTTGAGTACACACGGAATGCAGGAATCATCCTTACAGTGCACATTTGAGTGTCTCTGTAGGACATGAAATTAAAAAGTATCTTTCTGTTGCACATATACTCATGACTTGCTTTTGGATGGATTTAATTACCCCTTACTTCAATTCACACAGCACTGACTTTGTATTATTTGTAACTTAGGAGGAAAAGATAATTGCTTTTATATATATTTCTATAAAATGCTTTTATAAATAGCATTTATATCACCCATAGATGTTCCATTCTAATGGAACTTTTCCTTTTTTGTCTTCGTCTTATTATTTTAATTTTCTTTCTGTTCTGCTTTTGTGGAATGCATTGTCCTGCTGGCCTTCCATTTTGGTTGCCAATTATTTTATCATATGCAAATAGTCTAGACAAACGATAGTCCACTTTTTCTTTCAGAACAAAGGATTGCTTAGAGTAGAGGGCGGAAAATCTTCCTGTTTGTTTGTTTGTTTGTTTTTCATTACTATATTAAACATGAAATGTCAGTTTTTTGATGAGGGTGAGGTTGGTATTTTGTTTGAGTTTTTGTTGTTGTTATTATTGTTGTTTACAGTACTTGAACAGTCTCTTAAAAATACTCAACAGTTTCTGAAAATTTATAGTGTCACTCTTTCTCTTCCCAGACTGTTTCCTGGGCAAGAGACCATAGCAAGTCTCAAGACCGAGAAGAACATATTGACATTTGTGGTTTCATGAATTGCATTTGAATAAAGTTATTAAATAAGTCTGCATTTAAGTAATGTTCCAGACAGCATGAATCTCAGTTTTCTGCTTTCATCGACTGTTGTATTAATTTGTTTGTTCTTTCATCTGTACCATCATCATATATCTTCTCCTGATCTAAGTATTCATCTTTTCCCCCTTCTTGCTTTCCAGCTCTTACATATTTACCACTTTCCATTATTCATCTTTCCCTTCTTGATTATTATATACTTCAATACTTTTCAAGCCCAGAGCTACTAATTTTTTACATCTCATTGATGACATTCAGAAGCTGCAATATTGACAATGATCTAGGAAAAATAAATGACAAAGAAGATACTTGTCACAAAAGTTTCTCCCTAAAAACTCTATTCCTAACACATTTTAGGTGAAACAATCTTTGACTGAAAGCATCAGCAGTTTTGGAGACAATATATTTCTTTGAAGGGCACGGCAGAAAGAAATGTGTCAAAAATATGAGTTTTGTACTAAACATGCCACAACAGAATATACAATATATTTGTCATAGCTGGTCTAGCTGTCTATCTGAAGTCTTTGTAATAAAAACCTACATTCCACATGCAAGATATTTTTACAGACATCTTTCAAAACAAGGGCATAGCACTTCCTTACATATTTAATAGAAAATGTTTTTCAGGTAAAAATTGCTGACAACATCACGGATATAGACATTCATGAGCAGCACTACTTGCTGCTGTAGAGCCACCTTGTTGTGTTTCTAACTGATACAGAGTATTAGCTACCCGGTAGGTAAGACTCTACCTGGCAAGTGCTAACCGACTGAAGAAAGAGTAAATGATTTTCTATGACAGTACAATGTGATGAGATCATAATTCTAAAATATATGGTCAATTATGCTAATTTGCTCTACAAGTAGGAAAATTTAAAACTCCAAAGACTTAGATATTTTACACCCTTCCGGAATTTATAATTATAAAAATACTTGCTGAATATATGAACTTGACTAAAAGCACCTTTTCAGATACAACTTCCTGCTGAGAAATTTATGGTTATACCACTTGTATTATGCAAGAAACACAAACTTAACCTTCTCCTTAACTTAAAGTCATGTGAAATAGTATGAATAACTATTTGGTGACTCGTTTCTAAAATTCATTTAATTAAAAAATCTGTCAAATGAATTTATTTTGGAACAAACAATTAATTTTGATTTTATGTTTTAAAAGATAGTTTTATATTTATTTTTAAATTCTAAATTATTATAATTTATATTTAAAATTGAAAACTTCAATGCAGTATGGTTTTCAGAATGATAAATAGAATTACATTTTATAGATGAATAAGATACCCAAGTCGTTTTTTTTGTTCAAAAATATATGAACTTGGATCACTCCAACAGCATGCACTAGATTTGTCACTATTCATATTTTTTTTAAAAAAATACAGTCATCATATTCTACTATACTAGTTCCTAACTAAAAATAAAACTCTAAACTTCCAAAAATCAAAGGAATGAAGTTCTGAAATATCTTCCAACATAGGAAGAGTGGGGAAAAGGGTAGTTACTTTACAAGTAGCTTTCTTTTTTCTTTTTTTATTTTCTTCTAAAGGGCTTAAAATCAAAGTGCTAGATTCAAGAGTCAAGAATTTTCAATGCTTTTGTTGTAGTGTGGTTACATTTTGGAGTGTAAATCACCAGAAGGTACAGAAAAATGTATTATATCTTCCAAAGCTGACTCCAGTTCTAGACACACTGCACTGTTTCTTCATGGTGCCAAATGTCTTAATTGTGTTATCTATACTGAACACGGAAAGAAACCTCTCTGGCCCTGAGTGAAAATTACAGATATTTCATTTCTGAAACTTTTCTATCTCCTCCTTTTTTCATATAAGCTTAAAAAAAAAAAAAAAAAAAAAAAAGAAAAAGAAAGAAAAAAGAAAAAAGAAAAAACTCCTTAAACTCAACTGTTGGAGAGTACGAAAGCGGAAAAAATGAACTAGAAATATCCCAACTTGAGGTCTGAAAGATGCCAACCATTTCAGAAATGCTGATTCTCTATGCTCCAGTCTCTTATTTACAGAGGAAGAACTCGTTGTTCTGAACCACCGTCTTGAGTTTGCAGAATTTTTCTTCCTTGTTGAAAGTAAAATAAACTGCAAAGCAATGTAAACTGCAAGGGAAAAATATCAGCCTGGTTGGCACATTTATTTAATATGATCTTGCAAAGCTTTCAAAGCTGGTGAAACATGGTAATATATGACAATGGGCTGATCAATCATTTTGAAGTTAGGAGCATTTGAGTATCAGCTATATTTTCCGCAGTCACATCTGAAACAGAATGAATAGCAATAGGTAAATAATAAGGGAGATATGCTGTCCTTGCTGAAGGCTGAATGACACCATTCAAATAATTATCCCGAATACACATTTCTTTAGGTTTTTAGCTTTTCCATCTGTATGGCAGCGATTTCTTAGGCCGACCTTACACACCATTCAGTATGACCTTTATGTATACACAAGTGTCAATTATTCTTTTTTTTAGGTTAAGCTGCTTAACTGAGCATCATACTAATAGAATCTTAATGATATGATACAGATGAAAAAATACATCCTGAAAAAATTGTGTACTACCCAATTTTTATAAACACATGTAGATATTAAAGATGTTCTTTGCAATTAAAACATTTTTAACAGTGGCTCTTACTTCTCTGTGCTCTATGTTTTAGCTGCTTGAGTTTCCAATTTTGCTTGCTCCAAGTACAGTGGGTTTCACCAGGAGCACTTGAAAGTTATTACCCTCTTCATTTCACCACCAGTGAAACACTTTCATGTTGTTCAATTTCATTTCTCCTTCTGTTAATATCATTACTAGTCTTCATTAAAAAAAAAATCCCTAGTCTACTCCTAAGACTAACTGAATTAAAATAAAAACAAAAATATATTTAAAATAATCTGTTTAGCTAAAGTATGAATGGCCAGTTCACTTTAAATAGATCAATCTATCACTATTTTCCTTAAAATTAATAAACATTCTATCTGCAAAATAAAATAGAGTAAGTACTATAATACTTTCAATACTGAGACATAAAAAGAGAAATCAGGAAAAAAAAGTGAGGATGAATCATTGGAATATTGGGATAACGGGATTGAAAAAATTTAATAAAACTAACTTTTCTCTTTATCTAGGCTATTTTGTTTGCTTAATTATTTTTTCTTCAGGCACTGATTTTTTTCTACATACCTTTCCACAACTCAACTCGATTCCTACTCAATTTATTTTAATACTTTAAATGTTAGGCCTCATTCATTTCTCACACAGTATCATTAAGGATAACAGTATATTGGAATAGCTACAAGTCTAAATCATAGATGATAAAACCTGAAAAATTATCAAGATCAACAGCCTATCTGAATACTATAGGATAGTTCTGGAATCTCCACTACTTGGTTTGGTGAACTTGTGAACGGCTGCTCAGAAAATGCCTGTGATATTTTTACAAAAATCTCCTTACATCTAGAAAAGTCTTGTATCTCTGTCATATTTATTTCYTAAGTGTACACCTAAGTGTAAAGTATGAATGAGAATGTCAGAGCTCCTAAACCTTGTTTCTAAGTCATCACACAGTGTTACAAGTACTAGAGAGAAAATCATGGATTATGGCAGATTTTGCCAAATCTGGCAAATTTGGGGGACAAACCACAGTAGTCTGTCCTCTTAACCTCGTTGCATGACCACAGCCAGGCCCCTTGCAGGTGTATCACCTGCAAATGAGGACAGTGATCTGCTGCTGCCTTACTGAAGCGCTGTATAAACACATTTACCGACTTGAGACTTCCTTTCAACAGTGACTAGACTACAAATTGCTTTCCCTGTAATATCAAAATGCAACATCAAATGTTTGTAAGTCACCAGCAGGTACAGGTAAAAGAGCTCTTCAACAACTTTCAGGATAAATAAGATGTAGTCAAGCAAAATGTTTTTTTTTTTTTTTTTTTTTCAAATATGATCTTTATTTAGAAAATCTATTTGATTGTACCTTCAAAAGTTGCTTTAAAAAAGTGAATTTGATTCACTGACACAATATGCAGCATCTGTGGTATCTGATAATCAGTCGCAAGATGTGAGTACACAGACAGTATTTGCATTTTTTGACAATGAATTGCAAAGTAAGCTGAAACAGAAAGAGTATAAAATAATTGTGGTTCAAACAAGTTTACAGTGCAACATATCCTATCTAACTATTTGTCTTATTCAGGAAAGAACACCAGGAGATGTGTCTTTTTCTCTACAAGGAAAAATATCTCAACAGTAAAAATACGCATGTATACATAGTAGTATGAGAATCAGGAATTTTAACACAGATCATATCTGAAGACTAACTTAGCTGGYATTCTTTCCTTAGAAATCAAGAATACAAAGTTCCGCAAACAGTGTATAATAGAGGTAGTATTGGATGGGGACATTTCTGGAGACAGAGGGAAAGGATATCATGATGTAGATGTGCAAGAAGGCTACTATTTATATATAGTGTATTTTATAAGATTACCTACATAGCATATAAGGTTACCTACATATCAGTCTAGAAAACTGGYCATGAAGTTAAGAGTTTTAGTTGCATTTAGAGGTGTGGATACAACCTACTAAAAAATCTTGCTTGCAGCTATCCCTAGCTGAACTCATTTTCACCAAAAACTGCAACAAAGCATGTTTCTTAGGTTATGGTACAAGCAGGCAGACTTCCAGGAATTACTTTACAGCCAAGTAAATCAGTCCCGTAAAGTCATTCTCAATAGTATTGCCATTTAGAGGCAGTACGGCAAAGAATAATATCAAGAAACATGGCATTGCCCCAGTGGGAATGCAGCAGCACRGGAAGTAAAATAGAGGGGTTTCAGGCTGCTATTTGATGGAGATTTAAGCTATAGTAAATAAGACTCTGTGGATAGATAAAGTGAAAATGTGTTTAACCTTTTTTCACCTATTAGAATGGCATCAGAATAGTAGTACTTTGTGGTTGACAATGTTTACTGATTTCTGTTCTGATGCTGCTCCAAATTCACACTGTAAAAATGATCATAGAACTCCTAAATTAAAGAAAAAAATCATTAGTAGTGCAGATACTGCCCATCTCCCTGAAGAGAAATATTATTAGTAATATTAGTAATGCCTCGGTAAACATACTCCTATTCATGAAATGGAAGTTATTGACAGTCTTAGTCAATTAAACACCTATCTCTCTGAATACTCTTTTGCTATGATATGAGCACAATAATGTCTGCAGCTGGGTAGAGTCAGTGCAGAGGGACATGCTGGTAACAATTTTTATGATAGTGAAAGTAAAACGTTACACATCTTGATGCTGAAATAAATATTCAAAAACTAATGGAATTAGAATAAAATATTCCTATTTTCCCAGGGTCAGTGAGAAATGAGCATTTGCTCTGGCCTCTTGGGGACCCAGAGGTTGTCCCGCAGCTGTGCTATGGGACTGGGCCCTGCAGAGGAAGAACTGAAGTTTTGCAACTATTTATTTTGGTCATGTATGAACAATGAACTAAAAAATGAACCCAGACTGCAATAAGTCATTTCATTTGTGCTATAACTCTGCTTTTTCACAAGGTCAGACACTATGGCCTAAATCAAATATTTGAGCTGCTATAGAACATGTCAACTATGGATGTATCTAGAAAGTTACATTCTGTAGAATACATGTATATAAAATATAATTTATGCACAGTTATAATATAAAATGCATTTTTTGCAAATTCAAATTTGTAAAAGGAAGGAGGAAGGTAACTTTTTTTTTTTTTTGCTTTTTGTTTTGTGAAATATTCTAGAAAACATTTTTTTTTAATTGACAAATTTTAACAAATATGGTAAATGGCCCTCAAGCTACTGAAATATGCTTTATATTTTAACTTTCCATTGAGATTTTTCTAGGCTAKAAAATGTTAATGTTCACATTTTCCTTTCCTTTCTTTCATTTTTAATGAAAACTTGGACATTTCAGTAGGTTCAAATGTTACAACTATAAAGTGAGCCCTTCATCTCTTACAGAACAGCCACAGTAGCATTGTAGTACCTTTGCAATATCTGTGAATTTTAAAGGAAGATGTGGTGAATTTGGTTGATATTTCCCACTGGAACACTCTAGATGGGGGGGGGGGGAAGGGGAAGGAGGAAATTTGTACTGAATTGGGATCTCCACATTAACTCTTTTGAGATATTATGTAGTCCTTATAAGTGGCTATAGTAAGTGAAGCCAAAGCTCCCAAGGACAGGTGTACAGGAGAAAAGCCGAACTATCCTTCTACCTTTTCCCTTTTTCTCACATCTTCTCACCACAGTGCCCTGTCTCTCCATCTCTTTCTGAATATAATACATTTTGAAGAGAGTTAACGTTAGTGATGTTAGACCACAAGTGACAGCAAAAGGTGCTCCAAAAGAAAAAGGGCCAGGAGTCCTCCACACTTTTCTGAAGAGATGCAAGAAGTAAGGACATTCTTTTTATGGAAATGTTGAAAATTTATGATTAAATAGCAATAATTATGTGGTAAAAAGAAAGTTGGAAAAAGCTATAATTGATGTTGCCTACGCRCTTTTAATGTTACCTTTCTCTTTATATGTCTATTCTTTGTATAGCATAGTCAAGAAATAGTATATTTTATCATGTAACTGAAAGCTCTTTAATCATAGTTTTATATACTTTGCATTTTGCAATGTTAGGCCCTTAATCATATTTGATAATAAGAAGGAATATTCCTACAGCACAAAAGCATAATCAAAGCTCTTCAGCAGATAAAATGCTTTGTAGTAGTAAGTGTCATGTTGAAACCTGCACTATAATTTCATTGGTTTAATGTAAATACAATATATTTTATCTCTTATATTTATCAATAAAGAAACTCAGAATAAGTTAGAATTTTCCTAGATTTCTGTTTCACTTGCCAATGCTACTTACAAGTTCTTTCAATATCAAATCACAAGGAAATTTGTTGCAGTAGGAAGGATTACATTTTYGATCGTATTTTCTAGGTACAATAGCATTTTAACTGTAGTGAGCCAGGTCTGAATCCTCAAAAGACTTATTCATGTATTAAGGTATAGTTAAACAAGGAGTTSCACTGTACAGGGATTATTTGCATGATGAAGTTAAGCCTATTCATAACTGAATAAGCTGYAGGATAGAGGCAAAGGCAATTGCTCTCGGTAGTTGTACTGACTTTTCAGCAGGAGGAGAACAGAAGTCACTATAAGTCTTTCTTAAAAGAAGATTTAAAGCAAAATCGTGACCTTATTTATAGGAAGATCTATGGTACACTGAATATGACGGTTAACTGGCTTCTTACTAAATATTAAAGTTGACAGTGCCCCTTAAACAGGGAGATACTGTGATTTTTTGTTGTCAGAGTAGAAAGTCTGAGCTACATATTCCTTTAAAGAGACTGCATGGATCCTGTCCAACACCACTCATATGCTAGTGTGTAAAACTGGCAGAACAGCTAGGAACAAGTTTACTGCTAGTAAAGCCCCCCTACAGGGGCTGAGTAACAGTCATATTAACTTTAGTTTCTTGCAGCTGCAAAATTATGTTAARCAGTGGAACAATTTAGTTTAAACATGATTTAAACTACAACTTCCATCCCTTACTTTCCCTTATCAGAATTATCAATACAGTGCAGTAATCATGAATTTAGGAGTTAGATGCTTCTTGCCTTGGTTAGTTTCAGATGACTTTGGTGATACCTGTTGTACTTGTTCTGTTTTCTTATTCTTGCAAATTAGAATTGAAGAAAAAATAACCTGAGTAAGCAATTCAGCCACCAGCTGAAATAAATAAATAAATGTAAGCTTAACAGGAGTTTCTGCTTAGCACGATTTCAGATTTTCAGCCGTAACTTCTGGGGTAGGTGGAGGTTTACTGCCACCTGGTGGAAGGATCACTTTCCTGACTGAGCTCCTAACAGCAGCGTGAATGTTTACGTGTAAGCGAAGGAACGAAAGATTGAGACCCCGTCCTTACAGGTGCGGTGTTTTGGGGTTCATCACACACGTGTGATTATCCCAATGGCATCAAAAGCTTAAAACTGACGTTAATATGGACTTAAATGCACTTGTATACCAGTGCCTGAGTGGAGATAGAAATACGATTTAGACTTGGCAGATTACTTGCTGAATACCTATACACAGTCCTCGCCATTTAGGTCCTGTGCACCTCAATTCTTCAAATCTGAAAAAAAGTTCAGATGCAACAGATTCTTTCATTACACTGGCCTCATTTACCCCATTTAATATGCATATATGCAAACATATACACATATATACATACATGTATATACATATTTATATATATATGCGCACACACACACATATTCCTTTCTTCTGCTGTCAAGTCCATATTTGGCCTTTTCTTTGTAGCATATCATCTTACTTCCAGTAAAATATTCCTCCTTCATCTTTGTTTAAGTTTGTCTTAAGAGACACAGTTTTATTCATTATATGTCAAAACATTATTTTAGAAAAAGCCACTTAATAAAGGGAGAAGAATGCCTGTAATCCTTATGACATATGCTATGGATAAATAGCAATTACCTCACAAAAAATACTCATCTTTCTGTAAGTGTTGGGAGCTCCAACAATTAAAAAATAATAATAAAAAAAGMCAGTTTCATTCTCTRTATGCCTCTCTTTAGACAGACACTAAAATACACTTCAGCAATTTGCACAGTAAAGTCTTGTTGACTCTGAAAGCAGAGTAAGCAGTAACATGTAGCTTACACAGTCTTGGRTGGTTTTCAATAGCTTTTCTATTTTCATTTTCAGATCTGTTTCAGCTGTGTGTAGTATCAAACCCAGACAGCGTTAAGTACCTCTTCCCAGGCCCTTAAATGTCAGTTTCATACTAGCCAGCTGATGACTGCAAAACATCAGTATTCAAACTCACGTATTTTCAAGTCTAAAACAAAATGTATACAGGCATGTACATTCTACCAAGAATGAGAGAGAAAATGTCATGATTAGTCCTTTGATTAACTGTTCCCTTGAGGCTGGTAGAAATATATTGATATTTCATTTGTTTAGAAATTAATGAAACTGAGAAGGCATTGCAATGGAGGAAGGAGTAGAAGTGGGGCCAGGAAACAAAGCCTGTGCAGTCACATACATGGAAGGGAAACTRAGACTGGATAAGGAGGTGGGGCAGGATCTGAGAGCTGGCAGGGCTTTAGGAGGTGAAATGGAGGAGGGAAAAGGAAAGATCCTAACATTTCGTCAAGAAAAACCTGAGACTGAATGGGGATTGGAGAGGGTGGAAATCTTTATTTAAAATGAATACTGAGATTAAGTGTTGTGAACAGATGGGGATAAGGATATCAGCAGGTGCAAAGACAGTGTCAGGATGCCATGAGAAAGAAAAGGACAAAACTTTTAAAGCTTTTAATCTAGATACTTGTATATCAGAAATAAACATTCAGTCAAAACACTATTTTAAACCACATGATCGTAATAAAATGGAAGCTTCCAAAGCATGTTTTGTATGCTCTTACTCCCTTCACAATGAGCTGCTGCTCCCACTGTTGGGACCAGATATTGCAACCTGGGGCAAAGGAGAGGCAAGAAAACTGGGGCTGAAAATGTGACCTGTACAGAGAGAGTCATTCACTGCTCAACACAAAAGCTAAAATACAGCATGCTGAGGTTAAAAGATTTATAAAGTATTTTTAATTAAAAGAGCTACCTTTCTCTGCATTGCAACTAGATTTAATTCTTATATGTTATTTATTAATACTATAATTACATAGTCCCAGAAAAGTGATAAATTGATTTCAGACTATAGTGACTGAAATATTTGCTATACCAAGATTTTTTTCACCAAAATATATCATAATTCAAATCATATGGTAAGGCATTTATTTTCTGCTGAGCTGGTGGTTTAGATTTCTTATCTTTTGCATCTTGTCACACTGGCTATTTCTAAGCTGCAAGCAGCAGTTGTTAAATTTATCATACTTAAATTCAGTGACTATTTACAGACCCCTAGCTTTAGCTTGGTCTCTAGGTCCAGCCTTTCTGATCCTGCTACCAACAGCTTTTAAAGAAAATGACATATATAAGATACACTGCAAGATCTCTTTTACATGCCTATACAAAACACATTCCCATTTGCTTATTTTATTCTGTGGAAACATATCTTTTCCCTCTGCATGACCTAGTTTTCAAGAAGTCCAAAATTTGCAGTTATTTTTCTACAGCTGGCAACTTCTTGTGTATTGAATCCTATATATTGTTACCTCTGCAAGGCAACACTGCCTTTTTCTAATTTAGATCTGGATAATTGCAGAAATAAAAAAAACATCTCTCAAAATATGAGATGTATCTTCATGACAAGAAATGTATGAGAATAATGTTCAAGACGTGTACAAGCTGGGTGAAGCAACTATACTGATGTCAGTATGACACTGTGCTTGGTCTAACTACAGAGAAAGAGATGAAAAGCAGGGACAACTTGTAATGAGGGAGCGTAGGAAGATGTGTGAAAAACGAGGTAAAGAAATCTGTATGTAACCTCTATATTTAACAATTTATCTTAAATGTAGGATTTTTAACCTTAATTGTTACTATATTTTTCCAAAGTCCAAAAGGAGTAGTAGGAGATTATATGTTGGATGCAAACACATAACCAAATCCTTTTGTCTTGAAATGTCAAATGAGCAAGAGCTTTTGAAAAACATCTTCTCCATGATTTTACATAACACTGTAGTTTTAAATATAACATATATTATATATATATATATTTACAAGAGTGAGACACTCACAAAATCAATTTATACAGAATCATTCCTCTTAAGTGAATGCAAAAAAATGGACAAAGCATATTTAATCTGTTATAGCATAAATAATTTGTCACTTCATCTTGCATTGCAATATAATACATTTTCAGCTACTTCATTTGTCCAGTTTGTTCTGTAGGGTGCTCAGACTTGTCAGAAGCCATGCATAAATTAATAAAAACATTATGATTAAATAAGAAGACAGTTTTCTTTCAGAAGAATAATTTTTCTAAATACAAAAATAATGTATGTTTTTACTTTCATGACCTATTTCCTCTGTAGTGGTTGTATCTCTAAACAGCAGCACTCCTTTTGCTCTCTCCTTCTTCCTAATATAGTGGGTGAAATAGTGTCTGGTAATATTTGTTACTGAAAAGTAACTTCTTCCTTCAACTTACCTATCCTTAGTACACACTGATTTTTACCATCTTGTTTCCCTACTGTTTACCAGAACAAGAGAAACTTGGTGAGCTTCTATGGCCGCTAGTCTGTGCTGTTGTATAAGAAATCTGTATTAAAGGTTATAAAGACATATATTCTCTCTATATATGTTTATATTCATTTCTGTAACTGTTGCATTATACCTGCTAAATATTTTGGGGCTGATTCTTTTTCTTATTCTCTGCCATATCACTACAAGCTTGAATTAGAAAATATATGATATTGAAAGTCTCAAATATGTTTTAGTTGTGCTTTGATCTTTTAGCAGAAATAAAAATTTTATTCGGCCAACAGAGGTATTAAATCTTTAAGATTTAAAGACCTAAGTACTGTCTCTGACAACATGCAATGGGAAGAATAAATTTTTCTAATATAGAAGTTAATGTAGAAAACAAAACAGAAGAAAAATGTGTAACAGCTAATGGAACATCTAATTTGTTTGTGAATGTTACAAGCAGTCTACATTTAAGTAGTCTTTCTAGATTGCTTAATGATTATGGTTAAAAAATTAAGATGAAGCCTGAAAACTATAATACAGATGTCCTAAGGAAGAAGGGGATAGAAGAGAGTAAAACCATAAAAGATATGACTAGTATATTTTTATGGGGTCAAGTTAACCACACAAATAAAAACATTGTTGATACCAATATTGTATTAACTTATTGTTAAGAGATTTTTTTTCTCTCTTCAGAAATTGGTTCTTGTCACATTATAAGGCCAAATTTGTAGGGTTTTTTTATTATTATTAATGAGACTTTCGGTTTTACGCTTTCTTCCCCCCCCCCCCCATATAGAGAGATATTAGTTGTATAAGAAAATAAGACACCATTAAATGTCACAGATATGAAGTATTATTTTCTCCTTTTAAAAACACACATTTTCCACAGTGCTATAAAGTAAAATCTTTATTAATGACACCTTTAAGTAATCTACCACAAGCAATGACCTGCAGGTATTTTCTATCAGTACATCCCCAGCTCTATCAGCAGATAAAGATAATCCTTCCTTGATGCTATAGATTTTATGTCTCCAATATTTATACTTTAACACCATTTCCACTTGCCCTGTAAGTTACCTTTGTCTGTGAAAAGTATAACCAGCAAATAGATGCATATCACTTATGATTTAATTTTTAGTTTTGAAAGAATCAAAAGTAAATATAATTAAGAGAATCACCTCAGCAAATATATGCATTGATCATATGCACACCAGTTATGCAGGATAATTAGACTTTTCTGTCATTTCTGTCGTATTAGCATTTTGATTCAAGTGTCAAAGAAACACAATATCCCAGGAAGTTTATAATCCTGAACTGTCTATCTAGTTAAATTTGATACACTGTACAGTTCTCATATTTTTTCCACAACTAAAGCTTTTCCTGTCACACAGAGCATTGCCTCTAGCACTTTAATAAACTCAGATTATAGGCATCCAATCTGAAACATTTTGCAGGTAATAAGCAGATCAAATATTCATGAAAATGGGTAATTCAGTTTTAAATATCCATGGACAGTTTGTTTTCATGGATGTTTTACTACCCATACATTGCTGGACRTGTTCTGAGCCAAAAAAGTATTTAATCATTGTGTGGTAGCAAATACAATTTTAAGTGTGTCAATGCAAATTCATCCTGCTTATGGTTTGGATACTGGCTGCTGTTTAGCAGCCTTACGCATATTCAATATGTAACAGAAACACATTTCAATCCAAAATAAGAGGCTAAGCTTAAAGGATCCAACAGCTGTGCTGCATTACAGTTATGTACTTAATTCTATAAGAATCATAATGATAGTTACAATTCACAGGAATGAATTTTTTACAAAATCCACAGTTTGAAGGCTGTAAAAGTTTAGGAGTTTACACTTTAACCATTTGACTGATATTGAGAGTCTAATGCAGAAATTAAAAGTATAACCCCCAGCCTATCTTCATGATTTTTTTTTGTTTGTTTTTCTGTTTTTTAATAGCAGGCCTTCCCATCATTTGGGTATATTCCATTTCCAGCATAGCACTGGATCTAAAATGGGGTAAAATGTTAAAAGAAAAGCTTTCTGGTTATGTAGGGAGATGGTGACATTAGCATGTTGCTTTCTGTGAAAGCCAGAAAACTTTGAGGGCTTGGACCAAGCTTTCTGTTTTGCTCAGTCTTAAAAGAAAATCATTTATTTTAATAAAGTTAGTCTTGATGAGGGAGAAATTCTTTTTTCTTTCACTTTCATAGGTGTATATATTTTGAGATAATGAAAAATGGCAAAGTGGGGGATTCATAAATGTACATGAACTGAATACTGTGAGAAATTGTTTGTGCCATCAAAGAACCTATTTTATTTTGTCAAATCTGAAATCCACAGTTACAGCCATTTCAACTCTAATTCTTATTAACTTATAATTGAATAGGAAGCTCATAAGATATGAAGTTACTGGATATGAAGACATGAAGTTTCTAAGGACTCAGCATACTGAGGGCTGAGACACTTTGGTTTCCTTTGAAGTAAAGGAGAGTTTAAGGCTTTCAATTCTGTTCGAGGTCAAGACCTACAGCACTGTGGTGGAACAAAGTAAGAAACAATTATGAGAACTCCAAATTACCTTGACAATGTATGTAAATCTAAACAAAACTAAATTACAGATGTGTACTTCTAACTTACTTACTTTACAATACTAAGTATTCTGTGCAAAATACTACAAAAATTTTCTTTAAAGGGATTTTAATCATAGGTTTGCTATGTACTGACCACCCTTTAAATAATATGATTATTATGTGATGTCAATCCTGTGACGTCATAAAATTCTTCCATTTAAGACAATATTCTTAGTTTTAAGATATGTGCCTACAAAGAAGGTTAAAATTCCTGTAGAAACAGYCCAGAACATTGTGCATGGTAGCGATTACCTGTATTATAATGTAAGAGAGAATATGAATATATATCTATATATATATATACATATAGTACATTAATTTTCATGAATTTTCTCTGCAGGATGAGAAATGAGTTTCCTACATGCTATACTTGTAAAGAGAGACTGACAGGCGTTTGCTGATATTCTCTAAATGAAAATTAGCAATGCTACATTTCAATTCCGCTTCTTAACCACCAGCTTGTTTAGAAACCAAAGACTATATTCAGCGCCCAATATCCACCTTGTGTCTRTTCTTTTCTGTTGGCTGACACCAGTCAGTTCCCCACCTATCCAAGGCCAATCTTTCAGTGCTCAGACACAGGCAGGGACCTAAATGGAAATTACTTTGTGTTTTGTTGAAAACAATGGTATCATTTTTTACAAATTCATTACTGCTGTCTTCTCACCTCCAGGGCCCATGACTAGGAACGCGAAGTGGTCAAATCCATAGTACAGTGGCCTAGTAAGAGGACTAGATGCTATACAGATTTTTCAATCCTCAGGTACCATGCTGTGTAAATTGGTGCTTTTATGCTTTGCTTTTTTTCACTTCAGCACTAACCTGCTTATTTTCCTAGGTATCACATTTCCTCATCACTAACCTGCTCTTTTTGAATCAAGTCCATCACAGGCAGCCCTCATGTCCATGCACAACTCATTGCTAGATTCCAGGTTTTAATATCTAATTACTAATGTTTAGCAGTTTTTCAATATATTCAAAATTAGTTGTATGTCCTTTGCATTGCTTCAGGAGCAAGAAACAAGAGAATAAATTTCTGTGCCTGAGGATGAACATCCATAGTTTGCTACAGTATTACTTCCTCAAGCATCACAAATTAAGAGGAAATCTTGTTCTTCATTAAGCTGT
Organism: Rhea americana; assembly: GCF_003343005.1. Lineage (NCBI taxonomy): Eukaryota > Metazoa > Chordata > Aves > Rheiformes > Rheidae > Rhea > Rhea americana. The sequence continues at coordinate 1,190,003 of NW_028185073.1, read as the reverse complement.
ATATTATTTCTTCATTTTGTTGTCAAAATAGAGAAAGAGTTGATTTTTAGTTATTACTTTTATAAAAGAGGCAATAAAAACATTTCTGTAAAGAATCTGAAAAAAATCAAATGGATGCAAGGCAGAAATGGAGACAATACACTATCCATAATGAAGCAAAGGGCAAAAATTCTGCATATTTTATCGGAACCAAGATTCTGACCTTTGTCTGCAGGAAGCAGCTGTTTTGGAGGTTACTTTGAAAGGCTGAGATAACACTGCAGATAATACTGGTTTCTGGAACAAGAATGGACAGACTTGCTTTTGAGATTAAAGAGCTAGAGCTGAGAGACTGGTGGCATTGCAGTTGTTCAGCATGCCTCCAAAATAATGAGTTTATCTTGGATAGATCAGGGAAATGTGTCCTTCCAACTGTGCCTGTACAGCGAAACAGCCCTCAGAACAGGTGCAAAGCAGCAGTTGCATAGTTGGCAGTAATATAATGCCTACATCTTGTCTGTTATTTCAGCTCTATGCAGCATAATAAATTATGTCAACATTACAATGCTGTAAGTTGCGATGGTAGGAGAAACATGCTTTCATTTTTCTGCAGAGGTTAAATAAAGTTTGGACTTACAGAGTAAGGTCCTCAGCAGAAACTGACCTAATTCAAGGCATTTGTTCCAGTTTAAGTGCTGATGACAGGACCCATGCAAGGCAGATCAAGATTAAATTCTGCCTTCATCGTCGGTGCTCTGTTCTAGCTGTATGCACAGTGTAGACCTGACGCAACACTGAATGTTGAAGGCTTGGTAGCAGTAACACAGAACTGGAGTCTGTTCATTAATGACTGCTGTATCTGTTGCAATATTAATCTCTTTTCACCTCCTTGACTCTTTTTTATCCATTTGTTCTAGTTTCTTGAGCTATTGTTTTTACTGCTTGCCTTCTGTTAATCAGCCTGTAGTGGGAATGCTTGCCCTTTCTTACTAATGTGTGTGATGTGCCCAGAATACGCAAGATCTAATGACAAATCTGTGAAGATTACTTTGTTACTTTGTTGGTAGAGAGAAGGTACAGCATGTATACCACAGTCGAAGAATTCATAATATGAAAGTATGTTACCTGGAGGGAATAGTGGAAGATTGTAAAAATCCATGGTCGTTTGTGTGCCTGGTTAGCAGTATCAGAATGATGAAAAAATGCTGGCTGCCGGGGGCCTTGGGAGATGCCTAGCACAACACGCTGCCTTGAGCAGGTTTGGCAGTGGGGCAGCCCAGGCAGCTCTGGGGCCACGTATCTCCGAGGCCAGAGCTGGCAGCACCTCTCAGCACCCATTGGCGCCTCCTCAGGGGCACCATGCAGAGGGGACAACCCTGTCCATCTCAGGCCAGCCCTGCACACACACCTCCGGGCAATGCTGGCTGCCCTTGCTGCCGTGATACACTGTTGTCTTTGTGTTATCATGTTACGGCTGTGGTATCAAAGTACTGGTGTGGGTATCTTCATCAGACTTTACCACAGCCTTTCTTTTTCCTTGACAGCACCAATCAATCGATCCTTCTGTTACAGATTTTAAGTTTTCTTTCTGCTGTATCAGTGTCACTGCAATGTTTCTTTTCCTGTTGTGACCGAGCAATGCAACAAACGCTGCAGTGGAAGATGGCCTGGAGGAAAGGAGCAAGGGCAAAGTGCCCATGAAGCTCAGCGAGGGAGCCAGGSCATGACTGACCACAGCTGTTGCAAAGAAGAGAGCTGCCTTTTATCTCAACACRAAGATGGGCCAAAAGTGGCCTTTGTTTTAGAAAAACAGCTATATCTGCTGAGCGGATCGTCTGGTTGTGTGAAAGCTCCTCTCTGAGTTCATCAAAAGAGTGTATCTCTCTGAGTTAGCCAGACATAGAGTGTGTACATGGCTCAGCCTGACATAGCGCCTGAAAACTGAACAGCTAACAGAAGAATTTCAGTAAGAGCAATGGGCTTGAGTTGGCTGCAATGCATGCATTCCCTCTCAGCAACTGGAGATACCCAAACGGGGACCAGTAATGAGAATCACATTTGTATTGTGATTGAACTGTATCTTGTAATTGCTAAATTGTGTAACTTACATTTGTATTATGATTTCAGTATATTACTATGCCACTCTGCTAATTCAGAAAGCTGTACAATGACAAAAATCAGGAAATAATTAAACATTAAACCTTACACCCTTCACTTGCAGAATATCTAAAAGAACCTCGTCAGAGAGTGTCATTGGACACTGTTACTTACAACTGACATAGTCATGCTATGATAATCATTTAATTTGCTCAGTTATTTATATTACTAGTGATTATTTACGTAAAAATCCAGTCGTTTCAAGTTATGATCATCTACTACACAATAGAGTGATCAAAATCAACAACATCTGTTAAAATCCTCGGGAAAATAACACATGCTATTAATAATAGCATAATAATAATAACGTCTCATTAGAACATAGCACTGCATAAATTTAAAAATTCACTGTAGCACCACATAAAACCACTGCTTTATATTATAAGCTCTAAAGAGTAGACATTAAAAAAATGAAAGAGATGCTGCAGTAGAATTGTCACGTACCTTAAATCAGACAGGAGAAATACAGTCAAATTTCTGCCTTTTGCAGAAATTTGATATAATAAAGCAAAACAAGGATCACACAAAAATTGAAGCCAAAACTTTTGATTACTTAGCACTTAGAATTCACTCCAATGAGAGTTCTTCTACCTGAATATCTGAATAATTTTACAACGTTATTGATATAATCAGCCCAATAACCAAGGTAATCACAGAGATTGTACTACTATTTAATGTACCATCCATGATTCCAATCAAGGATGCTTGATATTGTTTTTAGGTACACATTTTGAGGAGTGTCACACAAAAAATAAATAAATAAAGATTACATTATCACGTGGGGAAAATATAATATCTCATCGTAGGTTTCAGTATTTGTTCTGCTCAATTAAAGATATACATTGGAACATGATGATATACCAGACAGAGTATACCCTTAAGAGAATCTCCTTAAAGAGCATTTGCCTTAGTTTTGTTCTTTTTCTTTCACTTTTATTTATTTTACACAAATAATTTGTGCTAAGATTTATTTACCTTTATCATTGTGAAACAGAATCTAGCTCACAGGCAACTTCTGTTAATTACCCCAAAGAAATATCACAAAAATGACACCGAAATGCAGGCATAGTGGTGTCACAAGCATCCTAAAAGGGTGATTTGAGTGAATGGATTCTCATTCAATATTGGACAAATGCTTTGTGCCTTTCAGTACTATTAGGGACATTCTTGACTTTATTAAATACAAGAGTGAAAAAAATACAGTAGGTTGAATACTCAAGTCATGAAAATGTTCTGAGTGTGAGTAAAGAAGACATCAGAATTGAAGATAAGCATGCTTTAATACTTTATTATATTTTACTATTTCATCCTAAGTATTTTCAGTATCTATATTTTTATTTATAGCTTCAGATCATCTGTATCAGCCATAAAATTACTCTGAGCATTTGTGTCAGTCTCAGTCTCTAACTATTTTTCTTAGACATCTGGACTATGCATATACAAAATTTTATGGGGAAACGTTATTTTCAGAAAAATATCTAGTTGTTCTAAATATGCAACTACTGAGTCTCAGGAAAATAAGACTTGTAGGAAAATATGATTCTATCAAAAAGTTATTGAAAAAAAAAATATTTTGTCTTTGGTTGTCTAGCAGTCCTTCTAATTCAGTATGCTACTATGCAAGCATGAGGTTCTGTCCATGCAGATTATATTTCATAAAGTCTTACAAAACTGTCAAGAAGTTTCAGGAACTGCATTTCTGTAGGCTCATTCAAGTTAAACCCTTACTGAAACTGACTTCCAGATATGAATCTAAGAACTCAGTGGGGATTTTTAGGCTATTCTTATTTAGCTAAAGAGTTAAAAAGATTAAGAAAAAAGGTTTGGATTAAGAAATCTATGCTAAAGTTAGAACCATCTAAAAGAAAATCAATTAAAAATGTTTTAGAACACCGTGACAAAAGTTCCCTCTTCATTCAAGTTTTATGAACCTTGATAATGCAGAATAAGCACATTTCATCATCAATAGAGTTACGGTTTTAAAAATCATTAAAATTACTTATGAAATATATTAGAGGAAGTCCGAAGAAGTTTTAAAGAAAATGTCTGCTAATTTTTCAACATGATGTGAAATGTTCACAAAGTGACACACACAGTTTCACAGATAAATAAAACAACACATAAAGCCAAACTGTGCCACTTTGTGGATCTACTTTCTTAAGCGTGAAAAGTTTGTATATGTCTTTATTACACAAGGGCAGTGTAAATAGCATAAACTGGTCTTGTCTTCCAGCATATATGCAGAGATACTGATTGACTTGCTTGTGGGGTGAATGAACTCTATATTTTGGCACATTCTGCAACCCACAAGAAGTTTGACAACTTTAAAAATCTATTACATTATTTTGTTATTGATCACAGAGATTTTTGACCATTTATTTTATTTACTCTGCCTTTCACAACACACAGGAAAAAAAAAAAAAAAAGATTTCCCATTAATTTATTTCTAATATCTCAGATCTTTAGAATGAGCTTGTCCTTTCTAGGAAAGCTTGTCCAGACAGTCATAATCCTCTCCCCCCCCCCCATTTTTTTAACTAGAAATGCCGAGTGATGATGGCATACTCTGAAGCTTACCTACGTACTAATATGCTGGCTGTTTCAGGTCACAGTATACTGTACCATTACAATATCATACCTTTGGCAAAATAGTCATCACCATCATAAGAAAGGATAGCAAGAGTTAAAAAAACCAAAAACATCCAGGAAATGGAAGACAGAACAAGGAAGGAGGTTCAGCTTCATACTCTAGCAGCTTCTCTGCAGGAACTGACATATGGAGAAAAGCCAGAGTTAACCTGAGTATTCAAGGATGGAAAATTTTAACTTTTATCTTCTACATGGTCTTTTAGCACTTGTGCTGCCAAATAAATGATTTAATCTTTTCTAACCATCAGACTCACATTTTTTCTTCCTAGTTTGTTGAATCCTGAAGTTTATCAAAGGGGAGGATACCACCAATGACACAACAGAAAATAGTGAAAAAATTCCAGGCAAATGGCCTTATAATGGACTCTTTTCCTTCGTCCTCAAAAATCCTTATTCATTTTACTACTGCCAGCAGTTTTTATACGTCTGTTACGATAGCACTTAAAAGAGTTCTCATTCCCAGCAATACTGTCCATCTAGACCAGAACAAAAATCTTTCTTGGCATAGCCCCTATCAGAGGTACTTTTACTTCAGGTGAAATGAGTAAGTATCAGTTTTTAATACTACCTTTAACTCTGCAGTTTCTAGTTTTCATTACAGTTCTCCAAAATCTTACCTCTAATCATGACTGACTTGATATGTTACAACAACAACAAAAAAAAAAGACTATCAAATTCATTAGTAATTAACTCTGAACAGATCTGTGTAGCAGAAGCTAAAAATGCCCAGATTCATTCTATATATAGAATATATCTACTTTTGTACAATATACCCAAATTGTAAAACTTCATAATTCTTACTAAGGTCAATCTTCATTTTTCCCAATAAGAGCTATCAAAATATGGTTATCATTGAACTGCTGCTGTTTAATTTCTACAGTTCATGAGAAAATTATGGCTGCCTTTGCTATATAGATGGTTAAAATAGTCTATGTAGTTCCCAGCATTTTAATTAGTTTTCTCAGATCATTTCACAAGGCAGTTTAGGATGAAAGTATTTATTTGCCCTTTTCAAGGCCTCCAGATGATTTTGGCTTTTTTGAGTAAGTATGATAATGCTTTCTCTCAGTTTGACTATATGGTGGCAGAGCAAATAGACCTTTTTTATTACTATTATTCAGGTGCACAACCAGTCATGCATAGGATCTATCTTGGTTTTAGTCCACTACCACCTTTGTCACGAAAGTTGGAACAGGTGGGTCAGAAACCTTCATTAAAACCAGTATGTATCAGAAGCTGGAGAGAGAAACACTCCATAGAGGATTTTCCAAATGGACTAATTGTTCTGTTCATGGCATCAATGGAAAGTTGATGTTTATTCAAAAATTATTACAGTTTATTTCCTACTCTGTTATCTGAACATCAAATGCTCCCTAAACTTGAAAAAAAACTAAAAAAACCAAACAAAACTCAACCAACCAAACAAATAAAAACAAGTTGTGCATTCTCCTTGGTAAGTGACTGAAGAGATTCAAAGCTGTGCATTTTGGAAGGCTCCCTTTTTTCTCTCTCCTATTTTCTAAGATAAAGAGCCTACTGATCAATACATCAGTTAAAAAATCGAACAACATTTTCTCAGGCTAAGTAGACATACCTGCTTAACTTCTTCTTCTTCTTCCCCCCCCTCTCCCAAGTGCAAGAGGACCATCTTCTACTACCATTTATAATCCAGATTGCACACAAACGTGCAGGTAGCATGTCTTTAGTTTAAATCACAGAACTCAGCATTCCTGATGCTGCTCCTTTGTTTAACAAACATTTATATACACATTGCTTTTTGCACAGACTCARTACTCCATTAATGCTCTTTTAAGATGCACATCTGTAACGGCTTTACTTTTAGAATACTTCTGTAACTTTTACATTCGGGTAATTTACACAGATTTATCTGTATTGTAGGTATGTGGATACTTGCTAATTTGTGACAATTTTCTGTAGGGTTCTTCCCTGGCCTTCGGATTTAGTTGATTTAGAGTTTTATTAGAAAACTGAAGCCAAAATATTCTTAATCCCYTTTGATAAGTTTCTTTTACATATTCTTTTATGATGATACTCTTCTATGAGACTTTGAAATGAACAAACCTATTTTACAGCAGGAATCTCCATGTTTTTTTCTTGTTCTGCAAATTCTTATTTCTTTATTTCTTTCCCCTCCAAGATAGCAAAAGACAGCTACACCAAGTCAGCGGAATTGAAAATGAGCTCCCCATTTGGGAAGGGGGAGGAAGGAAAAGGAGAAGGAGAAGAGAGATATAAATCTGTTTTGTTCCTCCTTCTGGCTTCTCACCTGGTAAACCCAAGACAGACTGAAGTTTTGGGACTCTGTCTGGAAAAGCTGACTTGCTTTCTTGCCTTGCTCCATATCCAGAGCTCTTCCGGATTTAAAAGATAGGCTTAGGGCATATTTATGCATGGCATTACAAAAGATGTCTACTCCAGCTAAGGCCGTTAGAATAAACTGTATACTAAGCATMTAGGGAGTGCTGAATAGATTTTAAAAATGAGAAAAACTACAAATATGAATATTTATTTATTTTCACATTCATTCTTTAGGAACACTTTGACATTATTTCAAACCTTAAAAACAATAACAAGGTAAAATTAACCTATTTGCARGTCTTTTCAGGTATAATGATCTGCTTTTAATTAAATCGGAAGAAAATATATGGAAATTAGATTATATAGGAAATCAGCTACAACGTTAACTGTAGAATCTAGTGTGACTCTTTATCGCATTTCATGATTTGATTCATTATCATTGGCATAAAAGAGCAGCTGCTTGAATTCTGCTTCTAAGAAAATATATGCTGGTAGAACATTGTATTTAACAACAAATTCCCATTGGTACTGTTGTACAAATGAAATCACTAGACAGTTAGTAGGTGGTTTGCAGAGATGGCACCAAGATCATTGTATGCATCAAGTTTTCCAGGCTTATATGGTATCATTGATTTCATGTGAAATTCTCATTTCATTGAGCTGATACAAAAGGTCTCCCGTACTGGAATTCTGAAAAATACATTTCTGTTATGTTTACAAAGACAGGCACATCTTGAAAATGTACAAACACCACTAAGAGAAAAATTAATCCTTGTGTCCACATGCCTATGTGCAAATAATTTACCAAAGATGTTTAACATCAACAATATCGGTGATATATATACATTTTTCCTCTTTAGTGCATATTTATCATGGGAGCAATCCTATAACCTTTAATTTATACAAGGTGTCTAGCTGAAGTCAACAGCATTTATGAGATGAGAAATATTTACAGCAATAAACTCCATTTATTGATAAATGAGTTTAAAATTCAGTGATAAAGAAGTAATGCTTTCATACCCAAACTTCTTGCAAAATCTGGTGCTTGAATGGCAGCAATCCACTGCAAATACATATATATTTTTACTGTATTTAAGCTAAACTTCTGGAAAAAGGGTGAGCTGAAATTCTACATAACAGTCCTTTTGCTTTCTCTTGTTGAAACAAAATCCATATGCTACAAAAAGCAAAACTGGAAGTCACTGGAAGGTTCGTTTATAACAACACAGTGAGATAACTGAATTCGTTTCTATCCTTGCTCCTAAAATTCCATTTTTTTCAGAGCTGCTGAGCTTCATCCTAGATCCTTTTTCTCCCTCTCCTGTCCTGGAGAGTCACTAACCTCTAATTTACACATAGGTGATACAACAAGATATCAGACATATGTGTATGTAAACCAACTTAGTTCACACATATTCYTGCTGAGTTGCTGCATACATTTCTCCCTAGAATCCAAAGTACAGGTATGTCATGCAAACACTGACAAACTTACTTCTTTGCCTAATAGTTATGAAAACAATAGATTGAGAATATCAGGATCCAACTCAACATTATTTCAACAGGCTGAGTATTGCTGTTTATTTTTAAGGTGAATAAAAAAATAGGGTTAATGGATAAACACTTTGAGGGGGAGGAGAGGAGAAGGATGGGAGCCATCTGAACTAATGTTTAAATATGATCTGAGTATTCAAAGATTTTTCTACCTGGAAGACTCCATAATCTAATTCAYGATAAAATGAGACATATCATTGTACCTTATATTAAATTTCTAGCTTGACTGAATAGGAAGCAAGCATCAAATCTAAAAATGGATTACCTTTATCACTTTACAGCATGCTGAATTCCTTCTTTATATTGATATATGTAACATCTATATCACTAGAYAAAGCAAAAGTACAAGTTTCTAGCAATGCTTTCAACTTCCTTATTTCTTAATAGATTATGCACTCTGGAAGTTATTCATATTACAGATTGTTTTACAGAAGAACTTCTTTATGGATGATCAACATATCAATCCTTATATTTCATAGCTTGACTGAGAAAATGTTTTGTTCTATTCATGACCAACAAAGCTACACCTGATCTCTAAAACAATTTGAACAAGATTCCTGTAACTCTCTTTGATATGCTTGAAATTATACCTTTTACTGTTTGGTTCAGCAAAAATATTTAACCTCTATCAGTTAAAACTAAATGTTACTTGCAGGCCAATTACATCTTTGTGGGTTAAACTGACTAGAGCTCTGGATGAGAAGGAAATTTCACTTTTCAAGAGTTTTAAAGTTTCTGTAATTCATAGAATCATAAATTAATTTTTTCTAGAGCTTTGATGATCAGAAAACAATAGTAAAAAGGCTTAATTCAACTGACAGTTTATAAATTGATATATAAACTATTATAAAAAGTCAAATGTTTTTTATCATTAAAACACAAAAAATACTTGTAATTTTAGAAGCTTACATGTGAATACTTTATGTTCTTGGATATAATATATTCAAAGGTTAGAGTACAGCTTTTTAGGCCACTCTCAATCATCTTTGAAAGGACATGGAGAATAGGAGAGATACCTGAGGACTTGAAGAACGCTAATGTCACTCCAGTCTTCAAAAAGGGAAAGAAGGAGGATCCAGACAACTATAGGCCAGTCAGCCTCACCTCCATCCCTGAAAAGGGGATGGGACAGCTCATCCTAGATGTCATCTCTACATATATGAAGGATAAGAAGGTGATCAGGAGTAGTCAACATGGATTCGCCACGTGGAAATTAGGTTTAAACAAATTGATAGCCTTCTGTGATGGACTGACTGGCTGGGTAGATGAGAAGAGAGCCGTGGACGCTGTGTACCTTGACTTCAGCAAGGCTTTTGACACTGCCTCCCCTAACATCCTCGTGAGCAAGCTCAGGAAGTGAGAGGACAGTGAGGTAGAGTGAGGGTTGTGCTCAGTAATGCACAGTCTAGTTGGAGGCCTGTGGCTAATGGCATCTCCCAGGGCTCAGTACTGGGTCCCATCCTGTTCAACTTCTTCATCAATGACCTGGATGAGGGGACAGAGTGCCTCCTCAGCAAGTTTGCAGATGATACCAAGCTGGGAGGAGTGGCTGACACACCTGAGGGCTGTGCTGCCATTTAGAGAGACCTGGACAGGCTGGAGAGTTGGRCAGAAAGGAACCTCCTGAGGTTCAACAAGGGCAAGTGCAGGGTCCTGCACCTAGGGAGAAATAACCCTAAGCACCAGCATAGGTTGGGAACTGACCTGCTGGAAAGTAGCTCTGTGAGGAAGGACCTCGCAGTTTTGGTGGACAAGTTAACCGTGAGCTAGCARTGTGTCCTTGTGGCCAAGAAGGTCAATGGTATCCTGAGATGCATTAGGAAGGATGTTGACAGTAGGTTGAAGGAGGTGATCCTGCCCCTCTACTCAGCCCTGRRGAGGCCTCACCTCGAGTACTGCATCCAGTTCTGGGCTCCCCAGCACAAGAGAGACGTGGAGCTACTGGAGAGAGTCCAGCGTAGGGCTACAAAGATSATCAGAGGGCTGGAGCACCTGCCCTATGAGGAACGGCTGTGAGAGCTGGGCCTSTTCAGCCTGGGGAAGACTGAGGGGAAATCTKATCAATGTGTACAAGTACCTGAAAGGAGGGCGTCAAGGGGCTGGGGAGAAGCTCTCTTCAGTTGTCCCRTGTGACAGGACAAGAGGCAATGGGCAGAAACTGAAGCACAGGAAGTTCTGCCTGACCGTGAGGGGGAATTTCTTCCCTGTGAGAGTGACGGAGCACTGGCACAGGTTGCCCAGAGAGGTTGTGGAATCTCTTTCTGTGGAGATCTTCAAGGCCTGCCTGGATGCAACCYTGTCTAACATKCTGTAGGTGACCCTGCTGAGCAGGCGGTTGGACTAGATGATCTCCAGAGGTCCCTTCCAACCTCAGCCGTGATGTGATTCTATGATTCTACGAAGGGATAGTGTGAAGGGGAGTAAGCCAGACTCTTCTCAGTGATGCCCAGCAATGGGGCAAGAGGCAGCAGGCACAAACTCAAACACAGGAAATTCCATCTGAACAAGAGGAAAATCTTTACTGGGTGACTGTGCACTGGCACAGGTTGTGCAGAGAGGTTGTAAAGTCTCCATCCTTGGAGATATTCAAAAGCCTTCTGGATATGTTTCTGTGCAATGTGCTCAGGTGACCCCATTTGAGCTGGTGTGTTGGCCTAGATGATCTCCAGAGATCCCTTCTAACCACCACTATTCTGTGATTTTTTGATTCTGTTCATTTCATTTTTTTGAATGAAAGTTTTTTGAATCTCACATTCTTCTTCTTTTTTTTTTTGATTTGAAAATGGAGATCAAACATTATATTAATGTTTAGAAACTTAAGTTTGAGGAATTAAAGTTCATTTTTTTTCACTTATCTTCCATCTGAGATTTTCTAAAATAATTCCTGTTGAAATTTCACTCCTCGCCCCACTGATGGAGCTATATTCCAAGTAGGTTACCAAGTATTGGATGATTATTTCTTAATGAAATTTCTGTTTAGCTGCCAACTGTCAGCTGTGCTTATCCTATCTTCAGGATTGATGTTAAGGTTACAAACTGTACAAGAAAGATTCTGTCTACTGAATGTTCTAAAACTGCCACTGTCACAGGTTTCACATTTTTAAAATATATGATCTCTACTTTTTTCATTATAGGATTTCATGCAATGTTCTAAAAGCAAGTAATGACATTGGATTGACAACGCAAAGTAAGTATTATTTATCATTAATTCAAGATTAGGATCAACCATTTTAACTTTGTTCATTTTGTTTATATATCATTTTCAGAAAAAGGATAAATCCTACTAAGGTTTTGACTTCCATATAAACTAAAAAGTTGCCTTTCACTGACACAGTTCAAATGTTTAGTGAGATAAGTCACGTTGTTAACAGGCCCATTAAGTTCCAGTGGACCCATTTCTTTGCTACTAATTTTTGTGTTTAATAGAAATTGCTTCAAAATTTTCTCATTATTTTCCATGAGTCAGASATAAATGTTTTCTGTGCCATGATTAAAAATATAATAATGAGTGTATTCATAACTAATTTTAACTCATGAAGACTTTCTGTGGAAATATACATTAACTACTCTTCTTTTTAGACTAGCGCAGAAGACTAGGCTCTGGTTACAGACTGCAAAACACCTATACATAAGCAAAACTTCCATTAAGACCAGAAATATTTTGCCAAAGGGCTGTAGGTCAGAACCTTATAAACAGCAAAAGGAAAGATCTCTTGTCTGTTTGTATCTCCAAGGTTTGTTTTTTGTTTAACACCCCTGAATGTTAGCAAATTCAGCTGTGAATGTGCACTGGAAGTACTAAGGAAGGCACTGCTGTCTAATGTTATAAGTGTAGAACTGGAGGAATTTCTGAAGTGAGATAGAATTTAGCTGTAGTATATTTTTGTCAAATTTAAATATTTCATATGAAACAGTTGCTATTCTAGAAAAGTCAGATTATCAAAGAAGTCAGTTTCATAGAAAAACATACTGGGGCAACATTTTTTTGCAATGTTTCTTACACTTAGGAAAAAATATACTTGGACTCCAAGTAAAGCTACTGTCCTGCAGTTGATATTTGAGGTTTCCTTCTGTACAGTCAGACTGGCCAGTTCAGGCTCTTTCTGTCTTTTGATAAAGAGAGTAACAGACTGATTGAAARTTGAATTCCTTAAAAATTAGAAGTATATGAGCTCTAATATGTGATAGATGATTGTGAGATCTGCTACTCTTTAAGGCAAAATTCTTCCCCATTCTAAAGGAAATTTATGCCCTAGTGCAAATTGTCATTTCCAGGTTAGCATTTGCTGTTTACTATGCTGTGTTACACTCAGGCATAAGTAGAGTGTAAAATAGAACGGGACTACTTAATTCCCAGTATTCTGTAGCCCAGTTACATAGGTTGCAGATGAACGGTGCCGTGTAACTGACTCGCTGTTTGACAGCTTTAGATTTGATAAGGTTTTTCAGTTCAGCCCTACCTTAGTAGTTAGGTGTAGTGCTACGCAAACATGCAGAGCCTGTCTGTGTCAATGTGATGCCCAAGCTAATAATTCCTCTGCAAGGCAAGACTCTGCAGGTAAGGAGCCAATATATGGCTGTGGAAAAGCACAGTTTGATAGACTGAATAAAGGTAATAAAACCTGAGCAACTCTTATACTATATTGCACAGCATTCATCTTAATAGCAGGATCACCTCTTCCCTCTTTTTTTTCTTTAATTATTCAATGCATTAGATCCTATATGGCTGTAGTCAAGAAATTTCCAAGCTTCATATAGAAAATCAAAAACAAAATAATTCAGAGGAAATATCTTGACTTTTGTCTTCTGTGATAGGTTGAATGTTCACAAAGATACCTTAATCTAATTTCCAGTTTCTGATATTAGTCAATTTTGTCATGTTATAAGGCATATCTACAAACTTGTTTGGTTTATGTAAAACAAGAGTTTGCATGGCTTGATTTCTCAACAGGAACTGCAATAAGAAATTAAAATAATAGGTCTTACAGCAGCAGACTGTTGTGGTGACAGTAAGCTAATTTTCGAGGCCTGAGAATTTCAAAAATGTTTTGACAGAAAGCAGTGAAGCTTTCAAGCCATTCTACTGACATAAAAAGTGTCAGGATCTTTTTTTTAATACGCATTCATAATTATGGACTTCTTCAGATGAGGGAAAATTAACATTCTTGATTTATTTTTCATTACAGAGATCTGTCTTTTTTCAGTTTTTTATTTTTCTTTTGTTTTTAAATATGGTTTAGTTCTATATCTACTTCAATGCTAAACACAGTGAGGACTTCATAATCAAATACTTCCATATTTAGATAATATGAGGGACTAATAACATTTATGAGTACACTGTTACAGGCYGTATTCAATGTGTACTAGGCATTAACGTACCATATAAAAGATGAAATGCTGTAATTTCACAGTGTTTTAGCCAGCAGTTTATTACTCAGTGAAGTTTGCATGGCTTCCTGCAAAAAGTCATCCCTTTCCTCAGCTTATCAATACATAGTGAGTCCTTTGGATTGTATTATCCACATGTATTGAAAAAAAAATAACAGAAACAGCACTTAAATGTGCCTCAGGAAAACTTCAGTATGTTAAAAACTTACTATCTGCTCTCTTTACAAGTTTTGATTTTATGAAAAAAAAATACATAATATATAAAATGCTTTTTGAAAAGTACTTTTATATAAAATATTGTTATGCAGAATACAAATGTAAGAAAACAGAAATTTGTCGTAGTTACCAGACTGATTTTGTGGATGCATCTAGCTAAGTGCACTCATTTCTCTGCTCTTGCAAAACCTCTGGTATACAACTATATTTCTGTTTTTTGTAAGCAGAGATAAAAACTGTGCCTTGGACTACTCTGTGAGGAAACTGTCTCTGCATGAGGACTCAGGACTCCCCAGTTCAGATGCCTTTTCACTTCTTTAAAAAAGATCTGGTTACCTCTTCCCCAGAGACAAATYAGAACACGTGTACAAAACAGCACATTGCACCACTCTTTCTTTTTACGCTAACATTTACCCTCAAACTGACGATTGTTATGTACTCAGCTGCAGTGATGAGCATCTGGTCACCTCATGTGACCCAGAGACCATGCTAATTTGGGAAGGAAGGAGGATACTACGATTATATTGCTCTTTGCTTCTTTTTCTCTTCCAGAGGGCAGAAATAAGAGATCACTACAACAGTAAACCCTTACAGTTAAACCCTCTTTATTGCTTATTCCAGTGCTCAGTTCTCCCCCAGCTTCAAGGAAAGAACCTCCATTCTACTTTTATCAGATGTAAACATGTCTGATTAGGTAAACTAAGGTTGTAACTTTGCTTTCGGTAGCAGAAAAAAAAAATTTATTTCCTAAGATAGAAAGCTTAGTTTTGTCATAAGTAGATGTTCATTAAAAGCATACACACACACACACAMAAAAAAAAMCCCCAAAATAGAGAAAAGAAAAAACAAAGCAAGCCATTCAGTTATCTAAAGCAGTAAAAATTGAGCCAAGTAAAACATCGGTACTAGATATCTGTAGCAAAGATTCTTTAAGGAGCTCCTAGTAACTACTAGGAGGTCATACATGTATTGTGTCCTACAAGGATTAAATGCCTGATGGTCTCTGACCCTAAGTTCTAGATACTCCAATAATTACAATCTTACTGGAATTCTATATAATTACCTACAAGTGAGCATTAACTGAATGCTATAAACAATCACTAAAGTGACAGCCCTTCATACTGGAGAAAGGTACTGTACATCTTCCCTTTGAACATTATATAAAATTCAGCTAGTTCCTTTATGAGCCTCTCTCATTCTAGCTAGGATATAAAATCTGAAAAGGTACAAACTGAACAATGGTACTGAGTAGCTTCAGTATTTCATTGAACTACAAATATGAAAAATAAATGGTTCAGGGAAAGTAAGAAGAAAGTGAAAATCAGTATCATAGAAAATGAATAACAAATTAGCTGTCAAATCATTTATATCACTATAATTTGAATATTGCCTTGGAGAACACGAAAATGTGAGATTTTATCTAAGTTTGGAAGACAAGGTACTATGATGTGAAGAATTAAAATCTAGTTTCAAACTGTCCAGTGCTTAGATATTGCTATGTCTACTCTGGGCTAAGGCATTCACTGAGATGATCTACTAGTTATGCCGGAGAACAGTCTACTTGGAGAAAGCCAACACACTTTCAAAGAGGTGCAGAATGAATGGAAGTGAACAAACAATTGATCTAGGCTGTTTAAGTGCTTATGCAGTTTAATCAGGTAGATAATCCTATTGATTTCAAGGCCTGCACTAAAAAGCCAGGATTGATCTTAAGGTTACACTAAAGTCCAGACCTACAGCCTGCAGTAACCCAAACCAGTGCTGAGCAGCCAGCTCACATTTCAGGTATTAAGTCAAGCCCATCCCTGCTGCATGTCCTCTTTTGACCCTCTTTGCTCATGTATATTTGCAGTTTTCACTCACATAAAATGCTCATTAACAGGAAGTCAACTCACAGTTGACTCTTTCCTGACCTTCAACATTTTACTCCCCACTTAGCGGAAGCTGAAGGAGAGACTCTGGAATTGAATATACTCTTCTGTGCAAGCTAATGTTTTTTTTCTTTTTTTCTTTTTTTTTAAAAAAAAGGAAAAATCTTGTATATGGCTCAGTTGCAGTCAATGGCTTCAAAGTTTTGATTTTTCCAACTGGATCTCATGCCTACATTTAAAAATACGCTTGGTACATAAATGCGTCAAGCCAGATATTCTCCCCACTGTAAGTCTGGATTTTTTATTACTGTTTCTCTGATGTAGAGAAATATTGCACTCTGCTATGCTTCTGTAGTATCCCACATTTCTTAATTTCATGACAACAGTAGTTCTTCAAATATGAAATATATTTTACTAAGATTTTGCAGAAAACTACTTATGTCTTAAATCAACGCCTCTTCACCTCCAGCTGAGACTCAGCAAATTTTGGTCCATCTTCCATTATGAAGAGATAGTCCCACGTTTACTATAATTGTTGTTATTTTCACTTTAATAAATTCTATTAGAGATTTCTTGCTTTGTATAYTGAAACCAAAGCATACCTCAGATGTAACTATAACTCATGTATAAAATAAGTGGTTTAGCTGGCAACATGTCTTTATTGTTTGTTTGCTATTGGACCACAAATATTATGTAATTTAACCATCAAAAACATATTTAAATTAAAATTTTATTTTTTAAAAAGACATAGATGATCTTATTGATGGAATACACAATAATGGCACCCAGCTTGCAAACCATTTTATGGTTTAGTTCTATCTCTTTAGGGCTACAGTAATGGAAATTAAATCAATAGAATCTGGCTGGTATGAGAGCAAGCCTGATCATGTTTCCCCAGCAATACATATCTAAGTAAGTGCTCACACAGAATTGTGAAAATGATACATTTTAACTTCTTATTGGTAGCTTTTCCAGTCACTTATGATAAAGTGGGAGCAAATCTAAATTATAGTTTCATAYGAAATGGTGCAAAGCTGTACAGCAATATACACATCTTTTAAATATAATGACTTGCAGCCTTTAAATACCTCACAGCTACTATTTATAAGAATATTCTCAGAGTATTTAAACATTTGTATCATCATCCTCAAATTATATGGCCAGTTTGTTTCATACTAAGAAACAGGACACACAAGTATCTGAAAACTYGTGCTTGTCTGTCAGTATATGCTGCAGTCTGAGGTATCGCAGTTGACTAAATTTTCTTTGTGAGAAGGTAAAAACAAACCACAAACAAAAATGAGATTCAGAAACCTTTTGTGCTAAAAAGATGATGGGATCAATATATACAAGTAAAAACATATATATTAATAAGAATTAAATGATATCAGTATTATCATGATTGATTAAACTAATTTGGTTTAAAAAGTGGAGATCTCATTAAATTATCCTATTCTAGTTGGTCTTGCTAAAAATCTGGCTGAACTGCATATTTGATAAACTCAGGAATATAGCTCTTACTATGACCTGTATTGTCAAAATTAATCGGACATTCTGGAAAAATATCAAAACCAAGCAGAGAAATAAATTAAGGAGAAAAACATGAACCGGAACAAAACAGTATAAGAMGTCCATGGACCTTTTGGGTCATAGAATCAATAGGAGCCACAAAATATAAAGACTTTCAGAAAACCACCAAATGCCATCTCTTTCTCAATGGGTTTTTGATGGCACTACTTTCTGCTTGAAGGCTGTTCCAGATTTTTATGGAGTTGCTTCTTATTTCCAGGCAAACTCAGTTTACAGAAAATACCTTTGTTCTTACTCCAATAGTACTCAGCTGTTTAAATAGCTTTTCACTCAGTTTAATATTTACTTTCACTCCACCCGCTCTCCCTAGTTCTTCACACACTCTCTTCCACACTTTCATAGAGAGAAATGATGTCCCCCTTCAGTTGTTGTTTTACAGGTTAAGCTTTTTCCATTTTCTATTTTTAAATGAGCCAGATTCACTCTTTCTAGATTTTTCATTTTAATACYATATAAATTAATTTTCTTAATTATTTTCATAGGTAACAAAGTATTCCATCTTTTTGTTGTTATTGTTGTTTTTTATTTTATAAATTGCCAAAATGTTCTCCTCTAAATAAAATTATCTACTATTGTATTGAGGATTTCTTTAGTTTAGAATAAAATAGCAATTCCTTTTAACTCACATTCTATGCAACATCTGATTAAAAGTAGTGGCTTTCATTATTATTTTCACAAATACATTTTACATTTCACTGTTAGTATTAAATAGTCACAGAAGACATAAATGCTTTCTTTAAGCATTTGCAGAGAACATAAATATCATTTGACACAGCTTTTTTTTTTTTTTTTTTTTTTTTTTTTTTTTTTTTTTTTTAAGAACCATGCACTAAGGAATAGAAAGTGCAAAAATCAATCTACCCACCTAGCAAACACGACCATCACTGAACTGAGCTATTAGTGGCTTGACTTAATGAAAGCATATTGCTCAAGACAATCTGAAAGTCTATTTTTCATACAGAATTCCCTTTCATGTTGTGTACCATGCTGAAACATAACTGAAGATGATGAAATTGCATGAATTTGGAATGAGATTTAGTCAATGTGAAAAGCATGAGTTGTTACACGTGACTTTGCTGCATTCCATATTTTTTGAATAAAAAATAAATTCACCTTCCATAAATTCTTTGAGATATTTATTTCAAAGAGTTCAGAAGCAGAATAACTTCAATCAATATTACACACAGGTTTGCTAAAAATTTGTCTTTAAACTAAGGTGTTGGTTTTGTTATCATATTTGAAAATAAATACCTTAAGTAGTGCATAATACTTAAATGTCTGCTTCCAGTCCACTAGGAGAGAGGTGAAAGAATGGAAGTCATTATTCAGTAAAGCCCTTTGATGAAGTTACTAGCTTTCTGGGTATTTGGACAGAGAGAATTTGATAATTGTTTAAAAGGGAAAGAATTCCTCACACTGCAAGTGTATGGGGTGTCTTTATCTTGTGACAGAAGACCAAAGTCTAACTTTCTGCTCTGACTGATCCAGAGCTCCTGTCTGACACCTGATCACACTGCATCAGGCAGAATGAGCATTTGCCGTCAGAGCTCCCATTTTACTAATTGTCAGGCTTTATTAGAGACTTGATCTCATCCCTCTTTCTTTTTTTCCTGCCTAATTTACCTGAGTTTCAACAGAATTTAATTTAAAATGGTCCAGCTAGCTTTATTGAGTAATTTTACTCTGTTAAGCAATATAAGTATTAGTCTCATTTCTTTCTCCTCAATTTGATTTCCCCAAAATCCCCATGCAGCAATACATAGTGAAAAGTCCTTAAAACTCAGAAATTTCCATGAAACATTGTTGCCATGCTTTTGAGAGCTGCTCCCCTATGAAGTATGAGCAGGACTTGTAAAACCAGATCCAACATGAAAACCTGCATTTAAAAAAAAAAAAAAAAAAAAAAAAAAAAAAGGAAAAATCTCCTATTAAGAATAGCTCTTAATTAGGATAAAAATATGACCTAGTTTGAAGACCCTTACAATTGGTCCAACTTTTAAAAGCATTATTGATTTATCTCTGCAGCATCATATTTCAACAATAATTATCTCTCCTAAATGTGCATCTGTTTTAAAAAATGCACAAAGGGCCATACAGCACTCACCTTATGTAACTACCACCACTGCTTTAATGACATGGCTTACAGAATTAAAATGAATAACACTACTGGTTCCATATATATGTGCTGAGTATTTATTTTGTAAGCATAGAACTGGCTTAAGGTGTTCTATAATGATGGAATGTTTAATAGATATATTATATATAAATGTGTTCATATGTATGTGCRTGTGTGTGTATATTTCCTCAAAGAAGCATTACTGGTTACTATCTAATCTTTTCTCAGGCTGTTTTCAGCACCTTCTGCAGATTCACATTTTCTAAGTAGGAAAGCAGTAGTACTTGAATGTCTCTACTGCTTTTTTTAAAAAAAAAAGGACTGGCTTTGTTTTGTATCTGTCTAAGAGCATGCTTCACTGG
Organism: Rhea americana; assembly: GCF_003343005.1. Taxonomy (NCBI): domain Eukaryota; kingdom Metazoa; phylum Chordata; class Aves; order Rheiformes; family Rheidae; genus Rhea; species Rhea americana. Next base: position 1,169,805 of record NW_028185073.1, on the reverse strand, counting down.
ATAAAACTTCAAAGTCTAATGATTCACAGAGCGTCTTTCGCTTGTGGCAAGGACATGGCTTAGGTCAAACTCTTATGTTATCAGTGCTTTTTTGCCTATTAGTATAACAGTCTCAAGAACGTATGGTTTAAAAAAATAAGGTTAGAAGCAGTTCATCTTCTCATAAAGCTCAGAAATCCCCAAATGAGGATTACACACACATATGTATCAGCRCTGTGCAGTTCATGCTAAGCAAAAGAAGCATGACGGTGATGTTTCCCTGGGTGATAATTTTTAGACATTCCTTCAGTAAGTTTGAGTGAATTCAAATTATTTCCTATGCAACAATATCATATTGAAACATGCTAATTTTCAATGATGGCTTTCATTRTATTTTAAGCACCAGCTTAAAATGATTATGGTCTGCTTTAAATTATAACATATCTTTCTRAGGCTAACCAGCAAGTTCAAGGTATCGAATGGGGTAAATAAAATCATTTAGATAGAAATGTGTATGGACTAAAATCCAGTCTGATAATCACTGCAATCAGAAGTCCAGCAGAGGTCAAGGATAGCCCATACACAGCAAGACTAGAGAAAGGAAGAGGATATTAAAAGTATCACAGCAGCATATTCCATTGCTGATGAAATCTTTAGCAACTAAAATAAAATCTGTTGATTTAAATCTTTTTATTCCAAAACGAAAATGTATGATAGACAAAATGAGGAAAAACAACAATGAAAACAAAAAGTATCATTTTGTTTGTTTGTTTGTTTGTTTGTTTGTGTTCTTTGGGAGGCTTTGACCAAAACAAAAGACATGAATAGCGTCATACACAGACGCTAGCCATATTCAGGATGAAATTCTGAGCAAGACTTCAAAGAGCGCACAACACAAAAACTAACTGGCAGAATAAATACAGTAAACACTGATGTAAGTAGACAAAGAAAACAAACAAAATAATTTTATCAAACTATTGAAAACTCATAGTTATAGGATCACCATGGTACTTAGAAATAGGGCAAAATACCAAAAAAAAGGAGAATTAAATTCACAGATTTATTTAAAAAATTCAAGTAAGACAGACACAATTAAGAGCTAACCATACTCCCCTTAACCACATTTGTAACTGTGCCATCACTCCATGAGTTGAAGGTAGATAAAATATATTAGGGAACTTGAATAGTGGCATGCAGTTGATTAAAAATGAAAGCCTAAAAACCCAAGAAAAATAATCTAGTATTAATTTTCCTAAAGTATAAGAAGAGCAAACAGAGACAAAGATGATATAAGAATTTGGAAGATAATGTATCAAGATGAAGAAGGATGATTATTATGGCATACTAAATAAACAAAAGGTATGTAAGATGAGCTCACTTTGCTGTATTATTTATACCTAATAGAATGTTTAAGCTTCTCTTGCAGCCCAAGGAGATTAAAAAAAAAAAAAAAAAAAAAAAAAAAAACTTTTAACAGAGGAACTAATCTTAAACATCACTTTTTTCCCACTTATTTTCAGTGTTGAGGCTTGTTATTTGGAATCCTATACTGCCTGTCCATGAACATGACCTACGTCTACTCATCTCTGACCCTCAAATTGCAAGCATAGAGGCTGGAGAGCATGTTCAGAAGGGATCTGAATTCCTGCTACATTTCCATGTCAAAGCTTTGTATTCTAGGGTGATGCCACAAAATCTGAGAGTTGAAATAATTTCATTTTACTACACGCAAAAGTTGTATTTGGTCTAAATGTGTTATACAGGCAAGAATGAAAGAGGAGATGAACAATTATCACTGAGAAGATAGGCATTCATACTGAAGCCCTACACTAAGATTCAGTACTCATACAGATTATTCAACACTGAAAAAAAGTGTACACTCTTTTTCTCCCTCAAAAAGGAAAGAATAAATCTGTAGATTTTCTGAAGAAGAAAGAATGCAGAAAGATGCACACAGTTCAAGAAGAAAAAAAGATAAAACAGATATTTCAAGAACAGTGTCAGAATAAAGACAGTTATGAAGTAAAGAGGTACAAATTAAGGTTACAGAATATGTTATCAATGCAATAAAATATTAAGATGGAAAGTTATTAAAAACAGCACAAATGGCTCTTAGAAGGAGGAAAAAAGATGATGGATTTTACTTTCAAGGAGCAGAGAAAATATGATGGTCAGTTTGCCCTCGTGCTCCTGTAAGCACAGTCCAAAGCCTTTGTGGTAAAAGTGTCTTTCGTAGACACCTCTCGTTCAGTTATGATTTTCAGTCTATTCTTCCTATTCTTAGCACTGAACTTTCTTATTTGAGATATTATTTTCTTTTTTCAAATTTAGCTTTGCATACAGAACCATTCCTTTTAAGTCATTATTACTGCAGGTGTGTCTGCCTTTAGTTTCCTCTGAAATTATCCTAACTAGTCATTTTGTGCAGTTTTAAGAAAAATGAGTATCTTGCCGATTGCAATTGAGGAATGATGGTGACATGCTACTTGTGGTAAAAATAAAAAGGAAATCTTGTCAGTTTGGTATTTTAGTGCCATGACAAACTCAATCTCATTCGAGCCAACTTTCATACCAGAATGACTACAAGTGGCATACTACTTGAAAACTGTGTACATTTTTGTAATTAAAAATAAACACAAATCTAGAACAGATTTTTTTGAACCTATACTTTTCACTTTTCTGCACATTTTCCATTATCCTACACTGTAAAAGCAAGCCTCGATTTTTATTATAGAAAAAAAGAGACATGGGGAAAACATTTATTTCGAAGGGATTGCTAGCCTAAAACCTGCAAAAAAAGTTTGGAGGTCTGCTTTTTTCCAGCTTCTCCTCATTAGCAACTGTGAAGAGGGGCCATAATTTAGTTGCAAATGGTCTCAAAAGAGCTGTTTTTTTCCCATCGAGGTGTCCCATGGGGGAGTGCCCACCATAGCCACCTCTCTACTTGGCCACCAGTACAACAGAAGTAAAAGGCTGTCAGAAATAGGGGTGCAGCTAGCAAAGTACACCTAAGATACTCTGTATCAGCATCAGAGCGGTCAAAGAGCCTGCACAAGGCACGGCTTYGAGCACTTTAGCAATAAATACAACAGACTGAACCTGGAATAGCCCTAAGAATCAGACATCTGAAATGTGCTTCCTAGCATCTATTCTCCCTAGACCTCAGATACTCACGTGGTAGTCTGTGGTTGTAGAGACATTGCACTAGGAAACAAAGGAGGAGGAGGAAGTTATATATCTCTGTTTTGCTTTTATATCAGGAAGGTGAGAAAGAAAACTGTCCTGGATGCAGGAAAATGAAGCTCAATTATTGTGCAAAAATATCATACTGTTCTACGAAACATCAAACTACGTCAGCAGTCCAGTGTTCGTTTAATAAGGATAAGGCTAATTGGTCACCACCTGATTCACATGAATAAGCCTATTGATTTCGGTAGGACTACTCGCACGAATAAACTAATCATGATTTTGCCCTTACTGAGCACTCACATAGCACCCTGCCCAAGTCTCTCAACATTTTCCAAAGCTGTTAAGTTTTCCTACAATTGGTCCTTCCTAATATGACCCCATATTCTCTATGTTCTCTATCTTCAGGATACTAGTATCTTTTTCCTAACGGTATACTAGTAATCTCTGATAAAAGGATAGCTCCAAAACGAATAATCCATGCATGAATAATAAACATTAGCCTGAAATAGCTAAAAAATGTTATCTCACTGCTTATACTGATATCCTTTTGTTGTTACACATATCAGTTTAGATATAGATTCCACCACTGTGATCTCTGTGAGTTCATAGCACTTGGAATTTTCATTTTATTTTACTCATTGCACTCTTTTATTTTTTTCTTCTATTAAATCTATCATTACCTATTCATTTCATAACACAAATTATTTGTTTTAAAAATATTAATGTAGTACCTATTTTTTAAACAAAATAAGATCCTCTTTTTTCATTCATCAGATGATTTTTCTCCCAGAATTTTAACAATATTCATTGAGGAATGTAGTATAAAAATGGGACTCTCATTCTGTTCTACATTACATTTATAGCTATGTGAAATGATTTTTAACAGAAACAGTAATATTACAACAACTGCCAAAGGAATAATGACTAGCCATTTAATGTAAAGTATTGCCAACTTTTCATTCAATATTACAAAATTACATCATTGTTTATACAATGTAAAACTTACATTATTACATTCTTGAATTAGATTAACAGCTCAGTGGTCGTGAAGATGCTGATACGCATTCCTTGCACCGAGCAACTGAGCAAGGAAGGAACAAGGTCACTGSAGTTGTCTCACTTGTACAGTATTGTTTGCAAAATTGTTAGCTACCCTATGTGGGAAAGCAGAATACTCTGGATCACGCTGAACAAGTGGAGAAAGAATGTGTTTGGTGAAGAAAGGGGGAAGTATTTTCATAAGCTAAGCTCCCACTATTATTTGTAGAATTAATTGACAYGTAATCTGCCTGCTACAGCCCTTCACTGTGGTGAATTTTATTTTGTGACTATTACAGGGTATTAAATTCCATTCACATGATTGCAAGTTTAAAGTCTGAATTGTTATAAACATATTATTAAGATTATATTGCCTCATTTTTTTTTTCTTTGAAATGTATCAGCATTCATTTTGCATTGGAGGCATTAACTTCCAGACATTCGCAATGAGTTATTGCAATCCAGAATTTCACAGAACTGTCTTTCTCTCCCTCTCTCTCTATCTCTATCTCTCTTTCTCTATCTCTTTTTGATTACCAAGTCATGAACTGGCCTGCTTTGGGCCAGTCATTAATRCTATATATTGATCTAAACCAGATATCCATTGCTGAAGTATCCTATGTTTCTGGGTGGTGAGGTCACAAAAATCAGCGCCCAACGCTTGCAAGCTCTCTAGACAGTGAGTTTTTAATTACATCTGCAGCACTATGCAATAAAATCTGTCTGATTTTGATCAAGTTGCACTTGTTCTGCAGGTAAACCAAGAATGTCACTTCGTAGTTATTGTTTCTAAACAGTAATCACTGCCATTCAATCCGTTTGTGCTCCTATGAACGTTCACACACCCAATCACTAACCAAAACTAAAACTTCTGAAACTGTTAAAGTAAATGGACATTTCTGACATCAACTTTAGCAGACCTAGCATTTAACTTGAAAAAGATTAATTTCTGAAACAGAAAGGGATGGTAGTGAGGAACATGAAGGAGAGGGAAAAAAATAAAAGGACATTTCAGATGTTTTTTGCCTATGTAACATGAACTTTCAGACTAATGTGTTAATATTCGGTGACACACTGTAAGCTTTGCATAGTAATTATATTGTTCAATTTATGTTATGCATTAAGTACATATGAGAAATCAGGTAGCAACTATTTTTATCTCTCTCCCTCCTTACATGCTTTCAAAAACCTGTATGAGGAAGGCACAAATGAAGAAGAAACTTCTACATAATTAAGTTCAAATACTGAAATATATAATGCAAAAGGAAGACTGAAAATATCCTGTCTGTTTTAAAATGCAATAGAACGTAAACGACCTCAGAGCTGGAATTTTGGCATCATAAATTTTGATGCTTATATAAAGCATATACTGGCACAAAGAAACAGTTGCTATTTTCATGTGTCTTACCCATGGTCCAAGATGAGATTTTTTTAGAAATGTGCCCAAATGTCCTACGTGTGCTAAATTCAGGTGAATTGTCAAACTGACAAAGAGTAGGCAGGAGCAGAACTATTATTCAGAATTTGTTAGTGAGATTTTTTGTATCTTCTGCACAGTCTGTTACAACTTTATCCTTCAATGTCTGAATGAATGAGTATAAGAAAATGATATTCCAAGCTTCTTTTGGGTAGCTCTCACAATCYTCATTTTACTTCACAGTTGCACTAAAATTATTTGTGTTATAAATGTGTCACATCACATTATGCAACATTAATAAAATCAAGAAAATCTCAAAAAAATTAAGTTTTACTTAAGGCTTGTTTTATAAATAGCAACTTAGAAACCATACAGCTGTATACACTTTTAAAACAAAACTAGTTTCCTACCATTGTTCTTTCCCCCCTTCAAATAGCCCAACTCAGTCCTTCACTAGTTCTTTATTTTTCTCTTTCTCTCTCTCTTCTTCTCTCTCTCTTTGTTTTTCCTACCTACTAGTTTCCCTTCCCACCCGGCAAATCTGCAAAGGAATTAGGTACTGAAAATTAGCAAACTATTCCCAGTACCACAGTTAATGAAAGGAAAAAATACTCATAACTCAGTAAGTTTTGTATTATTTAATAAATAAATAAATAAAGCAAAGTTATCAAATGTCTTATGCTATTCAATGTGCCCATAGGACAATGCCCATTATTTAATAATCATTAATTAATGAAATAAATTATTTTATATTACATTCCTCAATGAATTAATGAAATAAATCATTAATTTAATGAAACAAATTATTTAATCACAGTCCTAACCCTAGGATAACTAAAATTGCTCTTTTGCAGGCACTATTCTTCTTTAAGAAGCCTCTGCACCACTGGCCTTCCTTGGATGGGTTATTTATACAAATATATGTTAAAAATCCATCTATGTATAGTGCAACATGTGAGCTCTTCATGTATTCAGCAGGGACCTCAAATAGTGAATGAAAGAACCCAAATTAGGAGACAACATCTTTCCACCAACTGTGTGGGAAGTCTAAATTTACAAACTGGCTGCCTGAATTGACAGCATAAGAAGTGGCAACCTGTTCCTGCCCTCAATTCAGCCTCTTTTGCCTCTCTCTCCTTTTTTTTTTTTTTTTTTTTGGTCAGTGTGCCAATTTGTACAACTATGTGGTGAATCCACTTGGAGAACAGATCTAGCCAAAAAACTAAAACAGTTAAAAAAATAAATAATTAAATAAGAAATGCTGCTTTTTAACCAGATCATTTTCCTGATCCAATTCCCTGCCAACACAAGGGAGAGGAAAGGGCGTAGCAGTCACAGTGACAGCAAATTACTTCTCTCAGTGACAACGATGCTTTCAAGTGCATGTTCACCAACAGTAGTACTAAATCCCTCAATTAGACACTAAAACTGGACRCTTAGACTACTTTCTACATAACATACCTTGTTATGTAGTGAGGGCCAAAACAACAGTATCTGCAAAGAGAAACAGCTGGTGCTGAAGGCCTGAAATTCACACTAAACACATTTCAGGGGTTTTGTTTCTTCTTCCTTTGAACAAGCTCCTGGTGAGTCTCACAGGCATGGTTGTCCATCTGTGGTTGGAGAACACGTGGAGCAGAGCTGGAGTCTGCTTTCCAGCCTAGTTTCACATGGAAGGGGTCCAGCCTGAGCTTGCTAAGACCCAAATGAAACGTGAATTAAAGTGATTGGGAGATTTGCTTCAGAAAACATGTTGCTGATGAGAACAAAAATGCTAAGGTAGCTACGCCCTTCCTTTCCTTTAACTTATGATTGAAGATCAACTGTATTAGTGTATAACTCATTGTTACTTTTGTAAATATCGAATGAATTTTTGACACATCCACTCAACATATTTAATCTTAAGATGATATATCACAGATGTATTGTTCAAATATTTAGTGAAAGAAAGTCTATCAGGAATATAAAARTAAATTAAAGCTTCCTTCCTCTGGTCAAAGAATGGAAGTAGTGTGTCCAAGARATAATAATTTTTGTGGTTTGCTGTGAGATGTAGCATTAAATCAAAATTTAAAGTATTATTTCAGCTCAGTAAAGCATTTTATTAACCATAAGTGAAAGATTTTGAGTGTTTTTGCTTTTTAAGAAAAACAGGATATTTTGAAATGGAAGGAAATGTTGGCTGAGGAACAGTAACCACTCATTTTTAAAATGTCAAAATAAATAATATTCACTTGATTTTTAGACTTATGTTTCCATAAAGCTGAGAAATACATTCATTAAATGCTTTATTCAGACAAGTCTGTTATTTTCCAGTAGGAAGAAAAAAAAAATCAGCTCTAGTTTTAAAGCCCATAAAAAGAAAAAAAAAAAGAAAAAAAAAGAAAAAAAAAGGGGAAAAAAATGACTAACACAATGCAGGGGTCCTAGAATATTAAAAAGGAGTCATGAAAACAAGTCAATAAAAAAGCTGCTCCATCACAAAAAGACTAGGGAGGTAGAAATCTAGCTGGAGAAAAAAACTATATAAAGGTTTAGGCACCATACAAAGGTATATTCTTTTGATTTTTAGACACTGGCAGTCTAATTCATCAATGTAGCTTGCTAACTAGACTGCCCGTTCACCTAACCTAGGCAGTCAGCAAATAAGAAAATAAAATAGACTTAGAATATAGCTAAGTCTTTATAAATTATTAAGATCCYTTTTTCCCCAACAACACTAATACTCCATGCCATAATGTAGGCACAAAAAGAATGCACAACCCCTTTGGTTTGCCCACATTTCATCTGAAAAAGAGAGATCTTCCACAATATAAACTGATTAACCAGAAAAATAATTCTTATAATGACTTAGAGCATCAATGTGCCATTCCTCAACCTATAAAATAGGGGGAAAAAAAAGATGTGACTGAGTAGATATAAATGGCTACGCAATGAGTTTGGCACATGCCAGAGAAACAGCAAAATGGCTGAAAATCTATTATTTGGTATGTGAACCACTAAAAACAGATCATTAAGGAACAAATAATCTGACAATATGGCCTTGCATAAATAATTGGGAACTAAAACCATCTGCAAGCTGAAAAATAAATAACCAGGCAGAGATTTGCAAAACTGCTTGTAAGATTTTAGTAGGAGCTAGATATCCATCTTAACAGTCGGCTACGGAAATTGTGCTGTTTCTTTTTTTCCATGGATTTTTTTTTAAATCTCTTCTCTGACCTCTTTTTGTAACTTTAATATAAAATAAAGTGAGGGAGCTTCCTCCTACAAAATTTATTAACTTCCATACAGTTAATTTCAGCAGGAGATTATTGATGCCTGTTTTATGAAATAGAATATGCATAATGTAAAAAGCAGACAAGCAAATGTACAAGCTGATAAATATTCTTATCTTAAAAGAAGCAACATTGCATACTAATGCTCACTTGAACACAATACTAATAAAAAACTTTTGTGTTTCCTGTTTGCATCTTCATTTCACATATCATTTTAAAATCCAAGAGGTAAATCATAAAGCAAAGCACAGGAAATGAATACAGAGTACAATTCAGAGAAAACACAGCTTTGGACAGCAGTTTTTATGTGAACTGACCAGGGCCAGCTTGTTAGAGACCAGCAAAAGGATCTTGGTTTTTATCACATTTGCCAGCAGGAGAATTTTCCTTTATTAATCCCACTGAAAGTCAAGCTTGGCAAATAATGTTATTTGTGGTCTATTGACAAAAACTTATTGTTACAACAACTGTATTCTCACTCATCATACTCACTTAAAAGAGGTAAATTGGTGATATCTAATCAGATCCTATCCAATGACCCGTTTAATTTGACAATCAACATAACAGACCTGAGAGCAGCGAAAAGAGTCACCTGCCAGAAAGATAAGGAGAATAAAAGGAGAAGACAAACCCTACATTTTGGAGGAAAAGCTCAGTGGCAAAGAAGACCATACATGTCGTAACTGGCCAGGCTTTTTCAGATGTCCTTAGCATGCATGAAATGTGGAAAGAAGAATGTGGAAGGCTCTGCCTGATTTGGAGGAGAAACTTAGAGCTCAACAACACTGTGAATATACCTAAATTATCTTAATTTTGGTGAAGAAACAGATAATACAAGTATGAAAACAGTCTTCCTATTCTCTCAGCATCTGTTCATTTTGTGAAATTACATATAAACTAAGAAGTGATCCTTTTTTCTAATTATTTTTGAGCCTCTGCTTCCACACTCATCTTTCTCTAAATAGGAAAGGTATCAATCCAGAGTGCACTGTAGCCTTAAGCACTGCCGAAGAATTCATTAAAGCTACCAGGATATGTGGAGACAGATGGAAAATGAAGATRTTCTTCTCCTTGAGGACAATAGCTAGTGACTGCAAATTCCTGAAGCATTAACAAGGAACAAAGAATTTGTTTTTGGCACAAGCAGCCACAGGAATAGGAATATCCTCCTGTCTGTTTAGGCCAAGGAAAGCTGAAGGACACCTGGATTCTTGTACGTGTTGTTCAAACACAGAAATCTCTTTGRTTTGTCTGAGACTCCTACCAGGACTGCGACCCTGTTCTAGAACGATATTAGTGATTTATATTAGGAAGCCATGAAACCTTGTGTACTGAACAAACACAAAAGTAAAAAACACGCTAACACGCTAACAGTAACACCAAAAGTACAACCGAATCATCATCATTCACTTTCTTGGTGGAGGCAAACAAGTGTCCTAACTATTAAAGCACTTAGGGACATAGCACACAGAACTAGAATGTGAGCTGAGGAAGTGAATTGATATTTATGCCCCTGCGTTGTGGAGGGACTGTTACCTTTCATGTACTGTTTTAATCACTACAATCAAAACTGATTCTTTTCAGTTCATGAAGAATGTTTTTTTCCTCAATTATATAGAATCTATGGAAGTGACAAGTCTCTCTYGGCAACAGAATCCCAAAGTACTCTACAGGTGGGCATTTTTTTTTTAAATACAGACAGAAAATTATTCTTTTCTATTTCTGAAATGTACATATAACTCTCTTCCCACACCAGAGATTTATATTATTTTAACATACTGAAATATTGTCTTAAGCCAAATAAATCTGGGAATATGTTTAATATTCACAAACAATCAAATGAAAACTCCTGCAATGGTAATAAAGCAGAGAGATACCAAATAAATTAGGAGTGAAAATAATGACATATGCTGCAAAACAAAGAAAAATAAATCAGTACAAAAAAGCTTATCATAAAATTGGAGACAACTGATTTGTGAGACCAAGAATAAGAAAATTTCAGTACGCGGAACTGACTAAACTATTTAATTTATCATGCCACACAGGTATACAACTAGTTAATATACATTTTTTGTAATTAAATATTTTTAATGTTTTAAATCACATATTTACCTCTAATTCCTGATAGCAGCCTTGTATACATTTATCTCACAAGGTTTACTCACATAAATAAATAAAATCATATAAAATTAAACAAATACTTCAGAAGTATCATATGTTACCCAAGACCTTCTCATTGCAAGCTTAAGGATTATTCCTGTTATGATGATTCTAAAAATCAAAGTTTTATATTATGTGTGCAGAGTATGTGTTATTTATCAAAGTCATTCTGTTCTATTTTTAGAAGATGGGTTATTTCTCTCTCTCTCTCTCTTAATTTGGCATGCTCTGATGAAGGGTTGCTTCACAAAGTACAGTTCTTAGTTGTCTGTGACATCAGGGCTGCTATCTCTTGTTACAGTATCTTGGGCATAAAAGCATGACTACTACTCGTATGGTTTTATGTGTTCTTTTTACTAACATGTATGCAAGCATGTAATATATTTTACATACAATGACATGGGCAGAACAGCAGGGATGACACTATTCATTTCTATTTCTCATTGAAAATTTTCCCTCATCATATAATTATGGCTTTCTTTAATTATGACTTTATTTCCTGGTCAATACATCTCCAAATTTTCCATATGGAAGTTGAAATGCCAGTTCTTCTGTGTCCGAGAGCATCGACATAAAAATGTGCAAAAATGTTGAGTTTGTTTATTTATCTAAATTTCAACTACTCTTTTCAGAACTGAAGATTTAGTAAGATAGTTTGTATGCAATGTTATTTGACCAACTTGCTTGTCTTTGTTGATAAACACTATATTAATCCAAACTTACTTCAAAACAGCTGTGAACACTCCAGAATAACCCTACCTCTTGTCAATTTTGTATTTTCACTGGCAAGAGTAATTTCCAGAGCATATTACATTACTGTCATCTAGCAAATTATGTCTACACACATATTTATTGAGCTTTGGAGCTCTTCCTTTCAAATAGATGTCCCATTGTTTATAAAGGAAAAGAGAAGTAAAGTAAATATACTTAGAAATAGAGTCAAGGGATCCACCTTCAATGTGAGAACCTGTTTTACAGGATGCAAACTCCACCTYTCTCTGTTTGATGTAGAAAAAGTTTTAGACTCAGACTAGTATATATGGATGTAAATATGCTGATTTGCATGTAATCCTTGTAAATTAAAATATGTCTATTATACTGCTTAGCTGTGTGCTCAGATGTTGAAAGATTAATGTCCTAAATGAACGTATAAATCCAAGCATTTTTCAATTAAATTTTGTAATATTTTATTACTAACTACTAAATAATAAGAAACTGCTAGAATTTATAAGCACTTTAAGCAAACAGACAACAGATGGCATTATTTGTTAGAGGGCTGCAGTTATCTCTAGAGCTTATATTTTTTTTCCCCCCAGATGTTCTTCATCTTAAGATTTGGAAAATTATTTTTTTATGTAAAATAAAGACATGAAGAAAAAAAGAAAGGTATAATGTATTTATGATAGACAATATTGGGATRCATATTTGATAATAATAGTTACTCRGTGTTTTCAAGAATTTAATACAAGTCATTATTTGATGAATTCTGGATGCTTAAAAAAGGCACCCTCTATTGAGAAGAAGATAGCATGTGTAAATCATAAAACATTAAGCTAAAATGTATCCAGATTCAATTTTTCAGTTGTAAGTTTTATACCTAACCCCCCCAAACAAACAAACAACAAAAAAACACAAAACAACCAATCAAACAAACAAACTCTCCATCTTTTGAGGAATCAACACTCTCCTGTTTCAGAGAGCTCATTCTGATGGTCTATCACTAATTCTCCAAAGCTAAATTAGCAGCACTAATGGGGCCTAACGACTTTCCACTAAATATAATGGGATCCTTTCCAACATTTCCTCTCTTAGTTAGTCCCTCTCTCCGATGTCTAGACACCACACTCACACAACTCATCAGGAACTGTCACTACTACCTAGTGCCATTCCTAGAATAAAATAATAATATCTAGCTCTTTCATTGCTTGGTCTCAAAGCATTTTCCAAATAAGTACAAGCACATACATATATATACCTAAATACAAACTATAATTAATATATAGATACAAACACACACACATACACACACTTTTCTGCCAAAATAGAAGAATTAGCAGTCTGACAAGGAAGAAAAGACAACCCTGAATCCTACACCTTAACAGTGAACACAGAGATGGACACTGTGTGT
>NW_028185073.1:1060870-1156611 GCF_003343005.1 Rhea americana | reverse complement strand
TTAATGTTCAGATGATGGTACTTGACTTTAGAAAGGAGTTGCCAGGATTACTTTCTTTTATGTGAGAAAAGGTTTCATACTTTGAAGCTGAACAGAGTGCTGACAATGTGCTCAGTACTGTCTAGTCCTCAGAAAATGGGCTACCCGGCTGAGTTTTTCTTCTTTTACAGATGAACAAAATGTGTGTTACAAGATAGTCAGTCTGTGAAGAGGAACTGTTAGCTATTTACTAATAGGTATCTATCTGTATTAGTCTGCATATTGATTGGATCGTGCATTCACTTGTTTTATCTTTGATGTAGGTTGTTCTGCCTTTGTTTTGTACAAATTCTTTTTCATAAGTCATCAATGCTGAAAAGACCTAGACCTGCATTAAATTCATTAGTGAGTTTATTAATTCAGCTAGTCACCAGGTACAATTCATTAACTGTGCATACTTTTGTGTTCTATTTCTGCTAAATGCATCTTCTCTAGAATTTAAATTATGAAGAAAAAGTGGCTGACTAATCTGAATTTCTCAATTTATTCATGTTCAATAAAAAGCTATTCATCAGCTTAAACTCAGCTGTGAGTTCAAATCAAATTTAAACCACCTGGGAGTAAACAAAATTGCTCTTCCTCCCTAGCACGTCAGCTGTGGATAAAAATAACAAGCACATTTCCAAAGAGCACAAGACTCTGAAACCTCTGTTTTTACCAACAGATTTTACTGAAATGATTTAACGATTAAAAAGAAGCACTGTGGGTGCATGTTAGATTCAATATTTTGATCCATGATTAAAYAGAACAAAAAGGGGGGAAAAAAACAGTAGTAAAATCTTATTCAGAGGTTATAAATAGGCTTTTCTTTTCACTAGCATCAGTATTAATCAAATATTCTTTGCAAGCAATTTTTAGACTATATAGTCACATTTGCTTATTTTTCAGCAACTTCTTCAACTTTCATCTTGCTATTATTTCCCTTCTATTTAGAAACCATCTTCATAACTTTCCTTTGGAAAAAAAAAGAAGGAAATCATTAGAGTTATTTAAGAAGCTCAGTGGAGTATGAAGCCTTGGCTATAAAATATACATCTTAAAATAACTGCTCAATAGCTGGCTAAATGAAACACACTTTTGCCTGACTTATGTTTAACTAATTCTGACAAGACATTTGGGTTTAAACTACAGGGAAAGACTTAGGTTAATCCTAAGCGCCCTGGGAATAACTGTGACTGTGAGGCCCATGGGAGAGGTTAGCTGCTGGTGCTTGAGCCCAGCTTCAATATGGGGCAACTCTGTAAACTGGGATCAGACTGGTGGGAACCTGCTATGTGGGAAAGTGCTGACAGATACTGTGGCACCAGCAGTGAGATCTCCTCACTACCTGGGAGCTGCTTTGGAGCTCAGGCTCTTGAGCCCTATCTGTGGACTAGACTTTGAGGCTTGACCTTGGACCCACTCCATCACTACAGACCTGATTGAAAACTAAGTATCTGGACCTGCTCTGTTGTCCTTATCCAGGTGCTGGGAGACTGACATGGCCCTACTTTCACCTTTGGCTCCTGGCTTCCTCTGTTTTACRGAGCAGCAACTCTTGCTGGTCCCATATTTTCACTCAGATTGTATGTTATTTAACTCATGATGTCCTGTCAGATAAAGTACACTCACCATCATGAGGTTTGTTTCTGGACCTGAGGGGGACGTTGTATCATGAGAGTCATTCTTATCYTATCTGTAGCAAGTAAGTAGTTATGTGAGTTACACTACAGCGAAAGGTGGCAACAGGAGGTCTTGGTAACAGGAACTACAGCTGAACATGGATGAACTGCAGAAGATTCTCCTTCCTGGCCACATCCACTCTTGTATGACCAATGTCGTGCAAACTCCTTTTTCTAGAGGGATGTGCCTCAGTCAGAGTGACGATTAAAATAGCTTTCCTCTCTATTATTCAGGATTTTTTTTTTTATCAAAAATACAGTGTATTGCAATGCATAGCAAAAAATGAACCAACAGATGTGGCAGTTATAACTTCTGTCTCAGACAGGGCAATGACTTGATGAARCAGCAGATTCTAATAGGATGTACTACTAAGAAGTATATGCAAAGTTGTTATGAGATGAAAAAGTTTTCTTTATTCTTTTTTCTATTTTTAACTTTTACAAAATCTTCTTCATGAAAAGTCTTTGAATAAAAGGTGCCATCTGTGGGAGTAGTGAGCTAAAGAGATGTATGTGTGAGGATGTTCATAGTACTATAGTGCTTAAACATCCTAGAAGAGGTCTCAAATCAATAGTCTAGTACTAAGACTCAGACACATTGACTTCTATAATAGAAAAAACAAAACACAAGAAAGGAGAGAGTGGCAGAGAAAAATGCAGTAACTTATCTATTAGGCAAATTGCAGAGCAAGGAGCAGAACTGTTAAGTGTAGTTGGTCAAGAACTTCAATCAAACATTTTATTTCATCCAGAAATGCCCAGCTGCATTGAAAAAGAACTCCTTATCAAAAACATAAGTTTCAGAGACAGTGAACTGGCCAAATCTCCAACAGAGAATATACAATTGTAGTCACAGGAGCAACAATCACCCTCCGTAGACATGAGGTAGCTTAGTCATTGATGCCCTAATCACTTCCAAGAGGCTTTTTGGCTTTCCAAGAGGTATTTTTTGCTCCAGGTGGGCCAAGCACCTCAGTTTAGCTTTCCTATAGTGGTTATTTAAGCTCTGCCTTAACTAAAGATTTACTGAAATGTCATACTCAATGATGCTTAGTGGAAATTATATAGAGAGTTATAGTTAGTTAGATAGATTTTTGCTAATTAAAAATGTAGCACCAGATGACATGCTAACACATTCATGTTAGTATTGAGTGTTTCCAGTTGAGTAAATAGCAGCATCTTTGGAAAAGAATCACATCAGTTCATCAATATCAAGTTACAAAAACATGCATGGCATTAATAATGTGTATGCATATGTATATATATATATATAGATACATCAGAGTCATTTTAATGACTGAACTTGGGAGAATTTTTAGCATCTAATTTATGCTACATCATTTATTCTGCTTATTTACTTGAGTGTTTTTATGACAAATTTAAATAGAAACCTAAATATTTATTAAGCTCGGTAAATTATCTCTCTTGTGTTCTTAAAAGAAGCCAATTCTTTATGGTATTCAACTCTCCTAATCAGAAATTCAGAAAAAAAAAAAGGGTTTTCTTTCCTTAAAACTCCAGAATAATAACTTTTTGGAGCTATCTGCTAGAATGTTTTTAATTTTACAGTAGAGTTTTCTAACAAAGGTCTTCTAAAAATACTTTGAAGGTAAAGCTGCTACTTCTAGATCTGAGGCTGATGCTAATTAGTAAATGGTAAAACACTTCTCAGCTTTCCCCTGCATCACTGAAGTCACTGCCATATGCGTATTTAACAGCACAAAAAAGGTTTACTAGACAGCATGTACTCTATCAGCACCAACTTTCTTCCCAGTGAAGACCAAATTGAAGACCACTATATCATCCATCAGCCATTTCTTGCTCTCCTCTTCCGTTTAGGAGAAAGAAAAAGAGGACRAAAGAATTTAACTAATTTAGGAACATTTATAGAGATTCTGGATGCTTCACTGGAAGATGTGATTTATTTCCAAGTGCAAGAGTGAGGGAGCTTCACTGCAAGGAGGCTTTTCAAGGACTTTTGGTGCCATTCATTCTTTTCCAATAAACCTGTTACTGCCATGTGATCACTTGATCCTGAAAATGCTTTTGCTTTGGTCAAATGACAATATGAACACTAATTTTTTAAAGTAATTTCTTTACATAGATTAYGTACCTTGACAAGTATTGGAGATAACAAATGAGGTTCTGAGTTATGGTTTGACTACATTCTTTACACATACTAACCCCCGCCCCCCTTTTTTTCCCTTTTCTCTGGAGGTGGTCCACACGAATTAATCATGAATTCAAAGTATTTTTATGAGTTCCTCTTTTCTCCTATTCTTTACTATTTTGTAGGAAAATGCTGCCAAGGTCATATAGACTTTGGTTTATTTTTCCTTTAAATACATCTATTTAGAGGTGAAGTCACGGCTTTAGAGAACCACTGATCTGCACAGAGTGTATCTAGTTTCACAGACAATTCTGTCCTTCCTTCAGCTTGGAGATCCCCATTATCTTTTGGGATTTTGTAAGCAAACCACCCTATCCAGTAGGTGAGCCGACATATGCTTTCTCTCAGATTCATTGTTCTCAAAATGCATATACCTGTTATGTCAAAATTAATAATCCAACGCCCAGTATATCAAGTCCTCAGAATGATACATCATAAAGCCTGAAATAGAAACATGGACCTCAGCCACAATACTAATGTATTAAAAATATAGAATTCATTAAAAATGCACATTAGGGAGAGCTGAAATATTTACAATAATGAATATGTCTCACTCCAATTTTGAATAATTCATCTGTGTGTTTGCTGTTCCTGTGGGTAAATATTCACAAAGCCTATCAAGGATATCCATTATTGTCTCCAATAGTAGGAGTCATGTATTGATCTCTTTGTAAAACAAGTGAGTACTTTATTTGTTTAAATCACAGAAGTACATCTGTTTTTAAGTTTATGGACTTAATGGAAATCCCTTTTATTGGGATTGTTACTGTTTCTAAACAGAAAAATTATTCTTGCACCCTACTCAGAAGGAATATATAGCATCATTCGGTGCTTTCAAAAATCTTAAAAACAAAATAAAAGATTTTCTTTCCGGGAATTTTTTAGTCTAGTGAAATTTTTATCTAACAAAGTACTATAGATTTTAGGGAAGCTGTTTGGAAAAGATGGCTGAATGGAATATTCTACATACATTATAATTTCTCTTATCAAGACTATCACAATCTTCTCTATTTTCATCTCATTGTTGTGGTAGTACAAGCCCAAAGTGGTCTGTCTTTAAGTACCTACACTTTCTTTTTACTTGCACTGCATATCAGCATTTCAGTGGAAGATTTCCTTCTGAATTTTGTGGTTTGTGTAAATATAAAAATATGAAGGTTTTATATTTACAAAAATAATTGTGTAAATATAAAACCTTCATACTGGAAGAGCTAGAGCTAAAGAATAGCAATATTTACTACAGAATATCACTTTAATGAGTACTTTTATGCTAAGAATAAAAATGTCTACTTTTAATAAAGTAAGCATGTTTCAACTTAAATTTCAAAGGGTAAACTGCCCTAARTTGCAGCAATCTACATTTGTAATATATTCAGCATAATATACTCATACAGGTGTTCTGATGTTCATTACAGAAGTAAAGCRTACACTTAATGAAGTGACTGGGCTATTTTATAATACTACTCACACATAAATATTACTTGAGGACCATTGATGTGATATTCTTTTGTATAGGATTGCAATGTTAATTTACTACTACCTCCTGGGACTTTATTTTTTGCTACAATGCATTCTCAAAAGGAGAACTAATTTATTAAAAAAAAAAAAAAATAAATAAGTTTTTTTTTTAATTGTGTTTTCTTTTCCCCCAGACATGTTTCAAAAAACAAAAACTTAAAGCCTGAGGTATGCTTCCACATTCATTCTTCTTTCCCTGAATATTATAAATTATGCTTTAGATATTTAAACTGTACACACAGAAGTAGTATAGAATTATATTTGCAATATGTTTTTAACAAATCCTTAACTACGACTTCTGCAAACAAAGTGTAAATCAAAGTGGATTAGTGTTTATGAATGGTTTTTACATTTAATATAATTTTATTATTTGCTGATAAATACACAAAGGTCCTGTATTTGGCACTATTGGACATTTCTATTTGTTTCTGCTTACTTTCCTCTGTTAGCAGCTTCATGTCACAGTAGTTAGTAATYTCGCAGGTGTGATACTTGCTGGTGTGTGTGGTGAACTAATCAAGGAATTGATTCTGATTAAGAACACTCTGACAACAAGGGGAAGGAGAAGCTAAACTGCTTAATCTCATGCTGCTTACGAAAGAAATGCTTTACTTGCCTTAATTAATTAACCTGGTTAGTGGTAATTTGTTGCACATTTTCTGTTTTCAGCTGAGCACAACTGAATAAAGCACTTGTTGACTCCTGGAACAGCAGAAAATGATGGAGCCTAGCAGAGTTAAAGGAAACATGGAGAAATAAGGTGTTCTAAACACCTTTATTCAGAAGTGAAATGGAAATAAATGTACAAATGAAAAAGAAAGAAAACAACCCCTGCACAGTAATGTAAAGCATAAAAAGTGCATTATTTTAATAGAACTTTATGATGCCTTTTTATGCCAGCTAAAAAATCTATCAAAAACACCCATAAAACTAAACTACAAACAGCTTGTTATTTTTTCAACTATTTCTTGGAAATGAAACTTGTTGCTAACTACAGTTATATTGAATATTTTCCCTTGTTTGTGGAAAATAAGCTTAAAACAAAGATTTTGCTTGGAAGAAAATAAAAGAGCAGAACCATTTCTTCATATGAGGTGTCTCCTCATATGCAGTTATTTCTATTCCCCCTACCCCACCATGGACAGTTCCACAGTCCACTTAAACTCTTCTACAATTAAGCTGAAAGTTTTGGTCTTGGCCTGTGTTCCCTTGTTCCCTGGCTATTTGCTTCCATCGCTGGTTTTGTTTCTGGGCAGCAAGTTTATCTGATTCAAATCTTATTTTTTTGCTGTTGTTGCAGGGATGCAGTGGGAACGTGGAGTGAGGCTGGAAACTGAAGAGTTTCCAGGGGCTAAAACCACAAAAGCTCAAAACTGAAAATTTTCATACATAGATGCATACCTACATACCTACATATATATATATATATATATTTACATGTGTGAACATATGCAGCTGAGAATCTCCAAACAAGATTTCCAGTAGTGTAAGATAATTGTAAATGCTCTGAGACACCTTAAAAAATTCTGAATTATTACACTATTTTATTTACAATATTAAATTACCTATATGTATTCCATCTAAAAGTTTTTTTTCTTTTTAGTGTTGTAGATACAGGTTTAAGCTAATGATACTAATGATACATTATGGAAATCTTCCAGAGTTTGAAGAAACAAGGCTGCCTATCTTGAGTAGATTTGTAGGGTGTATTGGGAGGAAAGAATATTTAAGGAAATAGCAGGAAATGGTAGACTTTTGAAGTCATCTACGATTCTGAAAAAAAAATGATAGAAATTAACAAACACAGAGTGGCTGGTACTTAGACACCTATGATAAAGTCATTTGCTAAACAAATACCTTTTTCTGCACAGGGGTGAGAAAGGAAAAAAAAGATGCTGATATTTTGTAACACTTTCTGTAAAAGGAAGCTGAAGTTATGCAAAATAAAATATATGAAATAAGTACAAATTTAATTCTGTATATTAGATTTGAGATTTGCTTAATATTTACCAAATTTCATAAAAGTGATCCAGATTGTCTTTTAAATTAARCATCAAAATCTAATCTTGAAACAGTTCTAAAGAAACAGACTAATAACAATATGTTTCTATATAACATAGGTCAATAACTTGGTCCTTTAAATAACTAAATTCTATCAAATTAAAGGAAGCTAAAAAAGACAAAAATCTTTAAGGGTTCAAAGCTTCAGAAGCAGCTAGTGAAGTTTACCACAAACAATTTTTCCACAACTTGCCATAAGTCCCACAAATCCCCACMTTGGTAAGAGCATGGTCAATGGACTTACAGAAGTGTTCTGACATCCAACATTCAATTTATGAGCTTTAATTTCATCTATATAAGAAACTGTTCTTAGTACAGTGATGCATCTAACTCAAGCATTTGAAAGACCAGTACATCCAAGAACTTTATTTTACTGTCTTGAGTTGTAASAAACACTTCACATAAAGTTGTAATATAAAAGGGAATGAAACAAGACCACTTTATTACTTAGAGTGTATTTGAATGAGGGATAAGGATTTCATTATCTCTTTTTGAAATTGTAGTCTTTGTAAAAAAAGGCAAAAAATATCTATTGACTAGTAATGCTAACACAACTTTGAAGGAATTGATTATAGCAGAATTAGGTGAGTAGACTCGTGCCTGAAGAAGTGTCACACTGAGGAGGAGAGGTATTTGTTTAAAATCTGGAATCATACTGGAAAAGGAGCAGTATATGTTTGTTCATTACATGTTGTGGTCCCCATTTACCTACATGACCCTATGGTAGTACTTACCATCCACAATCAGGGAGCTTTTGCTTCAATAATTTCAGAGCCATCTGCTATATATTAACACTTCGTTTAATGTGAAGTTGAGGGGCATATGCTGAGATTTTCAGTTTTCTGAAAGGTTCTTCTTTTTATTTTCTACTTATATTTATCTTTAGCAGTCCCTATTACTGCTCATCAAGGAAGTCTAAATGATCGAATGTGTTTGTGGAATATTCTCAAATAAAATTAAAGGCAAGTAAAATACATGGTATTATTGTTCTCAGCTCATAAAGGAAAACAGGTATTTGCTCACTTCTTTGTATTTTTTTTTCTTTTCAGCTTAAAGCACAAAACAATCGATATTATTACATTGCAACCCCCACATAGGTCTAGCTATCTCCTCATCTTTACAATACTCAAATTGTAGCTCTTTAAGGATCTGACATTTCAAGTTTTAGTTCTGAGTATTTCAGAAACAGAGTGACAAAGTAACAAATAAAATGGTGTTACTGAGACTCAGAGGACTCAATGCAATTTCAGGAGAGCAGTCAAAGCATCACTGAGTCCATATTTATGAAATTTAATAGTAGATTATTAATCTGAGCCACAAAATTGCAGATCTGTTAGTTGGAATTTTCCCCCAAGCATAGTAAAAATGCCTATTTGAGAGAAAAAACAATCTTAAATCTACAGTACTTTTTGGGATTTCGCTGTTTGACAGCTTCTTAAATGAAAAAGTAATATCAGAAAAGTTATTTTTATATAGACAATTCTATTTACATAGAAATATAAAATAGATATATTTTGCTGTTTGCTATCAAAGAAAATCATTGATTTTTCCACTGATGTCTCAATAATTGTAATCTTTGGGGGAAATAACCACTAAAATTCAAAAAACACCCACTTTTTCTRTGCATCAAAGGACGATGAATGAGCTGACTGTTTAGGCACAATCCTTTTTTTAATCTTTTCTTATCTGCAAAACCAGAAAAAAACCCAAACCTATGCCACTACATAGAATGACTTTCACTAACCTAAATAACCACCTCAATGACACAAACTGGAAAAATATTACTTTYATGTATGCACGATTTCAGAAATGTTTTACAGGCTTTTCCCTCAGCTTTTCAGATATAACAATCCTATCAGGCAGCGTTTAACAAAAGACGATTAAAATCTTAAGAAATTAATTTTAAAAAATAATAATTAAGGTCTGAATACCAGATATTTGTAATGATTACGTATTGTCAAAGAGTCTATGTCCTTCTTAGGCTAAAGASAAGTTGCATTAGTGTCAATAAGACACTTTCAATTTCAAAATGGAATTTTCAAAGCTGAAAAAGTTTGTAAGGTAGAATACAAAACCAAAACTAAATCTGACATGCTTATATTTGTATATGCACCGCAGTGGGTGTGGATGTGAACGAATATTTACCAATATAAGTGCGAAACATATATTTTTGTATTTATAATAGGAAAAGAATAAATGTTGATATTTACTTTGAAATAATATGTCACTTCAAATCAATTTGCACTCTATAATGACATCTTTGATTTTGCTATCTTTCTGGAATATGTAAATGAATACACATGTGATAACAAARCATTTTCTGTAAACAAGTATTTTCAACATGTCAGAGATGTATAAGCAGCAATGTTATACACAGGAGATTTCAGAATAGAAAGCTATCAATCTGCTTTCTGACATTATTCTTGAGAATAAAGTGAATTTCATAAGGATCATGAGCATAGGTTTTTTTCCCCTTTCAGAATTAAACATTTCTACACTAATATGGCAACAAGTGTGCTTTGGTAGCTGCGGGAAGTGATGATGAGTGATATTGAAAGACAGAAGGGAACAGGAGTTTGATCTTTATCTTAAAGATAAAGCATAACTACCCTCTGAAATATAGTCATATATGATAACTGGTTTGTGCAATAGAACAAAAATGGTTTAACTGCAATTGTGGACAAGACTAAATTGTATCCAGCAATATCAGCCATGGTTTTGGGTTAAATGGTGCAAAAACACAGTTGAAAAGATATTTTAATCATTCTCTATYATTAAGAAATCAGAACATGCAAACTAAGATAATAAAGCAAATGTGCAGTTATGTCTTCTTTAGCTCTAATTGCTCTGACTATCAGATGTCTGTTATCACTCTGTAATCCATTCAGAGACCCTTTGACTCGGTCAGCTCTAAATCAATGCGTTATTACGGTCTTCTATTCTTGAATGAGGTCAACTCAGGAAATTACTATTAGATCCCTGGAAAATACGCAAGTTTCCCAACTAAATAGGAAACAAGTATTCAAGAGATAAATACCAAAACAAGTAAAAAGATTGTATAGTTGAAATTGATATGAAAAAGCAGAGATGATATTTCTGAAGAGAGAACTGAGATAACAGGAGCATGCTACAAGATTTATATGTTTAGAAAACTTATCTTCTGAAAGCTCTCAGCACTTAAGGTATTCAGCTAGGTTATTTCTTGAAAGAATAGTATTTTTCATGAAGAGTGATGAGGATAGCTCAAAATCCCATTTGTTTATTGCTCTGCGTTGTAACTGTACTTCAGAAAAAATCAGTTATTCTATTAGAAAATTTTACACTATCAATTTATGCTGTTATACACTATGCAATTATAATACTTTAATGACCCTTTCTGAGTAATTTACACGACTAATTTTTTTTCTCTTATTTTCTATACAAAGCCAGATTTTTATTCTATACAAACTTCACAGTAATCAACAGGTATTCTTACATAGTAAGATACAATAAACAAGTGAAAGAATGCTGAAATAAAGTGTGTAGTACATTTTTAAGGTTGTTTCCAAACTCCAGTTGCTTTATTTGATTACGAATCTTCCTAAGACTTTAATAAAATGCCCAAAGAACATCTAAGGAAGCACAGAAGATATCTGATCACGTTACTGTAATACTTGTAATTTAGTTTAACAGGACGTAAATTGTGTGATATATGAAAATCAAGGTCATTATTATACAGAACATCTATCATCTTACAGCTTACATTGCTAAATCAAGGTAACGATAACGTATACCAAGTTTCTTTTTTTCTAATATTGTTTTTCTAAAAAAGCAGATTTTCAGTTTATAAATAACATCTTAATTCAAAATCAATGAATGCCATAAGAAACCATAACAGGAACTACTGAAGTATAGGTAATTAATTACACTACAAAAATGTGATTTCCTTAAGTATACGATCATTTGTCTTTCAGACAATGACTACTGCTACAAGATATGCAGGATAGATTTATCAGACAAATTTGTTTTCTGGGAAAGGTAAATGGTTTAAGAAGGGATGAGATTCTAATAAGCTATTAATTAATACAATTAAAAGCCACTCTTTATCCGGCGTGTAAAGCTAACAGATGTCGATCCTCGTAAAATAAGAAAACCCTCGTAAAAAGGATAAGAAAACAAGGCAGGGTAAGGAATACAAAAACCAGTAACACATTTTCACAGTGACTTCATGAAGTTTAGATGGCACACTTCAGTCTCTAGGTTTCTGCCCCTCGGTGTGCGTTCCCAGAGCCACCAGGCAGGTCTTGCAGCAGTAGCACCCGGAGGAGCTTCTCAGGCGGCGTGGCACGATGGTGCCCCTGGACATTGCTTGTATGAGGCTTGGTCAGCAATCAGGGTGTTGCTGCAGCATCAGCTGCTTTGGTCCCTGAGCCTCGGTAGTCCTTGCTTTCAACCTTTATATGTTTGGAAGGCAGATCCTGTTTGTGCTAAGCTGTCATGAGTTTCTGCAGTCTTGTGAATACCCGTGCAAGCAGACTGATGTGATTGTGTCTAGAACACTCTTCTGATGCAAAGCGGGACAAGAAATGTGTGTCTGAATAACCTGAGGCAAAAAAGGACATCAGCCTGACTCTTACACCTGCCAGATCAATACACCATTCATGACACTGTGGGCAGATGCACTGGGATAGTGCAATTCTCACCCAAATTCTGCATAGAAGCTGACTCCGATTACGTTCCCTGAAGACAGTTGGCAGATCGGGCTCTGGAAGGAAACACGTGAGGCAGTATCTACTTTGACAATTTTGGTGAGATCTTGGGCATGATGTAAACTTCCATTTGTTCAGTGCTGCAAGACTTAGAAACATTCCTACACATGCTCAGCATGAAACGTTTAGGAAATGATGGGACTCAGCAGGCAAAAACTCAAGCCAAAGCTCTAATTTCTGATTTCTAAAGTCAAAAACCAACAAGAAAAACCAATAAAAATAATATTTCGCAGCTRTAAAATTTCTTTTATCATCAAGATTAAAATAGATGTGTATTGTGTACCACTAACTCACACAATCGGTCCCGGTGAAGGAGTCTGCTGCACATGGTAGGCTGCATCTGTCATGAACCTTAAACTAATTTATGCACTGTATTACATCCCTTTCCTTGTTAAGTTCAAATATGATTTCTCAATTAAATTTACATTTCCTTTTTATAGTTACTCAGTTAATTTCAAAAAGAACTGATCATGCTTTGTTTTAATTATATTTAAAATGAATCTTGTGGCTGACATTGGCTGGTATTAATGATTCTTTGCCAGTTTACTTCTTGTTCATAAATCAAAACTGTAACATTACAGAGTTTTTTCTAAAAGTTAGTGATATTTTAGCTATGAGAAAAAATTAAGTTAATGTTTTGTGCATGTCTCACACTTTGCATTTTATTTGATAATTGCTATTAATTGCAAAACATTTTTTGAAGTATTGTTGTTTTAGAGTGGAATAGAAAATGCCTTCTGCAGCATACTGCTTTGTAGATGTGTTAGATTTCTTGATATCTGGCTTTCGTAAAACACATTTTTATGATATCAGTAATTATATTTCATTTTTTAATGACTTAACTTCTGAAATCAGGGCATATCTAAAGACGTAMACTTCAGAGAATAATTGCACTCAAGGGAGGAATTCCCAGGTCCCATATAGGAAGAGRGCAGAGTATTGAAATATAATGTTTGCTAACTAGTTTAAGCAGACCTTACTCTCAATATGTTTTGTAATCAATTTAGTTCTTCTACATATCCTTTATAACTGAAGTTCAAAAAAYTTAAAGACATGAACATACTGTATATTTTCCATATGCTATCTAAAAYACCTACAATAAGTTGTTTTTCCTCAAGAAGGTGACAAATACACATCACATAATGCATTGATCAGGTATAACGTTTAAAGTAGGCTGAGTTGACATGAAGTGTGTAAATCATTGGTGCTTTTTTCTCTTTTGAATATGAGAATATCAGTTCTGCACTCATTCTGTTATTTTATGCTTTACTCTATAATTAAACTATAGTTAATTACTCTTTAGTTAAAACACACTGTTGTAGCCAAACTTACCTAATTTTGTGCAAATACGCTGCTTCTCTTTGTAAAGTTAAATTATAAATGTTACCACATTTCCAAATAATTCCATAAATCTAAATGAATTCTCAAAATTTTGCTAATGGTCACTTAGGTCTAACAATTCCTGTTCATGGAACAAGGTACAGAGAGATTTTTTATTGTTCCTTCTATTAATTTTAAACTCAAAGGGTCTAGTTGTTTAAATGCAATCTGAAGGCTGGGTATTTGCATTAGAAAGAATTTCAGACTCATAATAAGGGAAGATAGTGCTCTTATTTTAGTAAAGAGGAAAAGTGTAACCCAAAGCATGTTACTAATCAGTARTTTACACTGGGAAGAAAGGTAAATTTTTACTTCAGTTTCAGATATTCTACTGATTTTCAGATTTTATTTGACAGATAAAAAGTAAATCTTTCAGAGTAGTATGTAACTCTTCTTTCCACATATAGCTTGTAAAATGATAATGATTTTCAAAGATGGCAATGTTCTGTTACTAACTACAACTACTAACCAAACTAATGGTTACCTTTTGTGAATTTCAAAGACACAGATAAACTTAAAGGGAAATTTTGGCTGTACCAGATAACTGTTTTTTTTTTTCTTGTTGTTTGTTTGTTTTTAATAATGAGTAAAAAGTTTCCCAGTGTCTACAGGTGAAACTGGATTAGTTAGCAAAATTTGAAGGTTGCTATAAAAGGCATATCACTAGTATAAGTGTATGTTCATTTCAAAACAGAATTTATTTTTTAGTCAGTTTGTGTTTCTAAGTGCAATAATAATTTAATTTCTCTTCCATTTTACTCAGAAGTTGAGGTTTTTCCCTTGAAAGGCAATATACACTACAAATGAATTCTACCAAAAGAAAAAACACGCCTTGTGGTGTCATTTTTCCTTCTTCTTTTTACTTACACTTAATAATTAAAAGTCTTGCAGATTGTTCATCTTGCAAGTATTTCTTCTGAAGTCAACAAAAATGCCTAGATTTGAAATATTTTTGAAAGATTCTTGACTTTTTTATGAAAAAAATCATATCTGAAGTGTGAATCTGCTGGTGTTTATTTAACATTTTACTAATATAAAGGATGAGCAAGAAGGAAGAAAAAGGGAACTTTTAATCATGAATTTATTTAAGAATATCAATTCGTTCAGATTTTGCTCCCCTTTCTAGGTTTTGCTTGTAATTGATGCACTTTCACAGATGGTCTTTAGTTAAACAAAAAAATTGAGAACATTTTCATAGTCGAAATATTATCTAATCAGCATATCTCATTAGTTAAAACTCTTGTTTTGGTAGCTAGCTTTCAAACATATTTTGAACAGATCTTTTAATTATACTTTTAATTGGTTAAACTGGATGGCATCATCTGATTTAACATTTTAATGACACACGATTTCAATTAAATAGGAATTCAAGATATGAAAGTTATAAAGGTACAAATCCTAAGGGATGAGGCTGGGGAGAGAGAGGCCCAGCAAATAGACTATTGATTCGGTAGAAATTAAGAAGCTTTTTTCCTAGAGGAAAAAAAGGGATGACTGCCCGCAGAGGTGGGTTCACACAACAGCCCACACCTGCAGGGTCAGCACGACGAGCGCCATGGCAAGGCGACCGTGGCAGAGTACCATCAGGGAGACTAGAAGCGGGGATAAAAAGAGACCGAAGGCAGGACATAAAGAAATTCAGGAAAACAGGCTGCAGAACAGACAARCTCAGAGGAGTGGAAGGGTGCATGGGGTGTGGGACGGCCAGCGGCAGGGCTGGCAAGGGAAGGCGGCCACGTGTGTCTGTATCCACGTGCTCTGTGCGTGTGTGTACGAGTGCCTGTCGGGAATGCACGCTCAGCTGCACCACCCGGGGCTGCAGCGGTGCGGCAGCCTCACCTCTACCAGGCGGCCAGACACAGCACCTCCTAACACCTTCCGTGGATGGACACGTGGAGAGATAGTCATAGTTTTATCTGCCTTATGTGTGAAGAACGGAATTTAATAGTTACTACTACTTTTACTCGTCCACTTAGTTTACCCATCTATTCAGTATTATTTATCRACTATTTTGTATCTATACCTTCAGGTAAATTTGTGTTAGGTTGTTGAAAATAAGATATGCAAAAGACAGCATGGGAGACACACACAAAAAAATCCCTAGCTGCAATGACAACATCTGTTAATACTCTGGCAAAAAGAGTACGACTTAAGGGGCTATCTAATACTAATATATCTACTACTGTCTTCAACAGTGCACCAATATTGACAGTGAAAACTGTCTGCTCCAAATAGTGTAGATTGCTTCATAGTAAGCTTCTAGGTCTCATGTCCTGAGTGATAACTTACGGACCAATCGGCAGCTAAAGACTACTTCCATCAGAAGAGCGTTGATCTAACAATCACAACTTTCAGAGAAGCAGGCACTTAACTTTCCTAAAAAGACACCACAGAGACAGTTAATTTGACTAGGTGATCTCCAAAAGTCCCTTCCAATCTCAACTCTTCTGCAATTTTTTGAATGCTGATAGCAGCTGCAGTTCTCAAAATGTCAGCAAAAGTGAAATTTCATAGAGCTGTCCTGAACACCTTTCAAATTCAAAAGACCCAGTAAACTCATTAAGGAGCTTCTCTTCTGTCCTCCACCACATGAAGGCTGCTAAAACCTCTCCTGCCAGAGCACACCACCGTTGGCACATCACCAGGCAGTTCCCTTCAAATAAGTGAAAATATCTCACAGACAAAACTATGCAGTTGTATTTGCAGAACAAAAAGGGCTGGGTTCATGACATTGCTGAATTTCTTGGACAGATAACAAAGGCTAAGCTAGGACTGGGAGGAGGAATGTTATATTACACTTCTGTGGCCTTGAAAGAGAAAGAGAGAGAGAAAAGAGAGGGAGGAAGGGAGGGAGGGAGGAAGGGAAGTAAATAAGGAAGGAAAGGAGGCAAGAAGGAAAAGAGGGAAGGAGGGAGGGAGGGAGGGTGGAAGGAATATTAAGAAGAGCCCTTTTTGTACACATATTTTATCTGTATCTATAAATATCCTTCCTTAGCTGGAATCATTCAGCTGCATTGCTCTAGCTCCATTCCATCCTCTCACCTGTCACAGAACTTCTTCATAACACAGTGTTATATGAAGATCGTCCATTAAAAAAAATAAAAGTTAATTTTGAAACTGAGAGGTTAATAAGTGATGTGCTGCTGTCAAGACAGTCTTAGTGTCTCTGCAAAGCTAAGTAACTTTGCAGCTGAAAATTATATCCTAATTATTACCTTACTTAACTATAGACCAAGTGAATACTAGTTCATTACTGAAAAATAATTCTTTGTCACAATATTCATGTTCATCATCATCACAATCACATTTCTGAAATACTTAAGGAAGGAAGAAYTAAGTGACATGAGTGACATTTAAAAAAATATTTTCAGCAAAAGAAAAGACCTTTTGGAGTGCAACACAGACATGGAGAAATGAAAAGATATCTTGCCTTATTCTTTCAAATATATTAATATTACTTAATTTCACTTCCAACATGAAGGCTGACGACAGTTTCCACCTCCTTATATT
Source organism: Rhea americana (assembly GCF_003343005.1). NCBI lineage: Eukaryota > Metazoa > Chordata > Aves > Rheiformes > Rheidae > Rhea > Rhea americana. The sequence continues at coordinate 1,139,524 of NW_028185073.1, read as the reverse complement.
TACTGGAAACTAGCCAAAATAATAGGACCCTGAGCTAATGTATCAAAGTTTGTATATTCCAGATTTATATACAGAATCTAGGCCTGTAGATTCTGGCCTTCCATGTAAGGCCAACAGCCTTCCTGCTTTAGCAAAATGAATCATCCTTATCTTCTCAAATTAAATCAGAACTAGAGTTGCCTTGTTCCCAAGATTCCCTAATCCCTTGTTGAAACACTGCAGTAAGATAATATATGTGCATTTATTCTACATGGATTTTTCACAAAAAACATTTGTGTCCAGGAATTCTGTACAAAACAAATTAAAAATAAATGGTCTAAGTTCAGTTCCTGTGGAGTACTTTTTCCTGTTCACGCTGGCTGAGCAATGGAATAAAATATGAAGCTGGTTAATCTAGTTAGTAGTGGTTTGCCTAACTTCAGGGAATTATTCTGATGTGGAAAATAGAAGTAGAAATGAGTACCATAAGGGGGGCATACAGGTATACCAGGGAAGACAGGCTAGTAGCAGAATGTAATACAGTGTGGAATGCACTTGTCTATTTTAAGTAATGTAACTGAAGTGTGATTGAAAGCTGGAGACAGAAAAGGAAAAACAAACAAGCCAACAAATCCTAGGAGACCTGAGCTATAACGGACAAAGAAAATTGATTGACGTAGTACTATTCAATACATAACATAGGTACATGATTGCATTAAATTCCAGGTGGTGTGGTTCACAAGAGCGGACAGAGCACTCGTACTCCAGCACTTTTTACTTTGACTGTTGGTGTAATATTCACCAACTGATATTGGTATATCATTAGTAGACTGCAATACCTTCTGAAATCTCAATAATTGTCTGGATGTTAATCATTAAAAGCTAAACACTTGCCCTTACAGTGCATACCACAAATCACTAATGTATAACAATACCAAAAATAAATCCTTAAGTATCAACCAAATAAATTCAAAACCCTGGTCTTAGCTTCTAAATTAAAACATAAAATCCATAATGTTAAAGAGAAAAGGAATATTCCCAGGACTGATAGCAAAGTAAATATAACTTGCGGCTGAGTTAATTTTAGATCTGGGTTATTTATTAAGATGCAGTAGCATTGTGCCTTTTTAAGAAATAGATGCCTACAGCTGGAACTCAGACAGCAAGTAATTCTCTTGACTGACAGTTCACTCTGGTTCACTCTGACAGTTCACTCTGCTTCATATTACATATATATATATGTGTGTGTATATATATATATATATGTATATATTCAGCCTTCTTTGGAATGGCTCATAGCTGTGCAAAGATCTTAAAAGGCCTTAAGAGGGGCCAAAAGCGCAGATAATTCTATCCACATCATATTTAAGGAATTTGTGATTAGCACAAAGATAAAACTGATTTTCACTGTTTCTGAAAACTACTTGTTAATGAAATCTTAACCTCTTTCCCAAGCACGACATGCAACAAAAGCCTTAGGTACTTTTAGGTAATACAAACAGAACTCCATGGTAATTCCAGCTCTCAGGGAACCCACTGGTTATTTGGCAGCATTTTGATTTGCAGTTCTTTGATTTGGTGGCCTCCTATCTGGTTCATAATTAASACTCTCTTTTCTTGCTTTAGCAGTAAATATTTTATCTCAACAGTAGACCTTGCTGAAAACAAAAATAACGACAAAAAGTTTATTTTTCTGTTTGTCATATTTCTTTTCCTCAGCATTTTATGTCCATTTCAATTTTGTATGAAAGTAGATATTCAGTTACCATCAGTCTGTATTCATTTGGCACATCATCGTATTATACACTTTTATATTTTAACAGTTATATTATAGATCATTTTGAACTTCCTATACAATTGCTATACTGTTTGCTAAGGGTACACATCTTGCAGGATTGAATGTTGCATCTTGGAAGCTTAACACAGTTGCAAAAATTTGCTGAATTTCTTTCAAAATAYGCTTAGGTGTCTGAAAGGATTATGCAAATTAAGCATCTAATTTTTCTTCTCTCTCTTTCAGTTGCAAACTTTAGGGAATTTATAACAGCTATACACACTACTTACTATCTGCTAATGTCAGTCAGAACAAAAAGCTTTCTTGAACTTAGAAGTACTTTTCAAAATTTTTCCTTCTCATCATAGCAAGTCAGTTGATGCAACTGAATAGTTTATTCCTTGTTGTCACAGATCGGAAAGGGCAGTCCTTGTAGATTTTTTTTTTTTTTTTTTTTTTTTGCCTCTCTCCCTTGCTCCCTCCCCCCTGCCCCTATGCTTTTTTTACAACAATGCAATCTGCTAAAGACAAAAATCTTCAACTCATTTCATGGAAGTCAGGAAGAAGTTTGCATACAGCAGCTATTTTCAAAACTAGTAATAGACCTGGAAAATAATTTAACTAGGAGACTTGAAAGGGAAGATAGCCACATTCCACTTTCCATCCCATGAGTTTTTTGCTGTTCATCAGCTCATTTATGTGACACAAAGTTCTTAAACACACACACACCTACCACATTTTAATGAAAGACAAAAGAAAACATACTCATTATTTTCCCCATTCCCCTGTCTTCACTTCTTCTATCACAGTGTCCAAACTGAAAATTTACAGGTAAAATTTTTTTTTTTTTTTTTAGATAAAAATAGGAATGCATTACCTATGTTCCAATTTAATGTTCCCCTGCAACTTATCTTGTTACGCATACCATGCAAATCTTTATTTTTATTTTCCTTAGGGCTGAGGTTACACAAGGAATATATGTGATACCTTGTGGATCATTTTGAAATGCTGAAATATATTCCTAGAAATGACACAAGAAGTACAAACTATCTTCTATTATAACTTTTTTTTGCTGCGAATTCATTTTAAAAGGAGGAAGAATCAGGAATAGATGAGTTCTGTAGCATTTTTTAAATGACAAAAATTCTATTTCTTCATCTATCTCCATGTAGTAAATCTCAGGGGGAAGAAAAGGCATTACATTATTACTTCAAGATCCAAAAAAAAAAAAAAAAAAAAAAAAAAAAAAAAAAAAAAAAAAAAAAAAAAAAAAAAAAAAAAAAAAAAAAATCTGATTTCTAAAGATCATGTTATCTGACAATCTTAAGAATAGTTCTGGAAGTGTTAAAATGATACGCTTCCAGCTTTAACTAGTTAAAGACGGATTAATGGTAGGATAATAACCCACTCTATTACTAGAAAAATCTTTATATCACAAATTATATATTTTTGTCCAAATAAAATGAACAAAATAAATACATTCCAATATTTTTGTTTCTAAATAGCATGACCCTTGGTAACACAGATAAATTTAAACTAATAACAGAGAGCTATCATGATTGAATTTGTGCTGGAAAGCATCATATATGAGTGGATGAAATCTATAAGGTATCTGTATAGAACAGCCATCCATGCAATAAAGCTTGAACATACTGATTAGTAAGAATTAGAGGCCTCCAGAAATGTTTGTATCATCACCAAAATTGTAGAGTGAGGACATTGCATACTGACCATTTTCCTTGGTAAATGTTATATTATTAATATTCTTTCCTTGTATTCACACACCTACAGACAGATATATGCATAAATAGAGCCTCAGCAGTTACCAGCCATTAGCTTAAATATAAATCAGTGCTGTCAGGTTTCATGCTCCTCAATAACCAGAAACCCAAATATGCATGCATTATGTTCCTGTTTCCGAGAAAAAATAAATTAGCTTGTAAAATGTTATAATTTATGACTAAATCATTATTCAGATAACAAATGCACTTTTTTAAATTTATTTTTTGGACTCAGTAGAATGCTATAAAATACCTTCTACAACAATACAGATTTCCATTAACTAGGCTGACCGATCTATATATTCAAACCACCTTACTGATTCTATGATTCTATGATTCTATGTATTTTATTTATTGACCCAATAGAGACCCAGACTTCAATGTATTTACATTTTTCATGTTGCTAACAGTAATTATTGAGTGAGGGAGGAAGCATCATCTCACAAATAGGGGGAAAAAAATCAAACAYAGCCATTTTACTTTGTACCTTGTGTAAATACAAGAATGAAACAGATGCTTATTAATTAAGTGTAGGCAGGTGATGACAAGGCACAATGGCACATTGCACCAGCTGTGAAGGCTGCAGACATTTTTTTTTCCTCCCATCAGTCCATTTTCATATTACCGAGCAAACATTCCAAGTGTCAGAAAAGGTGTCAAAACAAAATGATAGTGAGAAGTAAAAATTCATCACTGCTAAAACTTCAAAAAGTTTTACCTACTTTACATTGCAATCACACCTTCAGGTAGGAGAGGGAGGGAGARAAAGAGACTTAATAAGTTTTATAGCTATTTTGGTTAACTTATATCCATTCGTGCTTTGCAGACACTGAATAGCTAAGACATTTATGAACTAATTATGCAAACAATATGTGAGCATGATAGACAGAACTGGTTTAAGACTGGAGGACCCGTGCTCCTATCACCACAAAAGGACACCACACTAAATATGTGCATTCTAAAACTTAGATAAAACAGAAACTAAAAATGTTAAAATTAATTAATAATAATAAAAAAGTCTCCAACAGTTTGCAGTGTCGTTGTTATCCTCGTTTATGAAGTGAATGTGTAGTTTGGCCAAAAGGAATTAACTAGTGTAATTTAAAGAAATAAAGAAGGTACTAAGAGCCAAATGTGATCATTCAAGACAGAAAAACGTTGCCAAAGGATTCCTCTAAGACTTAAAATCCAACAACTATAAGGCATCAGTTAAGGGCACTGTTCTGACTGTAAAAAGATTTTGAAGTCCAGCATATACAAGACTTTTTGGTGAGTCTAGTCTCATCATTCTATTCACCTAATTGCATATGAAGAAGAAACAAGTAAGATAGTACTCTTGATCACTGAAAGAAAAGATGTATTATTAGTCATATACACATAAAAAATAATTTTTGAATATTATACTCATTATCATCTGATTCTTTTTAGAAAGATACTTGCTATATACCATTTATTGACACTTTTTATTTTCCTAGAACATATCAGAGATTAAATATTCTYCATCAGGAAGTTAGTTCTATATAAATATTTCTATCAACTGCAGTTAAAATTAAGATAACCTTGCAGATCAAAATTAGATTGAATTATTTCTGAAAATCCTTTTTGCAGTCAGCAGCACCAGAACATACAATACTAAATAAATGAGAAAAATAAAAATACATAAATAATATCACACAATGATTTATGTAATATTACCTAATTTACTACTTAGYGCAGTTGCTAAGCTAATTTTTTTTCGAAAAATTTAAATGACTCATTAAGCTAACTTTGTGTAATTTCACTGGGTTTGGACTTCTAACGAAATGAGATTAAATCTCATTTTACATGTACAATGGAATTTGTTTGACTGATACTCTCCAATGGAAATAAAAGCTCCAATTAAGTAATCTTTTTGATTARTAGAGACTTCTAAATGGATGTAGTCCTTTGGTAGGCAATTATTATTTATGCAATTCTTTAAAAGTAAGCTAGGTGTATATTAAATAGAACTCAATCCTGTCTTCTTCCTCAGTAAAAGGTCAATTAGTACACCTACAAACGTGTATTTTGAGTTTTTCTGAAATTTTTGCAAATTCAGATCAAAGAGAACAAACAAGTTTCTTTAAAAATTGACTAGATTTGGTAAAAAGTAGTTAGGTGGCAGCTTCCTTTTGGGCCACTAATTGATATGTACTTATCTACAAGATGAATATCTTAAATATAAGAGAGTTAGATTCAGTTTTCCTTCTYGATTATTGTAAACTGCACAGACAACTTCCATGTTCCAGGAAYACACATACTTTTCAGGTATTTCTGAGGCTGAATATTCTGAATCTATCCCACCAATTCMGACAAGTAACTTTGTATTTGTTGGTTTGGGGACTTAGACAAAGTCTAAATGAAACTTTACAAGTTTCATGTCTTAGATTAATGTCTTACCAGCCAGGCTAGTGTGCCACGCATCATGAGAAAAAGTAAATATTCAAAGCAATGAGTTTCAGCAGGGATAGGGGTGAGACTGGCATCAAGGTTACTCAGCTGATGTCACACTGAAGTCATTGAACATCTGAGTCTCCCATTTCCCARCCACTAAGCTTTCACATATTTTGAGATGTAACATTTTTTTTTAGCTTTTCAGTTGAGAAAGCTCCATTTTACACAGAATATTTGTACAAATCAAAAAAACCATCAAGTCGTAAGTTTAAGAATATTATTTCTTGCAAAATCTGGCAAGGTATTGTCTTTGTAGATTCAAATTGCCTCAAGCAGAAGAAGATCACTCTGTTTTCTTTAAAGGAAACATAAGACATCAGTCAGGGAAGATGGGGAGGAGAGGTGGTGGCCACTTCAGTTCCTGCCTCCTTCGCTGAAGAGCTCTCAGCCCTCATCAYGGTGACTTCCCCAACTGAGAGCACCCAATGGCTGTGCAAACTAAACTGCATCAGCTCCACGGCACTGTACGCTCCTAGCTAACTGAGGGTGAGCTTATTTAGGACTAACCCCTTCGTATATGTAGTGGTAATGATCGATAATAATTAGGAACTAACCATTAGCAATGGTTGTTGTTAAAGAGTATCAGTACAGTAAAGTGCTCTTGCAAAGACTGAAAGTAGTCTGAAACTCACCAGTTGATATGTAAATGTGTGTCTGTGTGTGTGTAAATACGTGCATACACATACGTATATATTCACACAGAGGTATATCTGTGTATACATGTTGTACATATTATATATATATTGAAATACAATTAAATTTTTAAAAAATCAGTAAATCAATGGTTTTGAGTTGTCTGATAGGATGAACATTCAAATATTTACCTAATCTTAAGAATAAGCACTAAGGTTATATTCCACCGTACAAAAGATTGTGCATAACAGAGCACAGAAAATTMTGCTACTGAGATGTACACCTCTCCTTTCCCCTTTTCTTCTAGCTTTTGTTTGTTACTGTTGTTCCTGAAAAAAGTGTTATTTGAGGACCTGAGGATTAACAAAAAATATGGTGGTAACCTCAGCTTTCTATTCCATGCATTTTCCTGTCAGAGAAAGACTGAGGTAAGAGCATAATTTGGCAGCATGGGTCCTTCAGGAGTCATAATGTCAGTGGCCAGCCTAATAATGTGGAGTACAAGAATTATGAAATTAATTACTGTTTGTTCCTTCTTATCCTGATAAGCAAGCTAAATTGCTCTTTGTTTCTCCAGAGTTGGGAGAATCCATGATCAAAAGGAAACACCTCATACTTCTCCACAGAAAGCAAGCAAAAGAATAGCTTAATTGTTATGAAAATCAATGAATAGAAAGAAACTTAATAGTATGGTAACTCAAATGTAAAGAACTCTTATAATATTGCTGTTAAAGATTCCACAGCTCTGCTGCTATGCTATGAAATATAGTACTTTACTGGGGTTTTATGTCAGACTTTTTAGGATCCAGTGATGATCCATTAAATCACCAATCCAACACTTTTCGTACTTTTTTTTATCCTCCTTACAAAGTGCAAATGACTGGATGGCTCTGATTATTACGGTATGCCAGCRGATGTGATTGATAGAGCTGTTTATATCTACTGCTCTCTTAGGAACACAATAAAGTTATTACTGAAATTTCAAACAAAATGTAAGCCTCCCAAACTCTTTTCCAATAAATATGCTCTACAACACTATTTGGAAAACTCTTGCTGAAAGAGTGTTTGGTAGAGAAAGAAATATTTGCTGAGTCATTGATATCAGAGATAAGCATTTAGAACTTCACTTGCTATAATGCCTTGTAAATTTAGTAGAAAAGCAATACAGGAAAAAAATCCATCTTCCTCTCTCATTTTGTATTTGTATACACTAGATGGCACTGATAAAATATTGCTCAAATCACTAATCATCTTTAAGTGTTTTCCTATTATTCCTAAACACYGTATTTCAAGATCAAAAAAAAGCAATTAAAAAAACCTCAACTATTAATTAAAACAGCAACATTATCTTCCCACTTTCTTTAGTGAAAAGGAAAGGTAAAGGAGGAAAAGGAAACCATTTAGGATTTTCCCAACATATCTCATAAAGCTGGTAGTCTCTGAATACTGATTACCACTTCCACTATTCGTTCCACAGTTCCCCTAAACACATCATGAGAGACACTATCTTTTGTCTCCAAACGGCCAAACGGTAGTGGTCTAACTTTACCTGGGACTGTAAAAAATGATTTTTTTTTTTTCCCCCCCATCTCTAGGGTGAGATCTACCTTAGGAAGAGATGACATTTAAGAAGGGTTGCTGGTGCTTCCCCTGCCGGTCCATTAGTTTGGTGAACCCAGCAAAGCCCTTCGCACAGCCTTGGTGTACACTGGAGACCATCACCCGTGGGCGAGGAGGGCTCCGGTCTCACGCCGTGCTCCCCCGGAGGACCTGTCCCAAGACGGGCAAACGGGCCCTTCGAGGGTGACACGAGGAGACGTGGGCCTGACCCCGGCGCTCCGCGCTGCCCCACAGCAGAGCTCTCCAGCTCCACGTGCTGCAGAAGAGGCTTGGAGAAATTCACCTCACACACCTAAATTTAGTCTCTGTAACTGCTCCCCAAAGTATACATTCTTGTATATGCTTGACATGTCTGTCACAAGTAATTCTGTTTAAGGAGGATGACTTGCAAGAATACTACTAAGGATAAGTCCATGCATTTCAAAGATATTACCTATGATTTTTCCTTATGTACTAAGGATAACCAACTATATTGTAATATGCTTTGCAGCAGCGGTGTAATTAACATTTTCTTTATAAATCCTTATTTTATACAACGGTAACAGAAATTTATTACAGATTGAAATATGGTATGAGCCCCTAATTCTTGGGAGAGAGAAGCTAAGGACATAACAATTAAGGTCTGCTCTTTCCAAATACTTGTTTATACTTGTTTTAAATTAAATAATGATTCCTTGTTTTAAATTAAATAATGTGCCGAGCAGTTATATCACGGTGTATCTAATAGTTTCCATTTAATTAAAAGAAGAAAAAAAAAATGAGCTGTAACTCTTAGCAGTGAGTACTGCAGATGTAAAATAGCTAATTTAAAAAAACACCTGATTAAATATTCTTTCTAGCTACACAGAATTTCCTTTACATACACAGAACCTATTTCTAGGCCAGGCACACATGTAATAACAACTAATTTTATTTGAAGTGCTGAAGTACATTGGCTGATTTTTATTTTTGAAATGATATGATCAAAAGGTGTTTTGGCAAGATGTAGCTTCTTAAAATTAGTAACTGCATTAAATCAGATCTAGAGTTTTAACTAGTTAAATCTATTCCAAGATTGGCATACATATATTCTGAAAATTTTGGCCTTTTTTTTTTTTTTTAATTAACCACTAGACAACTGTGAGTAACCCTTATGGTTGACAAACCATATATTATATAAATATATAATATAAATATATTATTAAACTAAACAAGAAAATGGCAATGATGTCTGCTCTTTTTAACTCCAGTATATAGTGTTTTTGCTTGTATAGGCATTGATCATAAAAGACAGTTACAGATGACATCCCTTCTGAAACATTTTAGTTAAAAATTAAAAAGAAAAACCTCTCAAGCTCAGAAAAGTCACAGTTTAGGCAAACTATTCTTTATCTTAAGTCTCTTACTTTAATTTTGGGGTACAGAGCATTCTCTCCAAAGCTTTAGCATAAGCTAGGAATAACATTTCAGAGTTCCATTTTGTATCCTTGGCCTTCTGTAATTTAAGTAGGTGTCTTAAAATTATCTGGTCAAATATACAAAATAGAATAGCTCTTGTGCTCAGTATTGCATTTGAGAAAGTTTCTTGTAAAACGAGTTAGGCTTCCTATTTATTTTTTATTTTATTTTTTATTTTCTTGCCAGCTTTGAGAATTTGGGTTCATTCAAACTACATCTTAGGTCACTAGTAAAAATAAATCTTATGTTTCCATCGTGCTTCTCATCCCTCTACTGGCAATGCAAATGATTGACAGTACCTTTTCTGAAAAGCCCAGAAGGGCAATGATAGAATTATGCAAAGATAGCTATTCTCACAGTGAAATTTGAAAATTTTCAATATTTATTAATGATATGCAGTGCACAGACTTTCTAGGGATGTATGTAGGAACGCCATTCCCAAAGACAGAATATATCTCAGAAAGGACGATTATTCTTTGAGCTTCCTTCACACAAGGGCATTATGTAATATATGACATTCATCTCAGGTAGTAGTCCTGCCACATGCGCTTAAGAGATCAGTTACTCTAGGACAAAATAGCATGGAAAAATAGTAGTACATGCTTAAAATTATAACAAAAGAAAAAAAGATCAGTAACAGACTCCTTTACAGGTTGTTTATTATTTTTTTGCTCTGCTTCGGTATTCTGGATCTGAGGTGTCTTCACTAGTTTTGGCTAGCTGATACACAAATGAATTTGGTCAAGTACTTCAGCAACTGCAGTCTTATTCCCTTGACTATAACATAATCTATTAAAAGCATTATAAGAAAAATAATTCAGCATAGGCAAAGGGATTTAAAACTATAGTTACCTTTGTTGAAACTGTTTTTAAAGTAACACAAAAAGGAATAGGCAGAATGTTGAGGAAAATATGCCATAACACTGTAGGTTCTTATATTTTGTTTTCTAATCCATTTAAAGTACTAAAATAGGTACCTTTTTATCTAATTTTTCTCCCCATTCTAGCTTCATGCTGACCTTCAACTCTACTGGACTTCTGGCTGGTTTATCATATCAGCAGTTTTATTGTATCAGCCTTACTGCTTATACATTAACCCAATTGTGAAAAGAAATAACTGAAAAATTAAGCCATTCTCCTTCATCCAATATTTCACTGATATTTTTGTACCCAGCACAGAAGCAAAGACAGCAGAACTTCAGGTACTTCAACTACAGTGAGAAACTAGGTCATTTCCAGATGAGTGATGTAAAGAAAATACGGCCATCAAGAAATGTTTTATATATCTTGCTCATGAGCCAAAGCATGCTAATTCGTCCAAAACAACCTTACAAACAAATATGTATACCATCCAAGAACTTGTTGAACTGGAAATAAATATGAATGAATCAGCAAGAAAGAAAAATAATCTTAAATCAAAAGTAAGCAGTAAAATAACACAAAATATTTAGCACAGGTTTTGCATAATGTGTCAGACCTTTTAATGTATATTTATTTCAGTATGAACAATGAATGCTTCAAAAACTAAAATTGACATCAAAATGATTTTAGTGTTAGTAAAAATAAGTAAGGAGATAGAATTCACAAAATGAGTCACCTTCAAGACTAGAGTTAGAACAAAGTAACTTTCTGGGTGAACTCGTGATTTAGATCGCTTCTCCCTGTTGAGTTTTCAGGCTAATTTTACATTTTGGCCATTTCAAATGGCCACTTTCATTCTTGCCACAGATAAAGTCTGCTGAATTTGTGACTCTGCTCACAAACTAGTTAAAAACTGTTTTTTTCTCACTTTCAGACCTTGTAAGATTATACGAAAGGTAAACATTGAGTCATACAACTTGCAAGTTTTATTCAATGTCCCGATTTCTGGGAAAAAAAAATGATCTGCCGTTTAGTATAGAGTTGTATAATATAGTATAACTCAGGAGGTCCCATAAGATCCCAATTTCAACATAGTTCCTGTTAATCACAGCTGTGAGCACTTCACTTTTGCATGATGGACAGATATATCTAGTTGTCTTTTTCTGAAAGCTAATAAATATCTGTTGCTCTAATCTTTTCAGACTCTCTGAAAGAATCATACTTTAGATGTCTTATATAAGCAACCAAAAAACCCTGAAACTAGCGAAGAGGAAATATTTAGATTTTAGTTTGCATTAAAATTGAAAGTTGAAAGTGAAAAAGATCAACAGGGCTATCCAAAGATAAAACAGTGATTTTCTGTGAAGAGTTTTAAGACTCCTTCTTGGATACTGTTATTTTTATTACAGTACACTGATAACCATTTTCTATGCAAAATATATGCAGATATTTTTATTTTTAGATATTCACTTTTTTAATTTTTGAAATGGCCAATTTTTAGTAAGCATACAAGTCAGGAGATTTCATTAATTTACTTTTTACAAACTTCAGACTCTGAGAAATAATCAAAGAATATTGCATTTTGCATTTTTTTTATAACTGTAGAGTCAATGACCTAGAACTGAAACAATGTTGATGTGAATTCAGCATTCAAGAGAAAATTAAAAGGTAAACTTAAAGACCATAATGATATAGACTTTGTACAGCCTATATTCCCTTCAAAAGTGTATAGATAATTTGACAAAACATTTTATATTGATTTTAAACAAAATAGCAAGTATTCAGAACTATGTAATAGAAATTCCATGTTTATACTCTGAGAGCAATTCATTCAACACTTCAAAGTAATTTTGATAAAAGGAAAAAAAAAAGTTTTGCTTAATTCATCTAATTTACCAGTTTCACCACATAACTTATCATATATTAAATTCTAGTGGATCATACAAAGACATCACATTAAATACCCTCTATTATTTACCTTTTTCACGTATATTTCAGAAAAGAATTTACTAATCATTCTTTTTTATTATCATCTGTAATATTTGGTGCTATTACATTCTAATATATGGTGCCATTACTTACAAATTTGAAGCAGAAAACTCTTAAGGTAAAAATTTAAAACTCCGGGTTAATTAAATGTTAAAAGTAATCAACTCTCACAAATTACACAAAGAACTCCAAGAAGCCAGCTGAACTTAATAACATTTTATAAAACATTTAGATAGAACTGTTGAGTTCCAAAGTATTTTTCATCATTTAGTTCTCTGGAAAGAAAAGAAACTTGGAATTTATATTTAAGATTTAGCTATTACTCAACACAAGAACATTTCTTACTAGCTTTTGCTGAAGAGAAGGACATTACAAATGTCCTCAATGTGGTTAAACATGAATCTTTTGTCCCATTCAGTTGAGTGTTTGATATTTCTCAGATTCTCGCAGCAGTGTCAAATCTCTGGATTAGATATAATTTTGGTATTACTAATCTCATACTTACTAGAAAAACATTACCAAAAGAAGAAAGAAAGAATGAAAATAAATAAATTACTAATTAAAAAGGCCATATATACACTAAAATGTGTATAAATCATTTATGCATATTATAGTATATTTCATTAACATATTTCATTTTATCCAAGAGGTAAACCTGAGACAAAAATAGTTAAGAATTGTGTAAATGGAGTAATAAGCATAGCATAACTCCACTTGCACTTAGGCACAAGTGAAGAGTGAGGGGGGGAGAGAGAGAGAGAGAGAGAGAAAGAAGAAAGAACAAACAAAAAGAAAGAAAGAGCAAGCATCCTGCATACTTCAAACACTACGGTTTAGATATTTTCAGACCACAAGAGCCAATAACTTGAATTAATAAATTATGAATTAGAAACTGAATTGATTTTTCRAAGTCTTAAGTGCTTAAGGAACTTAAGACATTTTTCAATACAGCACACAGGCATACATGGATAAACTTTCAGAAGCATCTAGAATGCAGAAATATCCAGAAATATTTGCTTATTTTCCATTGTTAGCTCTACTATGTTGGAAAGTTTTACCTTAAAGGTATAACATTTGATTAAAGTGAGATGGCTTGCCAATATTATGTAGTATAGATAATTTCAAGAGATATGAGAAACTGTTTGGATCATTAAGTGCATATCAGAAAAAAAGACTATGCAAAAATTATTATTTGGGAAAACAAAAGATCTGCCCTTTAAATGACCCTATTTAGACTATAATATAGTGTGATATTTAACTAACAGAAATTAATTGAAAAAAATAATAAGAACCTGTTTGTATTAAGAATACAAGTTTTCATACTGATATCCATAATCTTTTTTCTGAGAGTAACCGAGCAAAAATTTAACCCTAATTGATAAAACTTAGGTTTATTATGATTTGATTTTCTTAATTTTTATGCATTCATACATTCTGCAATTGAATTCATTCTTTTAAATTTGTAAGCTAACTTAAACGGTATTGTGATTAATCAGTATCATGAATTTATAGGAGTTTGTTTTTTAGTTTAAGTAGCAGCAAAGTTCAGTGAATATTTCAGAAGGCAGCGTAACTATCTGGGTGATTAAATTGCTTAGCATATGCATTTGTTTTATAGCACACTTTATTTCCTTCCATACACCTTGTAAAGAATTTCTTTTTAAATTAACATACCAATAGACTAATTTTAGAGATAATGTGATATTAAATTATTTCATTTTATCTTAAAATACAAAAATCTTTCATTTGTTTACTTGCTTGCTTGCTTGTTTACTTTAACAGGACATTATTTTGCTTGGAAAGAAACACTACCAGATTAGAGATCATCAGTTTAAACAGACTTGTCATTTACAGCTGTGATTGAAATTGTGAGAAATGTCTGCTGACTTTCAAATTAAAAATGTGCAAATTGCTTACCTTAACACTACACTAAACAGCAAAATTTAGAGGTATTTTAGTTTGCCAGTCCAAGAATTATTGTAATAAAATCCTCTGACTAATTTTATTGTAATATATTCTGAGACTGACAAAGAAGCTTGTATATTATATTAGGAGATTATTTTACTTTTTTATTATTAATATTCTTCACTTTATTTGGGTTCCTTAAAAATTACGTCAAATCAAAAACTTTTTAAATTTCATTTGTATTATTTTCTTATTTTAAGTTACAGTAGGTGGCATTTATCATAGATAATAGTAGTATCGTATCTCATAGTACTAATTTTGTTGTTATGGATTAAATCTAAACAAAACCTCAGATTAGAAATCTGCTGATCCAAGAACTTTCCAACGCTAAGTACAATAAAATTGTTCCCTTCTTTTTTCCTCAGAGATGATGGAAAAAATAGCTTCTATTCAGTTTCTGAGTTAAGGCACTGTGATACACTATTAATGAAAGTGAGATGGCATAAAAGAATTTACATTATATTAAGATTCTTCCATATATTTATTTATCTGACAKTCTGTTTCCTAAGAGTAGATGCTGATATCTGCTGGAAGGGCAATACAGCTGGAGCAAGCAATCCCTGAGATTTCTGGAAGGTACTGAAAACAATTTCTTGAAGGAAGTGATCATTGAACAGACAGTGAGACCACTATTGGACTTGTTGCTCACAAGCAAGGAAGACCTGGTGGAAGATGTGAAAGCTGAGGACAGCCTAGGCTACAGCAACCAGCACGCTGCATAATTAAAGATCCTGAGGGAAGTCAGCAACAAAAGCTTAAGAGTTACAGCCCTGCATGTTAGAAGAGCAGATTTTGGCCTGTTCATGGATCTGCTTGCAGAATCCCATGAGAGATTGTCCTGGAGGCCAAAGTGGCTGGAGAAAGCTGGTTCATCTTCAAGGACAGCCTCTTCAGAGAGAAGGAATAGTCCTTTCCAGGGTACAGAAAGTTGAGCAAGTATGGCAAAAGGATAATCAAAGAGATCCCAGCCAAGCTCCAACATGAAGAGGAAGGGCACAGAAGATGGAAGTAGAGACAAGCTATTTGGGAGGCTGGTGGGTGTAGGAGTGGAGTTAGGCATGTCAAAGCTCGGGTAGAACTGAAATAAGCATGGGAGGTGAAGGGCAGCAGCAAAAGATTCTACAAGTACCTTGGTAGTGAAACAAAGGCTAAGGGGAGCCTGCACCCACTGCTCTGCAGGGAGGGCAGGCTACCTACTGACAAGGGACATGGAAAGGCTGAAGTTCTCCATACGTGTTCTTTTTTTTTTTTTTTTTTTTTTTTTTTTTTTTTAATTGTTTAGTTTTTCCCTTTGGCCTCTAATTTTTTTAGCCTCCTAGTAGAGTCTGTGGGAGTGAGACAGCACCCACAGGAGAGGAAGATCAAGTGGGACCATATGAGATGCATCTGAAGGTGCTAAAACAGCTAGTCATGTCATTGGAAGACCACTTGCTATCATCTTTGAATAGTCATGACAATTGTACGTGTTTCTGATGATTTTAATAATGGCAAACATTAAATTTACCTCCAAGAAAAGCAAAGAAGGTTAAGGGAACTATGTGCAGAGCAGCCTTACCTCTCTCCTTTGGAAAATGATGGAGGAAATCATCCTCAAAGCCATTTCTAAATACATGACAGACATGAAGGTGATTGAGAGTAGCCACTGTGGCTGGCTTTGTTTGCCAAGGGCAAATCCTGCCTGTCCAACCTTGTTGCTTTCTGTGATGAAGTGACTGGCACTGTGGACAAGGGATATTGTCCATTTATATTCATATACGTATACATATATCACATACAGATATACATGTGCACATACATGCATGTGGACATATCCATCTATGTGTCTATTTAGATACAGGAATAGACAGCCAGGCTGACTCCTCTCTCTCTTTCCTAAAGACAAAGAAGGACAAAATACTATATCAGGTATGAAAATAAGACCATTCTTGTCCCCACTCCCAGTCAAGATTTAAGAAAGTATTACCAAGAGACCTAAGATCTTTTCCGGTCACTCTGATTGAGAAGTGAAGAAACTTTCAGTTTTTTAACATTACATCCTAATGTGGAAAACATTAGTCTAGATAAAAGGTCTCCAGTCTTTAAATGGAAGAATTTAGTAAACAGTAGAAATGTACTCATTAGTGAGTCTTATCTTACTTGTGATATAAAAAGCACAAACTTTATATATAAAAAAAGACATTCTTTAGATGGAAAAGTGTCACATAAGTCAACTTAAACTCACAGTTACACCTAAACCAAAGTAAATCTTTTCTCTAGTATAACGACACAATCATGCAGTATTTATTAGTTATGATAATTGCTATACATAGGATTATCACATAARCATTCAAGATTTTCTTTCACATACAAAACAGAATTATCCTACTGTCAAAATCCTAGCACATGTTTTGAAAGTGAAAATRTAAGGAATTTTGAAAGGTATTTTAATCACTTGGTGAATTAGATCTGACTATATATTTTTTTTCTTATTTAGCCTGATTATTCTTTATTTTATGACAAAATAAAAAGGCTATTTTTTTGGTCCTATATCGAACAGGTAATATTTACTACATTAAATATCTTCCCCTCTGCAGTGTTCTCACTYATATTCCTTAAAGACACCATTATTTTCTGTAAAAAMAAAATAAAACCAAAAAAGCCYGTAATATCTTACATTTTGTAAAATCTTGCTAATCATAGTTGTTCAAGTAAAACTGGAACTAATGTAAAGACATTACAGTCAGTTAAGATTTTCACAGAAGTCACAGTGATAAGTAGAATTTTCTATTGGCTGTAAAGCTTTTAAAATTCTGAAAAATGAAGACAGGAGTCAAATAAAGGGTATGATGAAAAATTAATGACCAAAATAAGGATCACCCTTGACAAGGGTGGTACATACTATTATTATTAAATTCTTGCTTACTGTATGCCAGCCTCACAAAATAACTCACTTTGGATGAGTTGCAGATGTTAATACCTAGTAGATAAGAATAAAATAAGTATATAACAGGATGTAGCTGTAGTAGAAATGACAAGTATTACATTTTACTTTCTTACTTTAAATATTATGGATTATGTGATACTCTTTATGACTTGGTGCATATCATATTGAAACAGAAAGGAAACATGTCTTYATAGGAAAAAAAAAGATATTAACTGGTCTGAGCTCCAAAGTGGAATAAAGCTCCCAAGTAACTTTTCTTCTTATTAGGGCAGTATCTGTAACTTTATTCAATGCAACTTTTGCAGTATTCACTGTTAGAACTTCATCGTTAGTTCAATCACAGTCTAATCAAGACATTAATTAAATTAAAGGAAGATTGGAATTCAGAAGCAGAATTGTATCGGGGATCACCATGGATATTAAGTTATAGCCAAAGAATCTACAGACATCTTCTATTCTTCTCTACAGTCAGAATCTGTGTTGTGGGCTTTATGGAGGAAATGATGTGACATGTTTGGTAGCATCTCAGCAATGATACCTTAAGTAAGGTGTTTGGAAGCATCCTCTAACTTCAGTCATGATGGATAGCAAAAGAGTGCTTGCAAAAAARTTATAGTCTCCTAGTGCACTGTTCTCTTTCCATTGCCATACAACCTGGATGAACTATGTAACTCTAGAGTTACATAATTCATTACGTGCTCTGTTGACTACTAGTTTTAGAGTTTATTTGCAGACATGGTGCTGTCGATCCACTTTTCAGAGATGCATAGCATAAAGCACTATTTCTGATTTCTGTAGTTACAGTAGACCGGTCCATCAACATGTGTAAAGTTTTTTCTTTATCCAACCCTGGGACAGATTGCCCAGGGAAGTTGTGGAGCCTTCAAACTTGAAGATTTCACACCCTGACTGGACACAGCCCTGGGCAACCTGCTCCAGCTGATCCTGCTTGAGCAGGGGGCTGGACTAAACAACATCCAGAGGTGGCTGCTGGCCTTAGCAACTCTGATTTTGTGAAATACACCATATGAATATTGACCAATTTTCTGTACTGTTAAGGAGCTAACACCAGGGTGACAAATAACGYGTTTCAATGTCAAAATGTACCTCGCTCTTCCCAGTCACTGTGAAAGCAGAACATAAGAACTGACACAGTAGGTCAGATCAAAGCTCTAATGCAGCATTTCACTTCCAACTGCAAATGCTGAGGAATTGGGAAAAAAAAATTGTACAATTTTCTATAACTTTTTTTCTTTTTWAAATATTTTTGCTGGGTGCAGTGCAAACTATTGAACACAAATTATTTAGGGATATAGAGAAACAATAGTGGTATAAAGATTTGCTAAGAATGASGGAAATAAGTTTCAAGCAGAAATTATTGTAATTTTTTCAGCATTTTTTTAGTTATGAATAAACATAGGGAGGAGAGAAGTGTTCTAAAGGAAAATAAAATAAAAAAAAGGACAGTGAATAAAGTGTTTCCTTAACAAAATCAATAAGAGGGGAAAACAGGATTTGTAGACAAGTTGTCAACATGCAAAATAAGAGTCCTCATCATCTAACTACTTTCAAATCTTTTTTACTGCCCCTTCCTGTCTCCCTTCTCCACATACTCTCTGCACAACAATCTTCCAAAGATCGTGTTTCATATTTTTTAAAAAAATTCTCAACATTTGATAGCATGGAAAAAATACTCCTACAATGCCAAGGTAATTGACAAGTCTTCAAAAGAAGAGGTTGCTGCTTCTGGACAGAAGCTAGCTTGAACAAGTAAAATAAGAAGAGACTTTCTTCGGAAAAAAAATATCAGTGAGAGATAGGATGGCTAGAGCAGGAAAAAAAATGAGTAAGAAAAAATTACTCATTTGACAAATCTAAAGTTAGACGCCAGCAGCTGTACTATATGTGTTTTTCTTTTCTTACATATTTCTTTGTTTTGAACCAATAAGTTTAATTCATCAGTTTCAGGACTACTGAGAGGTATTTTAGATGAGTAAAAGTATACAGGAGCTTTCCAGTTCAGTTCAGGATCCATAGACATTCAGAGTATTCTCTCCTTTTCTGAAAAAAAAAAAATCCCTTGAAACCTTCCTTTAAAACTAGAACAGAGTTAAACTCTTTCATGGGATAAACATATCTGAGAGTCCCTTATAACGGGCTTCTGTTGTTTCAGTTTGCCAAAATGGAACGTTATTAATGGATGGCAACGGAAACACATTCCACATACTCAAAAATAATTTAAATTCTTATAAAGAAAATTTTGAAGTACAGAGGTTTGTACTTGAATTCATCAGTATATATTTGGATTTTACAAGAAAAGATGTCATTTTCCTATTTGGCTTATTTTCTATTTCCCACAACAAATGTTTACATTAACAACAACACACATTCTTACAAAATCAGGAAACAGGTCTTGAAATGTTGCCTTATGCTTAAAGGAGATGGCATTTAACTATTTAAGAAAAACTTACTATCTTGGTACAAACTATCAAAAAATAATGTAAATGAAGTTTTGTAGAGTTTTGAGGAGGGAAGAGGAAAGGCTGTAGCTCCTGACATACTTTACCCCATTACCTCAAGAAGAAATACTCACTGAGATTCCTGATATTATATATGGGCTAGTAATCTATAACTTCAGCCAGATTAGAGGGAAGACAGAGGAGCAAATGAGGTAGTTCATACTTACGAAAACTACTTCAGAATCATAGCTCTACCAGTATACTTCAAATATCTCCAGACAGAAAAATAAATAATGAACAAGCAAATAAAAAACCCCAAACCTAAACCAAAATGAAACGACCTGCACACACACATACACACACACACACWCAGAGTGCAAGTCCAAACCCTCTGTTTACTTTTTCACTAGAAAGTCATGACCATTTTGAAAACCCCTTCCCTTGAAGGAGAACTGCAGTAACAATATATAGCTGAACCACAAATTGTTAAATGAACAAGCAAAGCATAGTGTCCTGTAAAAGCTTTTCCAGGCATGTTAACAATACCAAAGGTTTTACTAGATCTCTGAACACTAGAACTGATATCGTAACATACAGATTTTTGTCAAATAAAGACAAATTGCTTTCTAGGAAGCATAGCTGAGAATACAACTTGGAAGACAAATGTTTAGTCACTACTTCTTAAAAAAAAAAATCTTTTTCTTTAAGGATTCCATCCTTTTAAATGGACATTTATATTGAATCACGTTAAGATTTCTTAAATAATAGTGGTACTCTACTATAAATACAATGTTAAGAGCTCTTAACTGTGAATTCTTCTCATTTCTTAAGTAACATCTAAAGCATTTCTGAACAGCAGTTGCTTTATACACCATTATAAATGTTCTAAAATTTGTTTAAATGTTATCTGTGTAAACAGTAGATCAAATTACTTTCAATTTACTTCTTGGATCAAAATAGGGTCTAGTGAAGAGTGGAATGAATACTAATTGTTTATCTCAGCAATTACTAGAGTAAAGCTGAAATACATTTTAACAGCTTCAGCAGATTTCCTAATATGGTTTGCATGATCAAATAATTCCCATTAACAGTTTGAACATCTCATTATACAAAAACCTCAGCGACWTTTTCAAATTCTGAAAAATGCAGTCGTCTAGTGATTCTTTAGAGATCGTTCAAAAAGACACATTCCTTTGTATCTTCATCTACCTGAGCCTGAAAATACTTTTTGATATTGTGTATAAGGATGCATATTCAGCATGAGTTTTATAAGTCCAAGAATACTATTAGCAATTTTGACCACTGATAAGTACATATCATTTTGCAAAAGAAAAAATAAAAGAAAGGAAAAGAAAAGAAAAGAAAGGAAAAGAAAAAAAGAAAAGGACGGGAATTGCTCTTTTCTGGTAAAATTTCTCTGTAAGAGTCAAACTCACTAACTAATTCATTCAATAAAACAAATTCTGGAGTTTTTCATGTGGATAATAGAGGAATATTTACAATTAATATTCAAAAATGTACATCCATCCAMAAAAGATGAAAGTGAAGAAGGTAGACATCAGTAGCTATAAAAATAATTACCACATATTTGTGTTTAATTTGTATCTTCTTTTTCATAGATTGCCTATTACAAAACTTCTCTTATTTAAGAAACAGTAACAAAGACAGTTGCCAAAGAAGACAGGTCACATGCTTCAGCAGTTGATGTTTCTGAACCCCTGTAATTCACCACTTGCTTATACATTTTAGGAATGTAACAATTTTACATCKTATCAATGAAAGTCTTATTCTTTCACCACAGCAGTCAAAGAAGCTCAGGTAAAGAATTTTTTATATATTTTAATATTGCTTGTGTTACCAATATATGAATATTGGATACCGATTACTAATATTATATTATTTACTGGTTGGTTATRGGTAGTCTCTTTTGTTTTTCTGCATTATTTATGGCTTATGCTTGATGCCATTGATTTCCATGGATGATGGATCAGACCCATACAGATTCATGTAAAGATTGATTTTGAGGTTGGTGTTCTTATACTATTTCACAGAAACAGTGTGATGTAGATAAGATATATAATGGAGAATAATTATTCATTGAGAATCTCTAATATATATACATATATATGTACACATACATACATATTTATACATATAAACATATTTATACATATATATATATATATCACATACTATAAGGTAAGAAAGACCTTTCAATAATTTCAGAAATGCATTATTTCTGTTTATAAGAAATTAAACATAAAGTGTCTGAGACATCAGAAGATCATCTCTAACAATTGAAGAATGCTAGGGAAGTAGTCCTGCATAATTTCCCTGATGTGTCCCAAGTTCCCAGATGAGATTTTTAGGTGTTATTTTTTCAGATTTTTTTTTCGCTCTTTCAATACATATTTCTATATTCTGCTGTAGCTGAATATAGTTGGAGGAAAAAAAATGGCTGAATTGCAGCTCATTATTTATATGGATAACTATATTTTCATGGAAAAAGTAATGTTTATTATCTATATAAAGTAAAGAAAGTAAATTAAGAATTTCTACTGCAAAGCAGGATATAGTGAGTATTGTAGAAAAAGTCTAAAGTTTGTCCTTTAGTCAGAAGCTCATTGCTGTTTAGTGATGCTCTCTAATTCTAATAGCATAGAAAAGCCTATAAACAAACACAGTAATGAAATAAAATGGACTTTCAAATGGATGATTTCAACATTTTAATGTTTGGAGAAAGATTATGAGCTAAATATTTTTTCCTGTTAAAACTAAACAGTAAAACTAATATACTTTCTTTTTTCTTATAATCTATTCCAGCTGCAATCCTTATGTATCTCTGAAAGATAGATGGTAAATGCAAGACTAGCAACGGGGTAGTCTTTAGAGAACAAACAGTAAAACACAGTATGAAACAACATTTTATCAAAAGTCACGGTTATTTTGTTCATTCTACTAACTGAGTATGAATGCTTATTTTGAGACTAACCTTGTTTTGTGTAAGTAGCAAAATAGTCAGTGTGGAAGCAGAGGTTCTTAAGGGCCCACTCCTCAACGGGACCCCCTGACAATATTGTTGTGAGATCCAAAAGTTTGAATAATGAGGTAACTTCCTTTTTYAGTAGAATGACATAACTTGAAGTAATGATACTTGTATTGAGAAGAAGAACCTGGAACATTAAATGTTATTCCAGGTAACCATACAGAGCTTATCTTTCTGGTTTCTGTTCCTAGTAGGCATAAGGTTGTCACACTATGCAATTTGGTTACCTAATACCTCCCAGTCCACGACTTTTGAAGAAAACAGGTACAAGGCACACCAAGAATTTACAGTTGTCTAGTTGCCTGAGGAAAGCTCATTGCCTTGTGTCTGAGAAAAGCTTTTAAAAAGCCATATGGAGTTGGAAAGGTGATTCAGAAGTTAGCTGAGAAAAAATGATAGCATCTACACCAAAATAATTCTCAAATCAAAAACATCAAAATGTTTCAGCATTAGAAATGTATGAATCTTGAGTACTATGGGAAGAGCTAGAGTCCATTAGCTTAGTAGATTGATCTGAGCTTGTATAAATTAAACTTGTGTGGTATATTTTCTTCTACTCCACACTGGGAATTGCTATTAACATTAATTGGAGTTCTGTGCACAGATCAGAGTCAGAAGATACCCCATACTGCAGACAACAAAATGTTCAGAGACGAGGGGGAGGAGCAGGAGGAAATCCCTTCTAATAGCATTAGGAGCTCCTCATTACAAATTGAAAATTACAGACCAGCTGTTTTTAATTGATTTTCCAGATGGGATGTAAACTCAAAACACCAGCAGCATTCACACTAGCCAGGATACAGATTATAAAAGGTTACCTACTACTCATGGTTTATGCTAAGGTCTGAATGCCAATACAGGGAAGCAGGAGGACTCCAACATTCGGATATGTCCCTTAATTCTAAAGCACTCTTCTGTGTTGGGCTGTTTCTTTTTCTCCTCCTTTCACCACTTTCTTTGCTTTAATAATGCAGGAAAGTATATTGCCAACTGCTTATTGGCTTTGCTTTTCTGCTTTGTTTAGTTATGCTTGTGTCCTAACCTTTTTCCCTTAATCTGTATTGTATACTTAAGTTTCAGAAGTATACAGGTTTTATCTCCAGTTATTCCTTTTGTTTGTTGCTCTACCAAATACCAAAAATAGACCAATATGTAAGTGGAAGGAAAAATCAAAGGACTTCATTTCTGTCTCAACAGCAAAACTGGATATTTATGAGATAAAAATGAATGAGGTAATGATGATTTAGTTGACTTATTTTGTCTTGGTAGGATTTCCCTTTCTATCTTCAAGATGCCACTATGTATTTACTCTTTTCACTTTTTCCTGTAGTACTCTGAGAATCAATCCTTCTCAATTCTATTCACTGAGAAGTAAAATTCCCAAAGGGAATGACAACAAAAGGCACACCCAAAACACAGGGTTAGATTAAGCCAAATGATAAGAAATAGCACAAATTGCTTTGCACTGACAGAAATTATGTTAAGCATCTGGTCCCTTCGAAGAAAACAAAGCTGTTTCTTTATCACCCTTGTTCGTAACGCTCCAGAAGCTTTCCATTCATAAGCTAGAGAAGAAGTAGCCATATAATGCTCCCCAGATACATGCCTTGTCTCTGCACCACTTCAACATGCCTCTGCTCTGGTCTGTTGTCTTTCATGAAAGCACCCATCTGGAGGAGAGAGAACCAATCTCATAAATACTTAAATATCTCCCCGAGCAGCTATGACAGCTATCCCAAAGTGTCTTGAGTTGACCACAAATCCATAAACTGATAATAGCTTTACTGCATTGATGAGCCATGTATTGTCAGTGGGCTAAATACACATTCTTGGTATAAAAAATACACATTCTTTGGTAAAATCTGAGAATGAAACAGAATTGCTGTGCATGTATTCACACTTTTCTCTACCTAGCAGGAGCGTGTAATGGCCACTACAGACTAGTTTAAATGAATGTTACCACTTCTGYAGAGAAATTCTCCTCTCATTCTTTTCCAGATAAACATGTCAGAGACCATCAAGGAGACATTATTCTTTTCTATGCTAATCATGTCTCCTACTAGAAAGGACATGTAAATCAATTTGCCATAACCTATGTAGGAATATATTCATGCAAATGCAGTGAACAGAAAGTTCCTGGAGTTCACTCATTCATACGAAAATATGGATGTCAGTTACTTCAGATTATCCTCAAGACTGAGATGATATTTCTTCTTGAGAGTTTAAAAGTAACATTATAAGGGTTCTTTGGAAGCATCATCAGGGCTGTAAAATTAATTACATGTATTTTCTAATTTAATATTACATTTATTCACTTATACTAAAAAAATACATATAATTGTGTTATCTTTCTGACTTTTAAAATGACCTGACTCCAATGAGGAATTACAATCAAAATATACAGCATGACAGAATAGATCTTTTTCTTAAAGGTGTTTAATGAAAAATTCCTATTTTTCTACATATTTTTTCTCTTTTTTATTGTTATATATTTTACTATAAATAGGTACAAAAATCAATATTTTGACTGTAAATAAAAATATGTTATGTACCATATCTTCCTTCTTATTCTAGAAAGACAGCAAGTCATTAATACAGAAGTTTCAATAGGTGCAATAACRTAATTTGAAAAGAGCATATGTAATATAATTTTTAAAACTGTGTTCACTTTTGACATCTCTTCTTGTCCTGTCATGCTCTACTCCAGATAAAAATGGCCTGCTGCCAACCTTGTGAATGCAGGTAGAGAAATGAGAATTTTAAGCATGGCAAATAAGGAGGCCAAAGCACACGGGAATTACCTTCCTTAGTTTCCATACAGCTGAAAAGCTGAAGAGCTTAACTACTTTCAAAAAATTTAGAATTTACCTCAATATATAGGAGACCAAACCATCTTAAACACATACATCTTTGATCATAGAAAGCACTAACTTCCTTGTTTCCTCCAGTAGTATCTAAGTCCAAGCCATGTGCTTTGGGATCCTAATGCCTGAGAAACCTGTGATGACAAGTAACCCTGGAAAATTAAAAAAAGAAAAAAGAAAAAAAAAAAAAAAGCTTCCAAACTCCCGAACTTTCATTTCAATTAATGAGATTTACAATTTGCAAACCCTCTTTACTGTTCCCTCAAAGGTATATAAAACACTTTTTACAGGAAATATATAGTCTAAAACAGAACAGTTGAACTGATATTCCATAATAAGTAAACAAGCACAGAAAACTGATTCTACCTTTAAAGGATTAGATGAGAAAGTTTTACAGTTCATGCATACAGAATGTAAACTCTTTCACATGTAAATCTTGTCTAGTTTTCTGATAATCTGAGAAAACTGTGCATGTTTAAGTATTTTTCTGCTGCAGGTCATTTACACGGTGCATCTACTATGTTAGATGCATGGAAATAATAGCTAATATATTGTGAAAATGCTCAGTATGTTTGCTCTATTATAAAAAAAAAAAAATGTAGCAAGCATGTGCTGCATGAAATCTGATGTTTCTTCCAGTCTTTCAAAGACAAATGTCTCTACACTTGTTCCCCAGCCATTTTAATTTTTAATTTTAGAGAAACCCTAAAACARTATCATTAAATCATCATTATCTCAGAATATTACACATCTCCAGATGTAAAAAACAAATGTTTTGACTTATATAGAACTTTATCAGCGAGGAACAATATTAAATGATATAATTTAGAAGATACTCTTGTTGGAGATTAAAAAAAAAAAAAGTGACTATATTAGTACAGTGCTTTACAACTGAAGAATAAATTTGGAATTAATCTTCTGGAAGATCTGTTATTGTGTGGTCCATTGTGTATAGATTGGATTTGAAAACAAGCTTTGCCCTAACAAAATGCAGTGCAATGCTTCATAAGTCTCTAATGATTCCATAAAACAAAGACTTTTTAAAACCACCTCTAGTCACTCTGATTCAATCTTGCTCTACAGATGTTCTGGGAGGCAAAAAGCCTTTGCCATGTAGAAAAAAAAAATAGGTAAAATATTTAACTTCTTGCCAAATATTGTGAATGTATATATTCAAGAACATCAGCTGATCTGTTYATGCTCATTTACCACACAGGGAAAAAGCAAATTGAGAAGTAACACCAAAGGAGTGGATTTACTAGTCGTGAGWATGAAATATCATTCAGACAAATCCCTGTCCCACAGCTTTTTTCATAGATGATCAAACTCCCTTCCAGCTTTTTGCTTCTGTTTATTTATTAATAAATCCTAGAAGTTGAGGAAAATCTTTATTTTTTTTTACCATCCTAATTTTTGCCATCCTAATTCTTAAATCTACAGTTTATTTGTCTGCAGATTTCTCATCATGCCAATAAAAGAACTTCCTGAGAAATATAGCTCTGTCARGAAGTAATTTATGGTCATAATAATATGATTGCAGCACATCTCCATTTTCTATTTTATTGTGTGCTGAACAATGTTAAAACTGGATAATTATAACAGCTACTAGACTTCCTAAATAAATGTAACAGAAATAATTATACATTTAAAACAGCTAGCATTTATGAAAAAAAATGTTAGTATAAGTGAATGTATATATATATATATATATATATATATATATGAACATATTGAAATACATATGCTCTTATGAAGAAGGTGTTGAAGACTACATTAAGAAACCTAAAAGATGTGTTCATGATAACTGGACAATTAAAGAACACAGGCAAAATAAGGGAACTTTGATAAACTGAGTCCAGCTGTTCTAAAAAAATAATTTGGTCCCCATTGGACGAATTAACTTTCATCTGTCTAGCTGATATTTGGTGCTCTGCGTGTAGATTATTTTGAAACCCTAGATAAAAAGAAGATGAGAYTTGTGTGAATTTTGTTTTCAGAAACTCTGGTTTTAGGAAGTCTGCTTTGTAGCTATTGGAATACTAGCTAAAGACAGATCTGTCCTTCTCAGAGAAACACTCTGCTTTCAGGTTAGCTTAACTTTAATCCAATCAAAAAAAAAAAAAAAACACTATAAAAAAACCCCAAAACAAACAAAGCAAACAAAAATATGTGCCTACATGGAACTGAAAACACTAAAGTTTTGTTTGACTTATGTGTCTCTTTCTTATCGCCCTCAGACAAGTTACATCACTAGATAATTCTGTGTTCTATAATGAGATCTGAAAAAGAAATCAGATTTCTGATGTACACTAATCTGTCCTTTGCAATGGAAGTAATAGGGCCTGGACTGCATCTCATTGTGCAGTTCCACAAGAGTGCTTGGAACAGCTCAAACTCGGTAACTCAGACAATAAAAGTAAGTATAGGAATGAAAATTCAATAGAACTTTATAAATCAAAATCGTATACTTGCTATCAGCCTTTACATTATCACACGGCTCTTAGTAATACTATTAAATGATTTCATTAACTAGAAGACCTATTAAGCTTTTCCTACGACRCACACACACACACACACACACGGAGAGAGAGAAAGAGAATTCATGTTTGAAGGCAAACTACAGATTCCATTTAAACAGTGCTAAGGAAGAGGAAAAGGGATTTGTTCACAGATTGCACCTCACAGAGAAAGATCGATACCTCTTAGCATATGTACAGTCTCCAGCTCAGGTCTATTCTCTTTTTTTTCTTCTTCTTCGTCTTCTTTTTTTAATTCATGTATCTGTTTGTTTGTTTATTTTCAGTAAGAGGCTGCATGATGAACTCTCATAACCATAACAAATGATCAATAATGTGATCGCTATCACGTTTGATTCTAGTCCTGATTTTAATCTGATTATTATGTACTAGAAAATACATAAAAGATAATCAGTTTGTGATAATCATCATGGAAAGAAAGAGATATCATAATGCCACTCACTACCGAGGGAATCACATCACTGAAAGTTTATAGAGCCCACAAAATTGGGAGAAGGTCTGACTGCTAGGCAATGCTGCAGGTGCACTGACTAGCACAGGATTGCTCTCATGACTCTGCAGTGTACAAAGCTTAAGATGATGACTTTTCTGAAAAACCACCTTGTCCTGACYGTGGTTGCATAACTGAAATTTCTCTATATCCTATGCTTTAGTCAATACTACATTGTAGAGACACAGCAACGATAGCTCTCCATATTATAAACCATACAATATGCCTTATAGTGATTCTATTTGTGAAATTTAAAGTTTTCATTTTTCTCTCTCTTTGGATTTAATTCAAGCAACAACTATATTACATTGCATTTGTCTTGTATCTCAACACTAGGTTTCTGGATGTTGAGTAAACTAATCACTAACCTATCAAAACTATAGCTATAGAATGATACATCATTTGGAGAACAAATGAGAAAATAATATTATCAAAGAGTTACCAAAACTCAAAGTCAAAAGAAAACAGTTAAACACTCTGCTGGTCTCTGATTTCTAATCTCTTCAACAATCTGTTCAAAACTGGACAGATATTATGTTTACTCTATTATTGTTTAGAGTGGGTGTTATTCAAACAGCTCTACTGATTCTATTGTAAGTGCTGCTCACAGTGAAGTTTTCAAGAGCACTTTTTCAAAATCTTTCACATAGTTCCACGGTAGTAGACAACCGTTTTCTTTTACAGAATTTCCTGTTCTAGTACTTCTGAACAAATGCTGGTTTTCGTCCGCCTGCGCATAAATGGATAATCCCTTATTTTCCCAAAGAGGCCTGTTAGCCAAACAAGAAATTGAGTCAGCTTAAAATAATTCTTTATGGTGGCAGGGGGTGGAAGTTTGATTTTTTTTTGCACAAAAGCAAAAAATATGTTTCTTATAAACAGTGAACTGCTGGAATTTGTGTAAAGCTCAGCCATTTATTAAACTATTCAAAGGACTTAATCAAGCAGTCTCTGATGCTAGCATACATTCTTAGGTGGAAAAGTGGGAAGAAAATGAAATGAAAATAGAGACGTATATGTTGATGATCATCATCAGACATATATGCTGCTCTTGATGATTTGCTGATGATAACTGGGAGGAGTGGCTGACACACCAGAGGGCTGTGCTGCCATTCAGAGAGACCTGGACAGGCTGGAGAGTTGGGCAGAGAGGAACCTCMTGAGGTTCAACAAGGGCAAGTGCAGAGTCCTGCACCTAGGGAAAAATAACCCTAGGCACCAGTACGGGCTGGGGACTGACCTTCTGGAAATCAGCTCTGCAGAGAAGGACCTGGGAGTGCTGGTGGACGACAAGTTGAGTATGAACCTGCAATGTACCTTTGTGGCCAAGAAAGTCAATGGTCTCCTGGGGTGCATTAGGAAGAGTGTTGCCAGCAGGTCGAGGGAGGTGATCCTGCCCCTCTCCTCAGCCCTGAAGAGGCCTCATCTCATGTACTGTGTCCAGTTGTGGGCTCCCCAGTACAAGAGAGACATGGAGCTACTGGAGAGAGTCCAGTGTAGGGCTATGAAGATGACCAGAGGGCTGGAGCACCTGCTCTATGGGGAACGGCTGCGAGAGCTGGGCCTGTTCAGCCTGGGGAAGAGAAGMCTGAGGGGGGATCTGATCAATGTGTACRAGTACCTGAAGGGAGGGTGTCAAGRGGACGGGGACAAACTCTTTTCAGTTGTCCCGTGTGACAGGACAAGAGGCAAAGGGCAGAAATTGAAGCACAGGAAGTTCTGCCTGACCGCGAGGGGGAATKTCTTCCCTGTGAGAGTGACAGAGCCCTGGCACAGGTTGCCCAGAGAGGCTGTGGAGTCTCCTTCTCTGGAGATCTTCAAGGTTCACCTGGATGCAACCCTGTCTAACATGCTCTAGGTGACCCTGCTGAGCAGGGAGGTTGGACTAGATGATCTCCAGAGGTCCCTTCCAACCTTATCCATTCTGTGATTCTGTGATATCCACAGCCCTTGCTTGTGGCAATCACCTAAAAAGCTGATGTTCTACAAGAGCTGATCACACCAGTTTGCTCCAGTCATGAGTGCTAATTTGCTTAATAGCACGTTGTTATCAATAAATATTTAAATATAGTAATCGTAAAGACATCAGTTTTCTCTGGTATTTCTGTCACAAAGTTTAGGAATACCTTCAATGCCACAATGACATCAGCCAAATAAGAAGCAAAAGTGAAAATGCTATAGTGGTTATCTTTGTCCCATAAGAGGAAGTCTTCTATGTACTTCTGAGCCCAGCACTATCTTCTCTTTTTGTGTTATTTATTAACCTCACACAAATATGAATGTGCCTGAATTTCAGCGACCGTCTAAATAACTGCAAGCATAAATACTATTCCATGATTTTAATACTTGCTTTTGTTATAGTATTAACAAAATGGAATTACACTTATTGTCATCTAAAATCCTTGCAAATAGTCACTGTTGTGGTCATGAATGAAATGAATATGTGAAAGAGATGCTTTCTTCTGTATATTTCACAAATTAGAATCAAACCATGCAAAGTGGCTCTGTAATGGAAAATGGGCTTTTAAATTTATAAACATGTTCAAGACCTCTGGCAGTCTTTCTAAACCGAATCCCAACTCTAAATTTTGATACTTTCCTTGCTTCAGTCATAATAATGTCTACAATGAAGAACATCATTGAGAGAAAGGTGAAAATAGATATATCACTTTTCTCAATATCAGCAATGAGGACTACAGTAGCAACAATATCACAATAATAATTATTATACATATATCCATATCCCATTCTATTTTTTTTGGGGGGGAGGAGGGGAGCAACAAATCAACACTTGCTGGATAAGTGATGGGTTGAAGGCAGGCTAAAGCTAACCTGAAAACAAGTTGATAGAAAAATACACACATACATGTGTTTTGAACAAATCTTATTTCATTATATAATTAAGAGAATACATAGTAGTGTTTTAGAACTTGTGATCATAAAGATGTATAGGCTTTGGAAGTAATGATAGACCCCAAATTAAGGAACAGGGGAAACTGAATGACAGGAATTTGTTTGTTTTGTGTTGATTTTTTTTTTTCTTTCAAAGCCTTGACACCAAAGAATGAAACTTAAGATAATTAGCTATCTACAAATGCAAAGAAAAATAAAACAGATGAAAAGAACCAAGCAGGTAAAGATCACAGAAATCATCTAAAGTGAGCAGTCCTCTATCCTGGAGGAGGGCAAGGAGGAAACATAAAGGATTTTAAAATAATAGTTATTAAAATCCTGTTCCTGCAGCTATGAATTCTTAGAAAACCATAAGCACATTGAGTGATTCAGAAGTGAGCAATTATCTAGAGGACCAAATGGGTAGAGAAGCAGCTACTTTCTCCGTTGACTGCTACTTCTATGAAATAAAACTGGTTGGCTTAAATATATGTGTATTCTGCTTAGCTTCAATAGCAGTGCGAAATGCAAAGCTGTAACAGGAATAACTGAATCTATATGTTATAGATGTTACATATAAAGATTCAAAAGGATGCTGAGATTCCAGTGTCAAGTACTTCAAAAATAATGCTAGACAAGAAAGCCATTGCTTTCTGCTACTTGTCAGGCTCAAAAATAATTCAGTGCTTAACTTCAGGCTCAAAATTTTCAGTGAAGAAAAACCCTTCAGACTATCCTAAAATAATCATCTAGGGAAATTCAGCAGGAACATAGAGGCTGAAATGAAAGTCTTGATCATACTTAAGCTCTAGAATATCCTGTCTTTTAATCATGAGATCACAAGACTTTAGGGAAGTCCCTCATCTGCTCAGTTCAAGATACAAAATTAAATCTGTCTCTGACATCTTAGCTGGGTTTCTAGTTGCTAGAGTGGACATCATGTCTTCGTATGTTTCCATTTAACTGCTCACTCTTCAGCACCTCAGTCTTCACAGTTTTTCTTTCTGCTTTATAAATAACAGAAAGGGACCAAGAGAACAGGAATGACAGTCTTTGCTGTTGAATTTCTAGGCTGAAATATGCTAGTTCTGGACATGTTGTTCAGAAGTTAGTTGCTAGAAAAACTTTTTCTACTAAGAAATTCTAGTTTTATCTCTGTTAATAATCACCCCCCCCCACCCCCAAGATGAAATACTAGAACATTGTAAGAACATTCCTGGAATAATTTTTCTAAGGTAGTGATGACAAGTAACCGACTTCTTTGTGATTCAGATATCTGACATGGATGACTTCTGTCCAAATTGTTTAAAGTTTACAAAGCTCCCAAGAAGCTAAAACTGACACACAATCCCATCAACCGGCACTGCTATATTTGCTGCAGCACAAGCCAAAACTACCCAGTGAAACAAAGACTGAGAAATAATGCTTAGCTTGTAAGAAAAAGGAAAAAAAARTGAAAATAATAAAAGCAAATAATTCAAATATGCTAGCTGAGTTAAAATAACAGAATAGTTAGAAAGGGTTTGAATAAGTCAGAAATACACAAGTAATTACTTTAATTGCACAGTCATAAAAAAGGCATCATTGGTAGTTTTTTGTTTGATGCATAAAAATTTCAATTCTCACCATAAAAGGAAATTCAAATTGTGAAGAAAAAAATGTTTCAAAAGTTTCCTCCCTCTGAAATGTTCTACATATTACTCAGCAAGGAACTGGTAGATAAGATTTTTGTGTTAAGTGTAACCAGGTTATTTATTTGCTGGTATCTTCTTTCTTTATATAGTTTTTTATGTTTTCAATTTTACCRTCATTAGATAAAAAAGAAAAGCAGAACTGAGACTGTCATGGGACAAAAGAAAAGAGTCACCAATTATATAAATCACATGGAAGCCTTAATATATTAAGACGTTAGTAAGAAGGAAAGCTCTTGAGGTACTTTTAATATAATTCGTAGGTTCAACAGAAGTGGTAGAAGGTGGTAGAGTGGTGAAATATGTTCAAATACCCCTCAAGGAAAGCATCCTTAAGGCTAATCACTTTTTATACAGCTAAGACATTTGTAAGCCATCTGTTAAGTGCAAGAGCAATAAGCTGCTCTTCCAGTTTGTAGCAGCAATAACTCTAGAAGCCTAAGTGCAAAACACAGAGGCAAAACTGACAGAATGGATGAACAAATCTCAGCAGAAATAAACTGCATAAAATATGAGCATTTAGAAGGCAGCAGTGTCCTACATGTCCATGCACAGTTTTAGTAGAAGACCTTTCCTTCCACTATCTACTAAAGAAAATGAGTGTATGAAGTATGTAATCTATAATTCCTTTATTTTGACAGATAAGATGTATGTTGTTCTAAAAGCTGTGCCTAGTACAAATAACATACTTAAACATACTTCAGCAGAAATTTGGGGAATAAGAATGCAGAATGGAACAAACTTCAGAAAATACACAATGTTCTCGCTGAAAGAAACAACATGAAATTAAACTGTGATCATCACTTTTGGGAATGCACAGAAGGGTTGGGGAGCACAAAGCAAAAATAACCCTTCCACAGCTTAAGTTCAAATTTCCTCCCTCTTAGGCAAAAATTTTACAAAGCAAACAACAAAACAGCCACTGACTCCATCTTGAGATGTATTCTTAAATCTTTGGGTCTCCCCATGTTCCAGGAGCAGAAAATTGAGACACTTTTAGTGACTCCCAGGGAAGGTTTCTGAGTGGCTCTCCCAGTGTTTCATGTTCATTCATGTTTATATGGAGGACAAAAGTGGTGCAGGTACATAATGTACATATTGTACATAGTCATCATTCTGTGACTGCAGAATGTGACTTTCTCAAGGCTATGCTATTGATTAGCCACAATTTGTTAAATTTAGCTGTCAAACGCAGGTAAAGAAATGCAATGCCTTCATTTTAAATGATAGAAAAACATGTGTTCTCAGATTAAGCGGCACACCCATGGTGGCACAAAATCAGTCAAAAGAAAAAGCGCTGAAAAGCAGAGCAAAGCATTTCTTTGTCTTGCTGTGATAGCTGAAATCTCATAGTTCTTTATATTACAGCTACATGGTAATATTATACCCCCTTTAACAGATCTAAAWTGTAGAGATACACTTACCTGACTGCAGGGGAAAAGTTTGGAAGCTTTTTCCTCCTGTATGTCCCCAATTATCTGCCTGCATTTCAAGACTTCTGCAGTAAAGTGTCTGGCTTTTTCTGCCTCTCCTTCTCCAGCAGAATAATAGAGAAGGAAACTCAGAGATCTGAATCCTACTGAGTGCCTTAACCTTTATGCCCATTCTTTTGGAACTGGGCTGCTCAGCATCATACCAAGGAGCAAAAATATGCGCTGTTATCTAAATGAAATAGCTCAGTTGTGCTAGTTCTCATTTGGGTTATAGTGTAGCCAGATGATAAGGTTTCAAATGTGTTGACTTATGTCATAAAATGTGTTAAAGAGATTTTCAGTCACAAATGAGATAGCAAAACAACTCTTTTGCCAGTGCTTTGCCCCAAATATGGACTTTAATAGTTAAAAAAATAATAATAAATAAATAAAAATTTGAGTTCAGACTGACTGTTCAAATCCATATACACAAACTAGCCCAGGAACATTTTTTGCAAGTGCTCAAAGTCAGGTTAGTGGAATTGCTCACAGGATTCTCAGTGGGAAAAGGCTGGCAAAAAAATCTAGCACTATCTAATATATGCGCACATCAGGTTGCAAGCTACATTCCCACTTTTCATCCATTATAAAATAAATAAGCATATCCCAGGGTTATTTCATAAAGTGAGGGATGAAAGATAACTGGTAATGTTGAGGATAGTTTAAACTATTGGAAATATTATCATAAACAGCAGCCATAAATCTTTGTAATGTCTGTGTRTGCAGGATCTCAGCGACAATAAACACAGAATCCGTACTAAAACATGCTCAGAGAAGGTAACAGGTAAAACCTAAACCAGTTACCCTGAAAGGTGAAAGAGCTACAAATAAATTGCTAACCTCAGTTCCTTTGTTTCAGACAAACAGCTTTGATTCTTCTCAAGAGAAATAATCTAGTGTGTATGGTTTATAACTGAACACATTTAGTAGGTTTCTACTGCRCATTTCAGTTAATAGCTCAAAGTTGTTTGCAAAAGAACTGTCAAAGTTGCAAATACACAGAAGGATTTAGTAAAGAACCCCTATTTAAGACTCGTGTAGGTGGATTTTAATCTCAAATTTCAGGCTATTATTCAAGCCATGAGTATGCCTGAACATATATATGATTATAAAAGGGAAGATTATTCATGGCATCTCCATGCACTAGACAATTTAGGATTCTGATTTCTCAGTAGGTAATTTTAAATAGTTCATTTGGATAAATCAACAAAGAGCACATATTTTTGAGTAAACTGTTAGAAAAGACCTCAAACAAAAGGTGTTCACCTGTGGCCAGACTGATATTATTTCTGTGAACACYGGAGCTAATGAAACCTGATTTCTTTCTGTGTATTTTCCAACAAAAATAGACAAGATTCACCCAGCACTGCCCCTTGCTCACCCCATCACAGCTCAAAAACTTGTTTTGACCAAATATTGGAGAAATCTACCTTCCTATGGTAATTGTCTAAAATTGGCCTAGCTCAAAAGTTATTGGGGCCTGGGGAGAGTGGAAAAACAGTATGAGTATGCCAGGTTTGTTTCTGTAGAAAACTGGGCTAAAGGTTCTCAAGGAATGATAACAAACTTTTAATCAAATAAAGTAATAGCTCTTCCAGGTGAAATGTATCTCACATTACATAAGATCACATTATGGCCATTCAGCTTCTTAAACAGTACTTTAATGGTAATTAGATGCTGAATATGTGAGACAACTGTCCCTTAAATGTGGTCAATTTCACAGCTTACAGAGAAGGTTCAGTTTAAAGGATAGTGAAATGATCTAGTTCATTACTGAATTGTATAACATCCAAAAATCTCTTTTTCCCTTTCACTACCACAGTTTTTTGATACACTTAATACAAAATCATTTTTATATCATTTCATAGCATATATTCATTTTATATCATATATTATTAAACTTGATGGTTTTGAATTTAGCTACTTGAATAAATGAGTCTTTTGCCTTTTTGTGGCTTTGGCCCTATTATTCGTGGAAAGGCAATATATTCACCTATGCCAAAAATAATCGTCTGAGATAACATCTTTCAAAGATAGAAATAGATTGCACTGCATCACATTTCCATTAAAGACAGAATGAGAACAATATGATATATTCTAAGTTGTGAATGTATAGAGCTGAGCTAAAGTTGTGAGTTGCAACAGAGGCAAATAGAATTCCCAAGGTCATATTTTAAAACAGAATTTTAGGAGAATAAAATTAATTTCAATATCTCCAGGAAATTTTCTGGTATTTTGCCATTAAGTGTAGCATKACAGCATTGTGCAGTTGATGTAACCTCTTTACTTCTGATGCAACACATGAAAAATAAASAAGGAAATTCAGTAGCATGCAATACAACGTATTGTTTGATCTTTAGTTCATTGAGTTCTCCCTCCAATACTGAAGTCAAATGGAATTGGTTGGGTTCTATGCTTTTGAAAAAGATTGCCCGCACTTTCACACCACTCTAGTCTTTCGCACACTATTCTTAATTATGCTAGTATGTTAATTATGCTCCTTATTACTCAAGAAGTATAAATGAACTAGAGAACAAGAAAGAAGTAGGTCAACCTGTATTTATAGACAATTTTCTCTCAGAATTTGCTTTTAGCCTTTCAGCATCTCCTTCACACCATTCCAATTTCAGCCAAACAGCTAAAAAACTGTGACTTTTTTTTCTTCAGGTTTATATATTTTATTCCTGTGACATTTGCAAGAATTAATTGCTGATGACAGCTCTCTCATCTCTCAGCATAATATACCAACCAAGAAAGAATATCTCAACTCACAGGTACTGTAATTTTAGCAAGAACAGGNACATGGTCTCATAACTCTCTATTGAAATACACTTTTGTCCATGGCTACATCTTTAGCAAACAGAATGTAGTTTTTCATCTGACAGCTGGATCGCAACAAGAGCTAAATATTACATTCCAAACCTGAATTCTCTTACCTCTGAATATTAACCTTTATTAAATTTAAATTTATGTTGGCTAAAATACAGGCTATTTTTAAAAAATATATTCACAAATTAGACTTATGTTTCTATTACATAGAAATAATTACTGTTTTATACCACTTTCTTAGGGGAAAAAAAAGGAAAAAAAAAGCATACATTGATATAACTTTGATGACTAAGCCTACACAAATATAAAAAGAAAAAAAATGTTCTAGAAAGCTTGTGATCACAGTTCATGGCTAGTGCTCAAAATTTTTTTCTAGAGTTTACACATTTTGTAGAGACAAAGTCAGTCTTATCTGATATTCTCAGAAAAGTAGATTAATGTAACTTGCAGCTCTTACAGAGCGTCCTATAGAAGAACCGTAGGTCCAGACTTCTCCAAGGAAGCATGGTCATCTTATGCCTTTATCCTCAAGTTGTTCATTCTAAAAAGGAAAGCTCTATAGCTGGTTTATCAAAATTAAAATGTATACATAAATATGTGAATGCTATTTAACTTGTTATGTGTTTTGCCAGTGCTGAGTCACTGATTTGAAAGGCAAAAGGTTGAAACTACGAATGTTACATACAAAGGATGACTAAAAGCTGTATTAAAATAATTCTCCAAAGGCAATCAGACTATGCATTAACATGATTGCTTTGGTTATATTTTGAATGTTCTATTTAGGGTCAAAATAAAACTATTTATGTAAACATAGGAAGTAAAATATTATAGCTAACTGTTCTAAAAATATAGAGATTCTCAACCAGAAATCTTTTCTTGTCATATTTACTGCCTCAGCTGTTACAGTTCTTCAGATCTGAAGGTAGGAGAAACATTTGTCTGGATTCTAACAAGGCAAAAGAGAAAAACAATTTTCTCAAGAGGAAATAGAGCAGCTGTTCGAAATGATGGTTAATTTTACCAGTCTGGGAAAGAAAAAAAAAAAAAAAAAAAAAGAAAAAGAAAATAGACAAGAGTTCAGTGAAGAAAGAACGTTAGTAAATTAAGAGAAGGTAGTCAGCTTCCTATTACAATAATTACTCAACCATCTTTTGATTAACAAGTGCATTTTGATGTATATGATTTTAAAACCTGATGTAAGCTTCATATACTCTTGCAAGATGACATTCCACAACAAAGTTTATACAGCTTCAGCTATCTGCAAATTTCACATTTACTTCAAACACTGAAAACATGACAAAGATTGATGAAATGAGCATGATCCTATGTTTTAGAGCATCTCACCATATAAGGAGCTTTTACTTGTCACTGATAAAATGGCATGCACAAACTGAAACACGGGAAGGTCTGTCCATGAGGAACAGCTGCTTTCCTGTGACGGTGACTAAGTACTGGTACAGTTTCACAAAATCACAGAATGGGTAAGGTTGGAAGGGACCTCTGGAGATCATCTAGTCCAATCCCTCTGCTCAAGCAGGGTCACCTAGAGCATGTTAGACAGGGTTGCATCCAGGTGGGCCTTGAAGATATCCAGAGAAGGAGACTTCATAACCTCTCTGGACAACCTGTGCCAGTGCTCCGTCACTCTCACAGGGAAGAAATTCCCCCCTCACGCTGGACTCTCTCCAGTAGCTCCATGTCTCTTTTGTACCAGGGAGCCCAGAACCAGACACAATACATGAGATGAGGCCTCTCCAGGGTTGAGTAGAGGGGCAGGATCACCTCCCTCGACCTGCTGGSAACACTCTTCCYARTGCASCCCAGGAGATCACCAGCCTTCCTAGCCACAAGGGCACATTGCTGGCTCATACTCAACTTGTCATCCACCAGCACTCCCAGGTCCTTCTCTGCAGAGCTGCTCTCCAGAAGGTCAGTCCCCACCCTGTACTGGTGCCTAGGGTTATTTTTCCCTAGGTGCTGGGCTCTGCACTTGCCCTTGTTGAACCTCAKGAGGTTCCTCTCTGCCCAACTCTCCAGCCTGTCCAGGTCTCTCTAAATGGCAACACAGCCCTCTGGTGTTTCAGCCACTCCTCCTAGCTTGGTATCATCAGCAAACTTGCTGAGGAGGCACTCTGTCCCTTCATCCAGGTCATTGATGAAGAAGTTGAACAGGATGGGACCCAGTACTAAGCCCTGGGGGAYRCCACTAGCCACAGGCCTCCAACTAGACTGAGTGCCACTGATGACAACCCAGTTTGCCCAGAAAGCTCCATTCTTGGAGATATTCCAAAGCTGTCTAGATACAATCGCAGGCAACACGCTTTAGGTGACCCTGCTTGAGCAGGGGGGTTGGACTAGATGATTTCCAGAGGTCCCTTCTAACCTCAACTATTCTGTGTTTCTGTGATTCTGTGAAATCATCAGGACATGCAATGCTAATAATAGCTATGTAAGATCTTTCAGAATCTAGATTTTTTTTTCTTTTKAAGACTATTATTCCACTAATTCTGCAAAAATACTCAATAACCACCTCAAGATAATTTAACACTTCAAAAGTTTACATGTTAAGGAACAGATCTCTAGAAATTCAAAGATAATTCAGTGACAAAATATTACACAACTTTTGTTAGTGTAATCTGCCTGTTCCCCGAAAAAGCGAAACACTAACAGTGTTTCGTAATGTCACTGAAGACTGAAATGATAAAGAATTTTGGGAAAAAAATCTCTACTAAGTAAGTGTTGTACCTGAACATTCCAGATATGGACAWGGGGAATGAAAAAGCAAAAGATATCTCTTAAAAAACTCTGACTATATGTGTGATCATGGTAGCACTCCTATTAAGTCAAAAACTGCCCCAAAGTGTCAAATCAAATATTTTACAGAGATTGCGTTTCCACTGATAAAATACATAAAGCCTTCCTCTTTCACACAAGGAAAACAGAGGAAAGGGTGGGAGACCTGCAGAGAGATGTAGGTGTGAGGGACACTTGTGAGGTGGAGACATCCTGCTCTTCCTGTTGCCGGGCTGGGGGTCCAATCCAGCAGGTGGGCTCCAGCACGCACCTTCCCTCCTGCATGCACTTGCAACTGTCACTGCTTTCCCCTTCTCAGCTGTCCTGCCTTCCCTATCTCCCTCTGCCATTAAGGGGTCTGATATACCGAATCTGACCGCCTGCATACAAGGGCTTAGAAAGCTTTCCCTTTGGTMTAAATGGCACAAGGTCTTATTGATATTTCATATCTCTTACCATTTCAGATAGGCAAAGTTAATCTTGTTATACAAAAGTTTAGCACTGGCCCATGAGTTTAAAAATAGCACTGTTGCAGCTTGTGGCTAGAGACCAAAGCAGATGCAAGGATTAAAAGATTAGCTTCCTATAGCTAAACAGACTCCTATGAACTTCATGTGTGTGGGAAGGAGGATCCAGAGGAGGTCTACAGAGACAGTTTTTTGGTCTCTACCCCTTGCCCTCACTGATTCACAGAGACATCATCAGGAGTGAAGGATTAAGCCAAATACTTTGGTTGTAAATTGCCTTTCTAATGGCCACTGGAGCAAGTTCAAAAGCCCGCTGTAAATGTATGCTCTCCAGCATTTCCATAAGTGAAAGAGCTGCCTCCCTTTAAAAATCCATATGAAGACTTCGGGATAGATAGCAACATGTACAACAAACTCCCACATATGTCCAGATCTCACTGTGGGATGCAAGTTCTAGGCACTGATATTTAACAGAGAGTTATTCTCACTGCTACAGAACATTTTCATATGCTATTTTTGTCTCTTGACCTTCCATCTTTCTCTTTTCTTTTCTCTTTTTTCTCTTTTCCTCTCCCTTGCTTTCCCTTTCATTTCCTTTCTTTTTGCTTTCTTTTCTTTTTTTCTTTCTTTTTATTTTTTTTCCCTCAGTTGAATTAGGGCAAACAGCAAAGAGAAGTTTTTGTTTGCTTTGCTTTGTTCTGTTTCCTAGCTGTTTTTACATGTTGGAAAAAAAAAAAAGAAAGAAAGAAAGAAAGAAAGAAACTGTAGCACTTTTCACATTTATGGCTAGTGAAAGCAGGCTAACATAAAGTACACAATATGCCAAAGCAATGACACCTGAATAAATTATATTTCCTGAAAAATACTTAGTTTTGTTCTACATTATGCTGCTTAGCTGATGCCAAATTCAAATCTATGAAAATAAAAGAGAAAAATTAGATTGATTTTTATTTGAGAAATTTTTTCATGAGGGAAGGAGTTTTATTCTGATACTCTTGTTATAGACTTGAACCACCTTTTCTATGGTCAGATATAACTAGCTAAACGTCCACAAAGTCAAAAAATTCTACAAAATATTAAATTTACTAGAACTTGATAAAGCAATACTGATCCAATCTACTGAAATCATGTGAACAATATTGTATCTATTGGTTCAAATCAATGTCAGCATTTTTTGTCAAAGTTAATGAATGACATCATTTGACTCAGTTTTTAGGAATTATTATACCAGATATTCTGGTTGTACATGGCTGCAGTGTAAAGTGCAGCTAAAAAGTAGGACACTAAGAGAAGAAAAAATAGCTATAAAGGGGGAGTAGAGAGATGAAGTTTCTTAGAATGGTTCATTTAATGTGTATTTCTCTTTTCTTACAATTGTTGAAGGGTAAATCTGATGTAATCCCAACTGTATTTTAGACTTCATAAATCGACAAAATTTAGTCTCAGCTACTCACAAGCCATACATATGCAACAAGCTTGCTTTTTACATTTTCTTTGTGCTGTCCTTTCATGACATTGTGCATTAAAATGACTGCAGCTGTCACAGGAAAACCAAGCTCCCTTAAATCTTAAAAAAAAAAAAAAGTTCAGTAATAGATGAAAACTACAGTGACGATTTCAAGAAAATTCAGATAGAAAAATAACGAACAAGTGTTGTTTTTTTTTCTTTTCTTAGCATGATTAATGGAGTAAATCTTACAGACAAGAAAAAGTGGTGTTTGAATGACTTGGCCTCTATTTTCATAAGGTGACCATTCTGTAGTCTATCACAGAATAAAAACCAAGAAGACTTATTAGATGCTTCCATCCCCTTGCTAATGCAGGTTTGTTCCCTATCTTGTATTTCCAAGTGTTTTGTCAACTGTAGCATCAAAAAAAAACCCCAATGACAGGCTTTCCAACTCTTCCTGAAGGAGACTTTCTTACCTCTAATAGATTGTGCAAATAGAAAAGAAAATTTGCAAATATTCAGACTGAATTTCTCATTTGCAGTGTTTTTGCATGTTCATTTGCAGTTTAATCATGTTAGTCATAATTAAATTTTACATAATTACAAAACTCTCCTCACTCCTTAATCTCTGCATATCGAAGTGATTAAAAAATGACACCATTTTACATTTTGAAGTCTTCCAGCTGTCACACATACATTTAATTTTATACAAAGTACTTTTCTCTTTTTTACTTACGCTTTGTCATCATATTAATTTCCTCTTTATTTTGCTATCATTCGATACTAAAAGCGTTTCAAAYAAACAAATTAAAACAAAACAAAACAAAACTTATAGGACACAGCTGTAGGCCCCTAGCCCTACAAGTTACCATAACAGTGAAAATGAGCTCTTTAGCTAGTTTTTAGCATTTCTTTTTTTTTCTATTTTATATTATTCCTGACTTAGTCTAGTAACATGTATTTAACAGTATTGTAATATAATCTGTATAAAACAGATTATATGGCACGTATTCCCCTTTTTTACTAACTGTTTCACATCCATTTGCCTTAGTTTCTGGTAAAAAGACTGATAGAAAGTTAGAAGAAGATAAGTGAGGAAGTAAAAATAAGTAAATATGAGTTCATAACTGTAAATTTTTTGGTAAAGGAAAAACAAAGGCAGAACTGCTATTTTCTAACTGAGAAACAAGAGACAAAGGTTCCACCAAATCTAGCAATGGAGACCTTGATAATTTAAAAGAGACATTCAAGGTTTCATCATTTCAGTATTTTCTGTACTGGAGCTGCTAATACGCAATTCCAATATGCAGCATAAAAATATTATCAAAGTAGGTTACCTATTCTTTAAACAAACAAAAAATCCTGAGGAACT
The DNA here is from genome assembly GCF_003343005.1 of Rhea americana. Taxonomy (NCBI): domain Eukaryota; kingdom Metazoa; phylum Chordata; class Aves; order Rheiformes; family Rheidae; genus Rhea; species Rhea americana. The sequence continues at coordinate 1,095,728 of NW_028185073.1, read as the reverse complement.
TCTTATGTGATAAAGTAATTTAAAGAACAGGAAACTCATAAGTTAAACAAGCAACTATGATATGCAAATTGGATGAAGAAGACATTTCTATAAATCACAAGTGAAAATTATAGGCATTGATGGATTAATCTCCCATCTGCTGCAAACACTGGATGAAAGACTTTACTTAAAAAAAAAAAAAAAAAATACACACAATACCCTCCCCCCATATCACAGTGAAATAAAAATAATAACTTCTTAGATAAAGGTATCCTTCTAGGTAATTAACAAAACATAAAAGAGTTTGCATGCAGAACAACTGAAGTGATGGCAGGTGTAAAGCTGTGCTGGCCAGCTACAACATTCAAAGTGACCCCTTTATAGCTTTTTCCCCCCCCTCTTACTTATCTATAGTTAGTTTTGTTATATCTAGTTAAAATCTGGATAATGGGACCATGATCGTATTTCAGCAGTTTTCTTCCTACCCTTCTTTATCCCCAACACAAACTGAAAAACAACACTGTGATCTTTGATTGCTAAATGTGAGTGCAAGAATGCCAAGTACTAATGAAAAATGGTAACAATAAACTAATGTTAGTAAAAAAAAATCAGAAGTCACAATCCCTAGAAGACTGTCTTCTTCCTCATGCTGTAATTAGAAATGGATTTCATACTTTTCCAAATGCTAGTTAGTTCATCTCACCATTAGAGTAGGCAATGTAAAGTAAAATCTGAGAAGAGAGCTTGTCCTCACCCTGGAAAATAAACTTAAAACAAAATTGTACATTTTTTGATTCTTCCCATAATGGTAATTCAGAAAACAGTCACCTGAAGTTTTGTATTCTTTTATGCATTATATTATTGACGTGGTAAGTTAGAGTACGTTAGAGTATAATACTTTAAGAATTACGAAACTTGAGCTAAAACATGGCAAAAATATAAACAGAAAATAAGTACATAGAACAAGCAAACAGAGCAATTCTCTTTAAAGAACTCCTGTTAAAATATCATAAACCTATATCCTTGGCATAAAAATTGGATGAGTGAATTGGTGAAAAAACTTCTCATTACACCACAATTCTTTTAATCTTGCAAGCCAATAATGCTGATGATCTTTTGATATCTATCAGGTTCATTGCAATTCAATAACTACTATGTCAAGCTTTTTATTTCCCTTTTAAATTTTCTATTACTTAGGAGACAGTGTATCTCAACTGGGAGATGTGATTGAATGTACACTAAGATTTAAATCAAATTTTGCTTCCTGAAATGTACAATTTAATATTTTCAAACTCAGAAGGGGTAGATAGTGTAAGACTTGTTWCTGAATAGTTTATTTGCCACATGCATTCCAGTGAACTGGCACACACACTAGTGAGTTTCTGTGCTTTCARAGTTGCTGATTTTTGTGTGAGTTTAGAAATGATGAATAAACACAGTTACATTCCAAAATTTATTCAAATTGCTTGTGAGTTTCAAATATCCTCCAGCCTGGTGAAAAAAAGATGTGTTCCCACTCTTTTTCTCTCTCTCCTCTCTTCCTCCTCTTTCTTTTTCTCTCTCTCTCTCTATACATTTTTTTTTAACTCTGTAGGGCTTTAAGTACAAGAGAGACATGGAGCTACTGGAGAGAGTCCAACGTAGGGCTACGAAGATGATCAGAGGGCTGGAGCACCTGCCCTAGGAGGAACGGCTGCGAGAGCTGGGCCTCTTCAGCCTGGGGAAGAGAAGCCTGAGGGGGGATCTGATCAATGTGTGCAAGTACCTGAAGGGAGGGTGTCAMGGGGACGGGGACAAACTCYTTTCAGTTGTCCCGTGTGACAGGACAAGAGGCAATGGGCAGAAACTGAAGCACAGGAAGTTCTGCCTGAGCGTGAGGGGGAATTTCTTCCCTGTGAGAGTGACAGAGCACTGGCACAGGTTGCCCAGAGAGGTTGTGGAGTCTCCTTCTGTGGAGATCTTCAAGGCCTGCCTGGATGCAACCCTGTCTAACATGCTCTAGGTGACCCTGCTGAGCGGGGGGGTTGGACTAGATGATCTCCAGAGGTCCCTTCCAACCTYACTGATTCTATGATTCTGTGATTAAGATTGTACAAATGGACTTAACTGTTCTGTATAAAAGTCTACTTAATTAGGAATGAACATGGAAGTAGTACCTTTCCTGATGAATACTGGCAGAATGGAGATGAAAATTCAGTAAATGAGAGAAAGATAGATAAACAGATGGATAGATTGACAGATACATATATACCTACCTGGAATATGATCTGGCAGTTTTAGGTGGTCTCTAATAATATATGAATGTCATTCTTTAAAAAGAGGAAATTAGAAGCTGAAGATAGAGAAAAAATGGATGAAAAGCTGCACAAGGACAGGCTAAGCCTRCAAAGCAACTGTTTTTTATAATACTTCAGTTCTCTATAATAAATATCTTTATGGATGGCTGCATGGCCCATCAGTGAAGACGACTAGATCGGTATTGCAGAATCTCATCTGCTCCTCCAGTCCCCTGAAGTGAGAACACTTTGTTCCGTCATTGCCTACTTCACGGCAACAAAAAGAAGTATCCTATTGGAAAACTCTTTACTATGAAGCCAATTTTCCCCATTGCCAATGAGAATGATGCAGAGAATTATGCTATATTGAGGATTTGGTGGCTACAGAATAAGGATTTACCCCAGAGAAAAGAGAAGGACTATCAGAATGATTAAGCAGAGATATCTAAAAGGCGGGGGGGAGGGGGGAGTAGGAGAGAAAAAACATATCTTGAAGAAATGGAAATATCTAAAGAAAGTAATTCAGAACAAGAGACAAAAAGCCTTTAATTTCTTTAGAATGATTTTTGAAATAACCCACCTTGAGAACTTCCTRTCTGAGCTAGACTTCCTCTCTTTAAGAGCAGAAGGAATATTTTCAGTTATTCTTCTAGGAAAATCCTTCTATCAGTCATATTACTGACACACTGTATACACAGTGTCAGAGCCATCTCCATTAAGACAAAACCCTGCATCAATGACTCTGCACGGCATATTTCAATAAAATCGTTTTTTTTTTTTTTTTTGTCTTTTTGTGTATATAATTCCCTACAAATGAATGGTCTCTGGATAAAGCAGTAGAGTCATCCATATGTATAATCTAATTACATGATCCAAATTATTGACAGTATTGTTTGATTTACTCTACAGACATACAGAATATGAATAGTTAATATTCAGCATAATAAATCTACACACGGCCAAAAAAGTCGTCCAGAGACCTTCCCTAAGTGAGCACTGAGTATTACTGAAGCAGACAGTTAAAAAATAATAATGGCCTTGGATATACTGCAAGGTAAAGATGACCATGGCAAAGGATGAATAATGKTTCTTGGCACCAATAATTCCACCTCCTGAGAATTTACTCATACTCATTGTGAAAGTAGCTGTCTGATTTACAGTCAGACTGTCACAACATTTGCAAATTTCATTTTTATCTCCATTCCTTTTGAATGTGCTGTAGATATCCATGGACATATCAGAACACTTAATCGCTCTAACAGATAAGCACTTTGTGATAGTTTTATACAGTTGCATGTTTATATGACTGAATTTTTACATAACAAGACATTAGAAAATATGTATTGAAAAAAAATACATCTTTAACTTGTAAAATATGTCAGTTGATAAATACCTTCAAATAAACAATCAAATAAGTTCATATTCTGCTAAACAGCTTTAGTATTTCATAGTAATATCATAACTGTGAAGATTTCACTTATTATAATCTGCAGAATTTATATTYCTGATTTAATAAGTCTTTAATACTCTTCTAATCCACTACAATGGCAAATATTTAAGTTTGAATTTAAGTAGTATATTAAATGCCAACTCAAACCATCAAATTATATATTTCCATCACATTTCCAAGTCAGCTCTTTTTCTTGCCTTAATCAAAAAGCTTTACGTGTGCAGAATGAAGCAAAATGGTTAAATTTTTTTTGATATGTAAAAGCCATCTCAGGAATATATCCTGTGTTGACAAAGTAAATATCTCAAGCAGAAAAAATACATTTTTTACTATTAATTAATAGGTAAAGATCCTTATTATTTTTCCCTATTGTCCCTAATTGAAAGACCCCAAGAATACACTCTCATAATGTCTCTTTGAACATGTCCTTCAAATATTTACATCTGAAGAATAGCTAGCACTCAAAAATGGAAAAGGTCAGGTAAAATCCTACTTTCTGTATGRGAATCCACCATTTACTAAAACAATTTGGAGTAAAAAAAAATCATTATCTGATGGATCTGTTTTTCAGGTGAAACTATGCAAGAGATCTACATTTTGATCAGTAAGGAGAAACAAAAGTCTGGTAAAAAAAAATGTCCTAGTTTCTTACAGAACTTAGCACAGAATCAGTAATATCATACACAGAATGTGATTTAACCAGCTAGTTATAACGCTTATACCAAGTTTGAAAGACATTCAGCTTAAAAACATTATCTTAATGTTCACTGTGTCTGATGCTGGTGAAAGTTTAATTACATATAAAAAAAAGAACTTTCACTTACACTCTTAGTAGAATATACCTAGTATTGTATTTCTCATATTACAAAGAATGCTCATTATTTCAAGAAATTTTGAGGGAGGCACAAAAGGTGCATTAAGTTATTGGGAGATAAATGACTCGGAAAAATTTCAGAAAAGTTACCTATAGTGAAGTAGAGCATTGTACAATCCTTATGTACAAAAGCAGTATTAAAGAATGTTACTGTTGCAAAGTCAAGCACTTATAAATTAAGATACCRCTTCAGATATGACACCCACCCAAAGTCATAGCACTCTCTTACTATCTGCTCTCAGCTGTCCCCTTGGATCTATCCTCCCCCATCTTCCATTTCTGAGTCTCCTTCCTGTCCCAGCTGTATCAACCCTCTTCATGATAAGACGAGGTTTGATTTTTCCTTCATCAGCTGGGTGAAAGGAAAGATAACAAAGAAAGAACASCGCTCATAGTTGGTCCTTACGGTTTTTTACAGAAAAAGTCAAGAAARTTTTGTGTTGGTCTAGGTGGACAGGGTCCACCTTGTCTTGCAGAGAACAGACTTATCAGTAAGATAGAGGTATGTAGCAGAATCCCTGACTTTGGGTTCATTTTCACAAGCACAGCAAAAAGTACAAGCTGCCATGACTGTGTTGCCTTTACGCTAAAGTACTGAAGTGGTATCATTGTTCAGTGAAATAGCTCTTTGAATATTTTAGTATCAGGAAAAGTCCAGACTCATTGCAGAGTTGATTGGGGAGGAAGGACTAGAACCGCCTGTTTTAAAGTAGCAGAGGAGGAAAGGGCTAAATGCAATAATGACTTTAGAGGGTAGATGGGGAGGGACACTGAACTGTACCAATTATTTTTTTTCTTCCTCCACCAATAAAACACAATATACTTCACAACAGAAACACAGATGGGAAACTTTAGCAGACTTCTAGTAAATCCAAGATCGCCAAGTCATAAATATGGCATGGAAATAATTGTCTTGAAAGGATTATAGAGTTTTGTAAAACAATGAGTAACTATTATTAACTAAAAAGAGAGATTTATAAAGGAAAGTTTGGGATAAGAGACCTACATTTATATAAGTAAAGGAGAAGTAGCTATGTCCTTATTACTACAAGCACAGACAAAACAAATGAAAGTCTATCTGAAGAGATAATCTGTTCAAAGTAGAAATAACTTCAAATGGACAATACTGCTGGCTTCTCCAGATAACCCCCCATCACACATTTTTCTCTGTGGTTCATTCACCCTCTCAGCTCTTACACTGCTATTAGAGGGCAGGTGACTCCTGTCACATTTATGGTCTCTTTCCTCTATGCATTGTAATAGCATTTGTGAAACAAGAATAACAATGTTTCTTCACTAGGGCACTGTGGGACACAAATCATTAATAGCAGTAAAGTATGGTGGTATTTGCTAATGGAATGTAGTATAACAATACAAAGTGTTGYTGTAATGGGAAATGCATTACAGACTTCACGCTTAAGAGCCTTTTTGTATGTGTATTTAGGCAGCAATTTTGAAAACTGTTCCATTGTGTCTACTAGTAAACTGTTCATGCTGTTTATGATTCAACACAACTGGCAGAGTAAAATCTACCTAAGTTCAATAAGTCATAAAATACCTATACGAAACTGGAATCAAACATTTGATAGAACTTTATCACAGTTTCCAAATACTTTGTCCTATGTCCCATTCCCTTCCAATTTTTTAATCAATCTGCAGGTGCCATAAACCCCTACACCACCACTTTTTATAGTCACACAGAAAAACTGTTCCTGTGGCAGTAAATACTTGTTATGCACTTTTATGAGTCCACATTTCAGGAAGGAAGGGAGACAGTTCCAAAGCCAAGTTTGTAGAGGCTGGGYCTATGCTATGTCTTTAACTTACCAACAGCAACAACTAAATGCACTTGCTTAGTGAGACGAAAAAACAGATTGGTAAAACCTTCATGTAGTTCTTCTGTATATCCACAGGATATATATATCAGGAAAAGGACTAACACAACAGTGAAAGAAAGGCATTTCTAAGGAAGTTACATCAAAAATGTCATTGCCTAAATTAAGAAAATAACCAGCACTGTGTAATTTGGACGAAATCACATCACTGTCACTAACATAAAAATGAAAATATAAGTAAAAGTTCGGATGTTTCCCTCACCCTGGGAGACAGTGCTTTCCATCTGAAGGACAGCAGGAAATATTCCCGGAAGTTTTCCTGACACAGTAATTAAAACACCTTGAATCTCTGTACAGGTGAGCACACTAAACAGTAAATAATTTTCAGCTAACCTTATTATTGAAGTCAACATTATCATTGGAATGACTTATGCCACACAGCACCTAAGCTAATATGTAATTAATAGTCATGGACACTTRCCGCATTTTATGCTTACCACAGGCACAGACTGTTTATAGTTGAAGATGTAAAAAACTTTAGCAAACTCAGACAGCAAACTGTCAGCTCTTCTCCCTCTCAAACCTTTACACAATTAAATTTCGAGGCTGCTGTACACTGTATATTGTGGGCTCCCTTTCATAGTTTCCTCTGAACATTCAGATTCTTCCCAAGACGTTGGTGCATTCACTGTGCAGAGTGCACAGATACAAGCACATTTAGGCAGCCTAAAAGCTGTGAATAAATACTGGCRTTTCCCCATGCTGTGGTGGGGGTTCTTCAGTGGAGATAAGGTGCCTTTTCACTGTAAAACTTAACAAGACAACTGGAAAATATCATATCTGCTTTTCTTCATCAGGTTTTGTAATAAAATCTCATAATATTTTCTTATCAAAAACTATCCCCTCCTCTCCTTCCAGAGACATGCATTTTTCTACCACTTTGTTTTTGAATTTTAGTTCCAGCTCTTACACTGCTTCACTTTGATTATTTAGAAATTGCTTAATGTTTAAACCACCTATTTTTCTGTTAAGTTGTTACACTATCACTTGTGTTTATCTAAAAGCTTTAACGATCTACTCAATTTAAATACAACATTTTCATTAAAACGGTGGCAAATATTCCAAGTACAGTAGATTTCATGTCTTTGAGTATTTGGAGCTACACTTCTTTTCTTCAAGTATTGGTAAATGTTCTGAAAGTAATAAATCAACAATTTTATCAAGTCCTAAATTGAAGAAACAAAGTTATGGAGAATTGAATTTGCTGTAAGAGATTTAATGTGGGCACTAATCTAATTGCTAGTTTCACCTTCAAACCCACTGCAATCATGGTCTATTGCCACAGAGCATAGGCTCATTTTATTCAGAGAACTGTCTACACAAATGCTATCCGATGTCTAGTTCCCAGGTCGCCAGCTGCCAGTCCCTGCGCCAGCCTCCTGCAGTGGACCGCTCCTTCTCCCTGCTCTCTTCTCCAGCTCATCCCCTTTGGAGAGCCAGCTTTCCAGCTCTGACAAACGGCTTTGTATCAGGGCTCRAATCAGCCCATCACTGTAAGCGCGGCCACTGTCTTTGAACCAGTGCTTAGTTATAGTTAAAAAAGGAGTAATTTCTTTTCCTCTTTCAGCTCCATCACTTTTCAGGTCGCATCAGAACATTTATATGCTTTAAGAACCTTCACATTCTTTCATACATCTTCATAACCTCATGTCATAACAAACTACCTATCATAGCCATACAGTCTTCATATTAAATGCATTTCACAATGCTCCACATCTGATTTAGTGTGTCAAATTAATCTCTGATTTAAAAAAAAAAAAAAAAAAAAAAAAGCATACGGTTTATTGAAATACGGTTTATTGAAATACAGGCTAAAAAATACACAATAGCCTTTTCAATATATTGGTCAAGAGGTATTTGAATTCTAGAAATCAGTCTTTGGCATGTAATTCAGGTCTGAATAAACAAATTGAAAATCTTTTAAACAGTTCTATGCCATACCATTGCATTCTTATTATATGGATGCTTTCTTTTAATGTTTTACTGTAGGATAAGAATGGCATATATTTAAAAGATCATTTTTTACTTTTCACTAAAATTTGATCAAGAAATCCTTTCATATATTTCTGCCTTGGTACACTTTCTAAAGGAGACCTAAAATAAGCTTATTTTATGGGTGATATTTTGTGGAATCTGTCCAAGATTCTAACACACTGTAAATAACAGTTATTCTTAATCCTTTATATTGCACTAGAGTGAGGTAGCATATGAACAGGATTATTTTTAGTATGGATAAATAGGTCTCATTCACTATTGCTTAAGTCAGCAGCCCATAGTGCTAAAAAAAAAAAGAAAAAAAGAAAAAAAGGCAAGCTAAGTAAAATCCCAAGCTGTACCTATGACTTAACATCTCTAACTTATTAATTGATCTCTGTAGTTGTTTCCTTCTTCAAAAATCTCACTATAAATCCAAGTTAAAAGGTTCTAGTTCTGTATACTAACGGAGTCTGGAAATATGTATATATTCTTACTAGTATGGCAAAACACAGTTGTGAAACATTGTAATTCTTTTGTGAATTTCTCAGGTTCAGAGAGCCTCCCAGGAATGAATCAGAGGAGGAAATCTGGAACACCAGAAAGAAGAGTTTGCATTGCGTAAAGCTTCTGGGATAAAAAAAACGATAGGACAATTTGATAAGCTTAAAGCAAAAAGGCCAGACCTGTTAGCTGAGTGAGTTGGAGTGGAACACCACAATTCATTTGTGCACGGTGGTCAGCAGCTAGCAGACCCACGAGCTGACCCACTAGCACCTATCAAGGCAAAGCAGGGGGATGTAGCACAACCAGTGCTACAAGTGCAAGTTATATATTGGCACAAGTTTAGTTCCAAACTAAAAATTACTGAATCAAAACCAAAACCTTCTTAGCTATACTGGAACTCGTATTAAGATTTCCAAGCACAATAGCTAGAAATAGAGTTTAATAACCCAGCCTCAAGGTAACATTAATATTTTAAAAATAGAGGTTATTTAAAAAGGTCAAAATCTTATTTATAAATAAGAATTATACGTATATTTTGAAAAGAGTGAAAACTTAAGTTAAAAAAGTTGAAGAAAAAGTAACTCAAAGCTGAGTGAAGTCACTGCCATTGATTTAACACATTAGCTCTAATCCTATCTTTAAAGGACATCTCCTTTAAAATAAAACACAGTACCAATGCTATGAGTACATTTGGATTTGGTTTAGCTTGAAGATATTGACGAATGCTATGTTGAAATTCTGAAGTATATGTAAGCAGTATAAGCAGAGATTTTATATTTTCCATACATCCTTTTCTGTACCTTGCACCCTGAGCTTGACAAAGCCCTGAAATGAATAGTAACATAATTTGTATTCATACATATATATATATATATATGCTGTTATATAAAAATATATATGTGTGTGTGTATATATATATATATATATGCATGCTTAAATATATAATAAATTCCAGATATATTTTAGAAATTTCAATTATAGACCAATTTTTTGTACAAAAGGATTTTTTTTGGTTTAGTCACATTTGCACTGCTTTGTATGGAACACCACTGAAGGACAACAGTTATTAATATAGTACTTAAATTGCATTTTGGAGTTATATTTTCTTGTTATCTAATTGAAAGGGAATTTATTTGAGAATACTTTTAAAATTAATATGAGAGTCTGTGGATTTTATAGACTTTACAAACATTGTTGTTAGATAAGAAATGTTAGTCTCAGGAAAAATCTTCAAAGCTCCTGAAATTAGCCATGAACACAACACACAGTTATGGAAAGCTGCCAATAATGAATTTCACAGAATAGAACACTCTCAGAAAATCAGAGCAGGTGAGGTCTAGATAAATTTGGAAGTTTTCCCAAGAATTTCACTGCAGAGAGAACTTGCCCCATGTTTTATAGAGTACTTTATCTTATCCTTATTTTATCTTTATTTTTATTATCTTTTATTTTATTATCAATATTTATTAGCACTACCTTTTTTTGTTGGTGGTGTTTTAATGTTTTCGGCCATTGTACACAGAAAGCTTCCAGCAGTAGAAAAATTTCTGGTTTTTAATTTCAAAGGTGTCTGAACTGTACTGCTGGTCACACCATTACTACATCACTACAGGAGACAAAAGTAGAAAGCTGTTAGTTTATAACAGAACACTAAGTATTACTTATTGAAAATATAGCAGAGAATTATGTTAGGTTAACTGAGAATTATGGTAAATACCTTTCATTATACTGTGGTAACATCCAAAAAATGTTTCTTAGTCACAGTAGCTTTTGGTTAGTTATGAGATACACATTGTATACTTTACATATTCCAAGAACTACATGCTCTTGACTGGAGAAGGTCCTTAGTAAAGGCAAAATAAAAGCTATTTATTTCCTAATCCAAATGTGCTTCTCAAATTAGTTCCTCTACATCCCAAGCTATTGCTCAAAATATTCTTCCTTTATTTACAAGGCAGTCATTAACATCTATGTTGACACAGAAGGCTTTTTCATCTCAATAACCATTATTATCATAATTCCTACAGGAATGAAAATTCTTGGCTGACTGGCCACTGTAAATGGTGATACAATTAAATAAGATACCATCAGTCCAACTTAATTGTTTAAGTCTCTTGCTCTCGGCTATTAGTTCCCTGGAATCAATATATCTTAATGACTCTCTCATTCTACTTTGATGACTTTTTTATTTTGTTGTCCAACTCTTCAGAAAGTCTATTGTCTTTCCTGATAACACTTGTTTGACTTGTAAGCTGGATCCTCAGAGCAATTAAACATTTCGGTATTTAATGTCTTGCATTTCTGAATGATGTTATTTCTAACTTCAAGCTGTAAAGGAATATATCAGATTTCTGCCCTGAAGAACACATATTAAAAACAGATGGAGTTAAAATAGGAACCATTTCATTATCAACAGAGAAATGATAATACAAGACAGGCACATTTATAATGTTTGCCTGTTAACTAACACCCCTTAGCTTTGTACCTCCCTTTCCTACACATAAAATCAGTTGTATATCACTTGTCCTGACCCATTCTGATTAGACTAGCGATGTGTGTGTGTGTATGTTTTTDTTTTTATTTTTGTTTTTTAATTCATAGTACAAAATTATCATAATTCCTATACTTTGTGCCCCATTTCAGACTTCTGGAAAAATCTATACACAGAAACTTAACAGAAACATGAAGAGGTAGAAAAGACTGTYTTCTTAAAGATTCAAGGCTTTTTTATTACATTGTAATTTAATCTAGGATTCATGAGGGACTAATTTAGCTATAGAGTGCAGAAATAACAGACATTGTTGCCTTATAGCTCAACTTGTTCTTTTTAATCCTGTCTTGTATGTTGTTTGCTACATTTAATTTCAAAAATCCCCCCTCAGAATGTTTATGAAAATACATTTTGCTTGGACCAGCTTATTATCTTAAATCATGTTGTTTGTTCTTTTTCCCACTGACAGAACTGTATCCAGCACGGGCCCAAAAATGAAGGAATTATCTGAAATGTGATATTATGCAGGTCTACTTATGTTAGGTCAGTGTCTGCATTTGTCACCAGCATGCATTGGATCAGTTTCAGAAAGCACTGYCTACATAAAGTCCAAAGGGTTGGTACTAGGACTCAGCTTGTCCTGCAATGTTCCTAAAGGATTTGGAAAGGAATTGGAGAGAAGCTGTCAAAAGATACTGGTGGTAYGAATAGACTTTAAGCAAACCGAAAGTGATGCGAAGACTCCCAAATGATCATGTACTGTACAGACTATTTGGTGACAAAATGCCAGTGTCAATAAGCAAAGAAATGTGTATGGGAGAAGACAAGGCAAGACCGTACACTCAGTCATGGACTTTATATAGTATATCGCCACTCAGGGATGATTTGCGGATTGGTGTTGAACACTTTCTGGTGGTCACACATTGAAAATCCTTCTAAGGTATTCCGTACCCTGTCATGTGCAGTGCTGGTACACCATGCTATCAAACACAATATAATAGGATAGAAAAGATGGGAATTGTGATCAGAGGTACAAAACAGCTCCTGAATAAGCAGAGGCTCTTTGTCATGCAATATTCCCTTAGAGATTCCTGCTACTACTCATCTTGCAAAATAAATTACAGAAGAGCGTGTGACAAAATGCTATGAAATTATGAGCAGCACAGAGAAGGCAAGAAAGGAATAGCTCCTGATTATATTTAGCTGCCTAAGAATTGAGAGAGCTCAATAAAATTACCAGGCAGTATCTGTAAAAGCAAACAGAAGCAAGCATGTTCTTCAAAGGCCATACTGGAAAAAGTATTAAAGAGTCCAGATAAGGATCAGACAGGCATATCTGCTTCAGCAGACAGTGAACATAATAGCATAGATGGAACTGCTGGTTTATGGCGTCCTCACATCGTTAATGTCTGGAATAGCATTCTATTTTCACTTCTCTCATGTCTTATACATGTCTTTCTTTTTAAGCATCTTTTATTTACCATAGTCACAGAAAGGTTCCAAGCRTAAATATACTTGTGTCCTATTTAGAATTGTCCGTTTTCATGTTCTCTACTACTTGGCCCCACACAGAACAAGCGGATAAATATGGTTGGATTGAAAGATGAAATAATCTGATTTAAGCCTTAGTCAAATCCGTGTGATCATCTCACCTACACAATGTGAGTAGTGAGGTACTAATCTAAGCAAAATTAGCATTCTAGGACTTTTACAATAGGTTAATTTTGCTGGGAGAAAGACTCATCCTGTCACCTCTTTCAAAAGTTCTAACACAAACAGCTCCTGCTGTGCTCCAGTTATCTGCAAGTGGAACAGAATAACTACTGGCTTTGCTGGTTTTTTTTGCGAGATTTTATGCTCCATAAGTTCCTCAAGATAATTTATGAGGGTCATTTTTTTTTCTTTTTTCAAAGATTAAAAGCTAACAATTGAGTAACAGTAAAAAAGTGGCACCTGACCTTTCAGACTACTTTCAGTTACCCTCATAAATCTCATCTTTTTTGACTTAAATTATCTTCCATTTCTTCCTTGCAGTAAAAAAAGAAATATTCTGTCCAAGATGCACCACACTGAGGACAAAAAACACATAATGGCTGTAAGCTCTGTAATTTTTTTTTTTTTTTTTTTTTTTTTTTTTTTTTTTTTTTTTTTTTTTTTTTTTTTTTTTTTTTTTTTATTTCCTGCTGACATTGCATTTTAAATGCTTTAATGATACAATTGTTCTTCAAAACTGCAGTGAAACAGACACAACAAGCACTTAATTGGTGCCTCTGATGAAACTGGATACACATCTTGATCTTGGTTGTTGTTGTTGTTGTTGTTAAAGAATGAGTGAGAGGGATTTGTTGCTATCAGGCCATATCAAATGTTCTGTAGCTGGCAAGATTTCATTCCTGCCTGCTTAATTAATGTCTGTAATATACCTGTCATTTATCCAGTATCCTGTGTAGTCATYGCGCTGTAGTTACTGTTATGTATCACCCAATTTTGTATGCCCTGAGGGCAACTCAGTTTAGGGATTCTGCACAATTTTCTGTCAAGTTTACTCTCAGGTTCATTGCCATTCAAAATGTATCACAACAAAATACAGTTCTGTTATCAAAGTCCTTTTCCTCCCTCTGCCAGTTTTRTATTTTCCTGGCTGCTTAGTTCCTCATGAAAATGGGTATATAATCGCCTTCTGCAGCTGTGCAGCCTGTTTGATTCTTGCCACATTTCCAAGGTTTCTTTAATAAATGCAATGAAAATAATTCCATTTGCATTACCACTGTGGTACTGTCATCCCAGTCATCTACAGTGCATTATAGATTTATAAATAACTACAAAAATATGCTTTCTCTTTTCTCTTCTCTTATGAGCTTTACTAGAAATAAATACGTGTAGTCATTTAATGTTTAGCTCTTAATTCCAGCTAATACTCTGTAGGATCAAATATACTTTTTTCCCTGTTTCTATTACATTATGTATCATTTCTCCAAGGTTTTGCCAGTATCTTCCCTCCTCCATTCTCCCTACCTTCTTCTAAGTTTCTCTTGTATAAAATAACAGATGGATTTCAGCTTTATAAGTTTACCAGTTCCACATCTGTTCACATACTGCTACTGTCATCTTAAAAAAATATTATTATTTTTGAACTAAGAATTGGTAATATCAATACCTTGGTATTGATATAACTGATATAACCTAAAAGACTGAATTCTCATTAGGAGAATATAGAGCAATTAAGCTGTGAGAATGTCCTGTCACTACTTTCACATAATCTTTCATCATATAGGTCTAAGAGAACATGTAACGTGAATGAACTTAGTTTGATTCCAGACAGATACGCTTTTAATCTAATCTAAGAAACCACTTGAAAATTCTATTGTATTTGTACAATAAATATACACAGGTGTAATTATACATTTATTTTAAGAAGGCATTACTATACTGCCTTAAATACGTACCTGAAAGTTTTAAAGAAATAAAGTATGAAAGCATAGATTTAGTTTTTGAAATAACGTTAAAAGAAATCTAACAGAAAATGCTATTGTGTATTTTGCTGCCAAAATATCCACTTAACAGATAGTAGTCCTATTTAAAGTCTTCAAAATTTGTCAAATGAGGCCAGAATTCTTTCTGCCCTGCTATTATGGCTTTGGTAGAGTGAACAGGAATGCACCCTAGGGAAGAAAGATGTTAGATACAATGTCTGCTTCTTTGATGGCCGCCCTGACCTATCAGGAGAAAAGTAGTCTTCCACATCTTTATTTTATTACCTTTTTTATGGACTTAATAAAGAACAAGTTTTCTGTCCCGGGGAGATATTTAATGGCCTATCTCACTTCAAGAAATGTACCTGTTACCTCCTTGAGATAAGGAAGATTCAGAGAAATAAAAGACAGGNAAAAAAAAAAAAGAAAAAAAAAAGAAAAAAAAAATCTAAATGGAACCTGGAGTTATTCTTGGGAATAATGGTTTCATGACAACTTTTTGAAAGTAAGTGATAGAAAGGGCTGTACATATGAAAGAGGTACCCAGGGGGGAAATTAGGGCGACATTCCCCTACTATGAAGCAGCCTAAAGAGGTCAGTATGATTGTTTTATCACTGAAGAATGGCTGCTTTACATAGTCTGAAAAATTGTGCTTTCAAATACTTTCTAATCTCTCTATCAGGAACAAAGCATGTCACAAGAATCTGTCTGTTCCTCAGAGACCTATTCTTTATGCAAATTTTGCACATTTTGGCAAGTGGAACTGCTGGAAGAGTGCATCTGAAAAAAGCTCAACTCTAAATTTGACATATTAGAAGAAAATTATGAATTTTAGATATTCACCTTTTCTGTAGAGAGGTGGATTTTTAAGGAATCATTATTTGTGAATTTCAGGTAGGAAATACTAACCTGGCTTTCTAAAGTAATCTCCTTTCTATAATATATAATTCAAATTTCCTAAGCAGAATCACAGTCAAAAAGGGACCAATTTTCTCCTTTAGTATCAGTGAATTGGGAGARAACATCACCAAAACCATATCAGAATTAATGTATTTTGGTACAAAATTAATTATTCCAGTTACTTTAGTGGAATTTTGATTTAGAATTATGACAGATTAATAATTTTACTTTAAAAAGGGAGTTTATAATACTTGGAATAGAGCTTGCTGGTAACAGTAGAAAAGGTTTGCACATTTCAGCAATGTCATCTGGTGGTTCACTGTGAATGTCTCAGTGAAAAGAAATATATGTTTTGAACTTATATATAGTTGCATATATACACATAAATATATATATATATATGCACATAAATATAAATAACTCACAAAAGACATATCTAGTTACTGAAAAGATAAACATAGTCTAACTCATGAAGATCTACAGTTATTAGTGGCGTTAAAATTCTCATACACAAAACCGAAAAACTAGGTATTTTACCTAGCTAGGAAGTCTGATGTTTAGTTTGTCGGTATCACTAACACTAGGTAACCTTCACTCTGAACACCTACCCGCTGATCTACAGAAACTGTATAGAATGCTTTAATGTTTTTAATTCTTTAAAGAAAAGAAAGAAAAAGGAAAAAGGGGATAGCACCAAGAAAATTATCATATTCAATGACTATTGACCATGCATTACCAATTTCTCTGACAGATCTAATATACAATCTTAAGAAAAATAGTCATCAAATAACTGACAATAACTGATCAAATAGCTGAAAATAATTGACTTTTTTTTCAAGTCAGATATACAGGAACAGATTATTTTAGATATTTTGTATAAATATTTGACAATCATATACTTGTTATAATTCAACTGTGTTATACAGATTTTTATGCACATAAAACTACAAGACAGTAACGTCTACAGTGATATTAATTTTGTCTGAAATATTCAGGTTTTTCACTGTATGCCTGATATAAGACTAGAACATAAAATATAAAAATGGAAATAGTCAGTTTTGATCAGTTTAGTTGTTCATTTTTGTGGGTGAAWTTTTTGAGAAAATAAGAAATTTCATGCCAAAGTTATATTTAGAATTTTTCAGTCAACTGCCTGCCAGCTGTTGAAAAACACATAGAATAAATCAACACTTTAACTTAACATTTATTCTCTTGCAGGACAAAAAAAACATTAATTACAGAAGAGGCCAGCTTTATATTAGTAATTTTAACTCATTTTCCCCACTTTAATAGTGATATAATTTAATTTTNNNNATCAAATATACTATTCTTTGGCCACTGGTCAGCACAAATGCAGATTATATGGATCACATAATCTTTTTTCATGGTAGAAAAGATAAAATTGGTTGCATAAGCTCAAGTGACTGAAAAATAAATAAGGCAATAACTCTTATGACGRTTTCAGAGGAAAATCAAAGAAACAAACAAAAATAAAGCAATAATCTGCTTCTCCTACAGAAAAGCTCCTGCCTATTTGAAACAGAGCTTTCTCTTTGCTATATCGGATAGACTAATAGAAGATACTAAATCCTCAACATCTTGTCCTGGTTGCATCCTTGAAGATCGTCAAGGACTACATCAAAAACACTACTATTGCAATTAAAACACGGAAATTCAGTTCAGCAACTGTCCTCGCGTCCCGCAGGCGTGCAGCAGCCGCAGGGGGAGCTCGCGGCGGCACCCACATGCCGCACGCTGCCGCGTGCCCTGCCCACCTGCCTGGTCTAAAAGACAACTTTTAGAAGTTCTGCTTTGTCATAATCCACTTAAGAAAGATTTACACATCCCTGGATAAAACTTGGATTAATACAGAAAATACATCGATACAGAAACCCCATTGTCCTGTTCATACCTGCCCCAAATGCCAGCAGGTTAAAGGATTTTGAACTATTTTATCTTTCCTTTTTCTTTTTCCTGACGCTCTCAGTTTAGCCCAATCTGAAACTGAGGAGCATAAACTTCTCTTCCATAATTATTTACCGTTTCATCGTATCTTTTCCATAATTATGAATATCTGAACAGTGGAGAAACCCTTGCAAAGCCAGCAAAAGCTAAACTTCCCCCCGTAAAATTAAAATGTTCATGAGACATTTACAGTTCTTTTGAAAGTATCCTCATTTGGTCACAGGTGAAGGAATTCTGAACTTGCAAATGAAATTAACAGTTTCATTAATATAACTACTTCTCCACATGGGACAAATATGTAACAAGGTAAAATTTTATCATTGATTAAAACAAATTGACAGCAAGGACAAAATCTTTATTTTGTATATCTTAGGGAAAGCTCATAGACGTCCCAATTATAAACAGTACAATTTCAATACTTTATGAAGGAATAATACTCTTAATCTTTAATAAAGTTTTAYGTCTTTTTCTTTAGAGACGCATATGAATGACAAGACTTAAGAACACCTTTTCATAGTCATGTGCCTTGGATCACTTGATAGTAAGTGTTCCTTACTACTCACAATTTATTGACAAAAAGGATGAACAACTGCTTAGAAAATTTGGTCAACATAATGTTTGTTTTTTCGAGAATTGTATATTCTGGAGGAGAATAATAATRATGATGATGATGAGATCTTCTGAAAAATGAAAGGAATAGTATGAAAAAGAGGAATAAAAATCAGACCCTGATGCCAGTCTCAGAATATGAATCGCTTTAATGGAYGAGGTAATTAGCTCAGCAAAGCAGTTACCTTTTGTGGCTAACATCAGGTCCTGATTTCAAGAGAGAAACGTGGAGGAATATGATGTATGCAGTGAACTGTGGCATGCTGGGAGGAAAAAACRTCTTTAAAAATAGATATACTCTCTATTAAATCTTATAACACAAATCTGGCAGCTTTAATTAGTATACGTAAGCACTTCCCCTCTCTTCTTCTAGGTAAACACTTCTGAATGAGAAAAGCCGTTCAGGTGTCCTTCCTCTCACCATACAGGCCCTGTAAAAGGCTCAAGCAAGACCTATATAATATGCTATATCAGTAGACAACAATAAATACTATTCAGAATAGAATCTTCAAAGCATAGAAGACAAAACAAAATAAAACATGTACTGACACACATAATAATAGCAGAAAAAAATATGAAGGAGAGTCCTATTTATGTTCTACTTCAATAGCTCAAATGATCTCTTAAACACTTTCTAGACTTTTTTTTTTTTTTTTTTTTTAACAGTATGCTGATGGAAAAAATGGAATTACGGCCCAAACTCTGGAACACTCTTTAAAAGTTCTAAAGTGTTTGCAATACCTTTTGCCTAGTAGATAACCAAGAAACACCCCATTAAAAATAAATAAATATCACTTGTCATAGACACAGTCTTCAGCATCCATGTGGAGATATATAGGAAAAATGCCAGAAGCCCCGGGAAGAGAAAAGGCCTTTCACCTACAGCGGAGAAATGGTAGCACAACATTAAAGTCCTAAGAGTCAGTCTGTAACCACTGACACTAATAAAGGTTAAAAGAAGCAGCATTCATGGCAAATGAATGGCACAACAAGTGCTAGAGGAAGCTGCAAATCAAGCTGCACACTGGCAGTACAGGAATGTGTGAAGGCAGTAGATGGCAGAATTTAGAAGCTGAAATAAAAGTGAATAACGCTGGGTAACTAATGAGCGATTGGTTCAGTCAAGCAAAAATTTTGCTGATACTAATGAGTTAGAGGAGATGAGTACATTATATTCATATCCTACTGATATTTCTGTTTAGAACCACAAAAGATGCTACAGAACTGAACACAGATGAACTGCACTTATTTCCTCAAGTTCATACTTTGTTAAGCGCAGTTATCATTACACTATACCTATAGTTTGTTATGTCCGAAATTACACTGATAAGTTCTTACTTTCATGCCTTAGCATTTGTAAGTTTTAACTTAACAAAACCTCTCAGAGCTGGATTTTGTGTGCAAAGTGTTGTACTTGATTTAAATACCGCATAAACAAATGCATGATGATCCATCAATATGATATTTTTTGCACCTTACTATACCACAGAGTACTGGCAGCATTTTTATTACCCAGAGACAATGAAGTAGTAATAATGTTGTCATAAATAGTGTCTAATGCCTGAACAATCGTTTTACATGAATTTAACAAACACCTAAAGTAGACTTATTCTCTGTTTTTCCCCTCTATAAAGTCATATCATGAATAGTGGATTTTTTTTTAACTGTCTTGATTATGATTGCTACCTTGTTATTAACAAGATTATTTTTTWAAAAAAGAAAAGAATATTCAACATTTTCCCATGTTTATGTTTCTTGGAGTGATTTTTGCATAAAAATAARTTATTCTAWATATATTCAAGTTAAAATACACATTCTTGTTTTGTGCTTGCCTTGCTTATAAAATGCTACTCTACTGCTTGTGATGAGTGATACACGACTAGATTGAACTGGGAGACAAAAGGAGGCAGAAATGTTTTAACAGCATCTCTGAAATGCTTATCTTTTCTAAATCAGAAAATTACACAAAATTCTATGCCACACCTCAGAATGAATACAGAGGAGAACCAATCAAAACGATTTATGGAATAGTTTTCTGTCAAATACTACTCTTAAAAGTTAATTCTACCACAGGAATGTATTGACTGCGGTTACCTTTTTTTCCTCAAGTATGACAAGCCTAAGTATTTCACTAATCTCTATATTTTTGGATTATGTAAATATTGCTTTCTTTAATATAGAAGTTACACAATGTACAGTACATACTATAAAATAAAAATTTTCTTAAAATATAMAAACAGAATAATTGATAAGGAATAGAAGATTTCTATTCTGAGTATTCAATACACTTTCTACCCCTTATATCCTGGATCAGAAATACATCAGAAAACCATATTCTGCCCACTCTATTGTGTTTTTCTGGAGCACTGTCAGTTTTTGAACATTTCTGGTCCTGCAGCAAAACAACCCTGAATACAGACTTTATTCCACTAGAGGGCCAGGAGAACAATTCTGAATTCAGGATCACTTTGTACAGAATAGAAAATGATACAATTCATAGATATCAAAAGGAAAAGTGGGACAGAAACTGCCCATACTGAAGCACTTAGAGGATTATTTTGTAAAGAAATGAGAGAAGGAGATCTAACATTCATCCTTTGAAAAATGCCTGCTAAAAGCTTAAGAATACTTTTAAATCTATAAATAAATAATAAAAGCATATAGCAGAATCACACACAATTTGGAGTCCTAAAAATGTGAATAAAGTCACATAAAGAAATTTCATATACACAGATATCACACAAAAATCTCTAAAATACAAAACATGAAAACATACAGATAAACTGTGTCTGAACATTTACTTGACAGAATGCAAASCAAGTGACCCCAACCACTAATGTAAACATGGTAAATGCTTCAAATATTTACTTTAATGAACAGCAGAAAGCATGGGACCTAAATGACAGATTTGAACTCACTTCTGCACTTCTTGACTGGCACCATTAAAACAACATATCATTTTGATTTTTTCCATTCTTTGAAGAGGTGAAATTTAGGAAAGGGATATCAAAGAGCTTTTATTAGAAAATTAAAACCAGAATCAAATAAGCCCAATATCATATTTTTGTCAGAGACCAAATCTTTTTTTTTTTTTTTTTGGTTTAAAAATACCAAACCAATTGGATTTTTTTTTTTTTTCAAATCAGTGTGTGACTGTAAGATTTTTTTCCCAGAATTGATTCTAAATAACTTTTGGTAAAATAAAAAATAATTGCAGATGTTCTGCCATTATCTGAATCAGGACCACTGATTCACAAGCTTTTGGACTTTTCTTTCTAAAAACAATACTAGCTTTTTAGCAGCTGAGACCCATTAGAACTGCATTGTTCGTAAGTTCTTTTAGTTTTTTCTCCACCAAGAAAAAGAAGCAAATTGCAAAAATTGTGACATGTGGGTTTTATCAAGTTTTTTTTCAAGTATTTATTATGGCACTTGAAGGGCAATGTACATCTCCATGTGCACTTTCATAGATTTCAGGGAGTCTTCTGAGTTTCAGAAAGAAATGGGTCATCATAAATGCTCCTGTAAATCCTATAGATTTCATTATGAAAGAACATACAGATCACTACAAAGGACAAGGAGTTCCTTTATTTTTATAATTCACTTTTTTTACAAAGGAATAACATTTCATTGCAAAAAATTAAATGGCTTCTGCTAAGAAAAAAATGTTTCCTGTCAAGTCCAACAACATGAAGCCAAAGTCTATCCTGATTTGCCTGGTGGAGTTCAATTAATCTTCATTATAAATAATTTCTGATAGATAATTTCATACTTTTTATGTCAATATTTCACGAACTGAATTTTGCATTTTTACACTTGCAGCTTAATGTCTTGCACCATTTAATCAGGGAACATAGCATCATGTGATTTGCATGAGCAATCAAAATAATATGAATATTCATGATCATTTAACGTATTTTTTCATACCTTGAATTTTATGCACTCAAAGTTTGATTTTCTCATATATTTTAGGCAAAGAAATAAAATGAGAAAAAGAAAACAAAGAAAGGAAGGAAGGACAGATAGACAGAGGAAAAAAAAAACAGGCAAAGAAGTTCATCACATATATGATCGAAGGGTAAGCGACTTAGACTTTCTGAATGAATCACTTCTAGCAAGGCCAGAAACTCTATGTGAAGATTAATAACACACTGTGGATCTCCCAGACTCTGCACTATATTAATGCTTTATGAAGTAAATTTATACAAAGTGATTGTTATACTATATTTTGTCCTATTTATTCCAGACTATTTCTTTTTCTTTTTTCTTTTCTTTTTTTTCTTTTTTTTTTTTTTCCTTTTTTTTCCCCCCACTTGGTCACACATTTCACTTTGAGCCCAAACAACAAAAATAGAAATCTTTTATTTTTCTGATATATTTTTCTCCAGCTGATGATTTACCAAAATTCTCCTTGCTCATCTCTGCTGCAAGTAAATTCAGCCCTCACACTCTTGTACATTGTCAACTATTAAATTGTAAAGACTTGCATAGTTCAGATGTATGGACTGCCAGTGTGTAACAATCTAAAGATTGATTCCAATTGTTCTTCATATGTTTCTATTAAAGAATAGCAAGAGCTACTCTAACTACAGGTTTAAGATAAACATGTTTACCATTAAGACTATTATTTGGTACTATTAATTATTTGCAATATCAAAAGGCAAAGTGAAAAACAACTGTAGTTGGTTATTTGCAATTTGAGTATCAATGTAACTAGGAATATTACCAAATTTAAAAAAAATGAAATACAGCTAAATTATAATTTACAGAAACTACTGGGGAAGGCAGTTGTCAAACAACAGAATTTTAATCATATAAAGTGGTCATTCAAATAACTTAAATCTACACACATACACACACACACAGACAAAGTGTTCAAGTCTATAAATATTTATACTAATTGCATGCAACTATACCATACATTTGGTAACTCTTATAGTATATTGGCACTGAAAAAATGTCCAGTTTATTAACTAATCTATTTTAAAAGTTTTGGTGCRTTATTTTTTATCTTTAACTGGCCTCAAAGAAATCTCCAAAATCTCTATTTCATAATTTAAAATGATTGGGTGCACTGTAGTAAAGTCAGTTTTGTAGGGTAATTAAACCTCTTTAACATAAATTAACTGTATGACTTATTTGCATAAATGGTGCTGTTAAGCAATTTCACTGTACACAAGGGAGACAGTGTGATTTCATCAAAAACTCAGTATGCTCAATACACAGAGATAAGGCTTATAATGTTAATACTGTTATCATGCCCCAGACTGTGATATAGCTGAGCTAAATTCATTTGAGGGTAGCTCTACAAATTGTACCAAGTCACACGCATAATCTAACAGCAGTATGCCAATAAGAGTTCAGTGAATGGGCATCAAACTGAATGCACTAAAACTTTTATCCTTTTTCCCCCTTAGTTTTAAATGATGTGAGAAATATTCCACCTCCTTTCCCAGAATTCCATTCTTAATTTTGCCTGAAATCATGATCACCATCCCCTTCACCTCACCTACGCACTCAAAAGCATCAACACTAAGCCCTTGTCTTTGCCCTGTCATCTTGAAGGCTACAAGGTAGAGTAGCTGCTGTTTGGAAAAGAAACTGCATTCTCAATTCTCTGACTCAAAAAGCACATACTACTCTGAGAAAAATTAGGAACTATAGAARTGTTACTCGGAACAACTGAGCATATTTTCAAACACCAGAGCTTTCAGCTTACCAGTGGCCTCAGCAGAAGTATAGACCATCAAGATTAACTGATTCCAGTTCAATAAATTCTTGCTCTGAAGCAAAATACTCATGTGGGCACAAACTAATTTATGGTCATAGAAGAGTTTTTTTTTTTCCATGGATCTTGGGACAAATAAAAACTTCTCATAAATTTGCACAGTGTAAAATCTTCCTTTTTGGCGTTTTCAGTGAGGGAAAAAAAAAAAAAAAGTAATTCAATCTAAACAGAATCTTTGGTTAGATTATCACTTGTAATCATTCTGAGAATATCCTTTGGCCTGTTTTACACATGCAGATCTTTATTTGTCCTTGCATATTTACATAAATTTCCCTTTCAAGATGCCTTTAATTTCCACTTTCCAACTGCAACTCATATAAGATTATTTCTGGATCTCTTAGAGAATATTAGACATTGTCTGGGAATTTTTTCTGCAATTACATTTTTTTTTATGTGGGATTAGAAATTCTATAAAGAAACTTTGTCAATAAAAGGGCTGTTAGTCATAATTATCAGCTGTTAACCTGTGTTAACTAAACAATCAAATAATGAAAAAATAATGATCTGAGCTGGGAAAATAGTATTTACAGTACAATTTCAGTGGATCTCTATAGTCAGTGCTGAATAATGTCATTTCTCTGTACTTTGCATCACAGCTTTGCTAAATATCTTGAATTGGATTTATTAGTCTAAAAAAATCTTTTTGAAATTAGTATTGCAACAGGGTTACTAACAACAAAAACATAGTTCATTAGTGTAAGAACAGATGGAAGAAGGTTATTATTGCATACCAGGCATTTAGGATTGCAGAAATCTGTTTGAGATAAGGAAACTAACAGAGTATATACTTCTATCTTTTTTTAATCTTCATGATAAAAAATGCAAGATGAATGTGGGAGAAGAATTTATAGATATTGGTATTACCTAACCAATGCTAAGTGTCTTAGAACAAGAAAAGTAGTGCTCTGAAGAACAAATTATATTTTCACATTGTAACTATCCAGAATATCTAGTGCATCTCCTGTTAACTGCAGCCATCTTGGTGGTTTCTCAGCTGAAACAGTATAAAACTGTTAAGTTCATCTTTCTCTTCAACTGCTTGCTAAAATTTTCCTCTCCTCTAGTTAATGGACGTATATGCTGTATATTATATTGAGGAAGTAGGGTAGAGAGAGAGAGAAACAAAGAGAGTAACAGGGGAAGAGCAGGGGAGGAGCAAGTGAAAATCAGAGATCTGCTGAATTTCTGGCACACTATGAAAGCAGTTTACATCCTGAAGCCTCAATGTTTTCCACTCAGCGGCATTTGAGGCTTTAAATTCTTTTCATAAGATGGAAAATAGCATGAAAGAAATTCCTTGCAAACATACTAAGTTCTGGGGAGCAGTGAACACTGGACCTGTGAAGTCTCACTCTATTAGTATTTCACTGGAAATGCTCTGAACCAGTCAAATAATATTTCTGTTTGGTGAACACTTCCATCTGCTAAACTTCAAAATCTGTCCCCATATTTTTCAGCTCCTCTTYTGGCCATTTAACATCGAGCATAACGGTGGTCTTGTGCTCTGGCCACTCCAAGAATATAAAAATCTCKGTAGTTTCAGCAGTGAATAATCAGGGTTTTGGGTG
Organism: Rhea americana; assembly: GCF_003343005.1. Lineage (NCBI taxonomy): Eukaryota > Metazoa > Chordata > Aves > Rheiformes > Rheidae > Rhea > Rhea americana. The sequence continues at coordinate 1,069,978 of NW_028185073.1, read as the reverse complement.
GGATTCTGAGTACCCTGTATGAATGCCCCAGCTATATATTTAATCTTCCTGGTATTTCATTCTCATCACTAAAAGAATATCCAGTTGCACAACATAATGTTTATTTATATTGTTTACACAAACAACATCAGCATACAGAAGATAAGAAAAATTCAGCAAGGTAAAAGTTCCCAGACCTGCGGTATATAAACATATAACAGAGTAATAAAATGAAGATGAAATGCTATTTTCAGCTGTTTGTTTGTTTGTTTGTTTGATTGTTTGCTTTTTTGTGTGTGCTTCTATGTTTTAATCAAGCCTATAATCTTACATTTACATAATCACAAATTCCTACTGTATCCATTACAACTCTTTACAGAAGTACCATACAACATAAGAAAACTTAGAAAAATAAATTGCAAGTTATCATGACAATAATACATACAAAGAAGAGGGGCAGAAATAACATATGTAGCCCAAGGAAGTGTTAATAATTTATTCAACCTGTGTCTGGGCACTAAGAAAATGCTTACTTAACACTGTGAAAATCTTGGAAATCTCACTTCACTTCATCCAAGAAGTTGCAGATAGCTATGCAGTTCTACCCTACTGTCCTTCCAAAACACGTTTGTTTAATACCAGGATAGATACTTACTTTGTTTGAAGGCAGCAAAATTCATGCTATATTTTATCTTTAGTCTCTTTGGTACACCTTCCTTCTGTGTCTACTCTTCTATGAAATGCAATTGCCTCCTAAGTCAGCCCAGAGTTAAAAATTCTAACATCTTCCTCAATCTGCCACAGCGATTCAGTTCTTTAGTCTGATTAAGAAAAGATTTGGTTAGAAAATCAACAAGTAATAAGTTAAATCRGTGGTGTAACTAATTAACGACTAGTAATAATAAGTTGAAATCATGGGTTGAAATGTAAGATCTTCAAAGCTGAATCAAGCAGCTGACAGGACTGCAAGACATTGTTTAACTGAAATATGATCAAAAGTCTGTTCAAATCTTGCTTTAAAAATTCAAAGAAAGTTTGAACAATTTTCTTTTCATGCTTCTTTCTGCTTGCACACACATTTTCTGTTTTCTTAATTTAAATTCTAGCCTTGAAGTATAGAGGAAAAGCAGTATTAACATTAAAAAGGAGCTTCCCCCACTGCCAATCCAATTCCTGTCTCAAGGTAAAAGAAAATCTCACCCACTGAACTGTAACCTCTTTATTTTGAGACTCATGCTTCTAAATATAAAAAGAAGACAGGACTCTTCATGAGATGAGGGATAAGGCAAGCTGAGAGCAATTTATCTGAATTCAGTGCTGGGCACAGTTTAAAAATAAGAGATCTAAATTCCTCAAAGCAAAGATTGTCCCAGTTTTCAGCAGCAAATTTCATTCCTGTGAGAAGGTGTGTTGACTAAACAATATGTCAGTACAGAGGCTGTCCTCTGATTTTTTTTTTTTTTTCCTTTTCACAATCCAGAAATGCTTCAAACAATTTACTTCAACATTAGAGTTAATTGAGGAGAGTCCATCTTAAGCTATGGGTAATATAAGTGGGAACTTGGCMCACTTAGGTGATTAGTTAGTTAGTGTGTTAGTGTGAAATTGTGGTCTGCTACTTAAAACCCTCCTTGTGTSCATTTCTCTACTGTTTTATACTATTTTTTTAGCAAACGATTTTTTTATGGCTTAACTACAAACAAAATCCTAAACAGAAGAAAAACCCTTTCCTTAGGAGATGGAAAACCATAGCAGTAGTAAATAGGTATCCATCAAGTCATATATAGGTATATACCATGTTCTTTTCACCAGAAAAGTGAAAGGGATAGTCTGGCTACCAGATACAGTAATAGGAAAAATCTGATGTATAAAAGCTAAATTGGGTGCTTTGTAATTAATTTCTGTTTTGGAGATGGAACATCATTCTCATCTGACTGAATGTGTTTTCTTGGTGGTCTTGTGTAGGCTAGCCAGAACTGTCCTATATAAGACCAATTATGTACATGCAGTCATTTACTACCCATACTTGCACATGAAGGAAAAATTATGTTCTAAATGTTAGTTGTTTTTATAGCCTCCTTGGTGTGCCATATAAGAATGATATATTTGCTTTGAACTCTGTTTTCCTTTTTTTTTCCTGTGCATGGGCCAACAGTGATGCCTTCTCTTCCACTGTGAGAAGTCATTTTACATATAAAAGCTGAATATTGAAGTGTTCTCACAAAGGRAGCAAAACTGGAGGTTAGCTTTTCCTACAGTGCATCACTTTTACTTCCTAAGACATGAACATATACAGATAGCCATTATATTGACATGCACTGTATCAGTGTCTCAGAAATATTAAAAGAAGATGTAGAGATATAAAAAAGTCTCTATTTTTTCTTCATCACCTTCTTACATTAATCAGCCTTTGGGGAAAAAAGTGAAGAATTTATCTCCATAAAATGTAAGTTAGTTTTATTTTTGCCTGTGTGTTAGAAGTGAACCTCCTCTGCTGAATATTTTTAAGGAAATTAAAATAGTGTAGGCTTAAAAGGTGGATTAAGTTCATATAAAAGTACAGAATTTTAATGTAAATTATATAGTTATTAATGCAATGATAGCATTTATTTTAATACTACTTAAATACAGTCTTCCTAAGAATTATTTTGTTTTAACTACCCTGTGTATGTCTCTACAAGAACTTTTTAAAAAAAATCATGGATATTTCAAATATGTCTAGTCTTTATACAGATGGTAATAATTTTAAATAAGAACACAGTAAACATAGGATAGACATATTTTAGGCCTCTTTTAAAACTCTAATAAAAAGAGAGATGGTGAAGAGCATGCTACAGAACTGTATGGATTTTTAGACCTTTCATCAACATGAAGATCTATAACTAAATTAGTTTTCTTGAGCTTAAAGGGTTAGACAGCCAAGAGATATGATTAAAAAATAAAGCACAATGGGGTTGGTTATCTTAACCCTAAAGTAGAACTAATATTATTATGTAAAGTATCTCTTGTAGTAAAATGTGTATTTGTATACGTCTGAGAAAAACACGAAACCGAGCTTTTTAGAATGTTTAACAACTGTTTCCAATGAGCTGTGCAACTAATAAGTGTGCAGACATTGACCTTTTTCAAAATTCAGTAGCATATGAAAACAGCTACTGCATTGACAACCTCTTAAGATTAGTAGAATAATATTAAATATGCAATATCATATAAAAAAACTATTATATAGTAATAACAGTTGGCATATCACAGACACGGATAAAAACGAATTCCTTCTAAGAAAACCTACTTATCCAAATCCAAATCCACAAATCCAAAGCCTACAGGCTGCAAGCTCACTGTGCCACAAAGTTAAGGACATTTAGTAATTAATAAACCAATCTAAAGCATTCCATCCTCCAGATTTCACAGCTGTTTTGACTGTCTTATTTCTAAGATTACAAAACATCTTCTTGTCTTGTGCCATACAGGGGATACAGAGTATTCATAGAACAGATAGGGGAAAAAAAAAATCTTTTCTAGAAATCTGAAACTTTACATGACCAATGAATGCCATTTACTGTTTTTTTTATAAATTAATTGTCAGAAATGCTCAGTGTTTTTAATAGCATGGGATAAATTTGGGTCAGACTGAATTCTGGCTCTCCCTGTTTTAGCAAAGACTGCACAATTATGCCTGGTTTACCTCCACTCCTTCAACGTGATCTGTCCTCAGCAGTTAGTTTCAACACACACACTAATCAGCTATACAGAGTGCCAGAGAAACGTGGTGAAATAACTCAGCAGTTAAACGTCACAAAGAAATTTTCTTAATGAAATTACATACTCCTCTGAAAACAGAAGGAATTCAGAAACCTTTCAGGACTTTTAGGAAGAAAGGGATGAACTCTAGGTTTACACRTTTGTCTCCTCTTTCTGTCAAACAAACCAGATACTCTGCTTTTACTAATCAGGATTCCTTGCTTCTCCATGATCCAGAAGGAACTCTTCATAAGTAGTCTGTGATAAAGCCATAAGGTCACAATAGGCAATTACAAAACCTAAGATCAGCCAGTCCAAAGAGAACTAAAGAAGTTAGCTCTTTTAATTTGCTTTTACAGAGAAACTAGGACAAATAGACCCAAGAGGCTGATTTTGATATCTGGAGAGATAATAAATCCAATTAATAAAAGTAGAATTAATATTTCAAGGATTAGAATGAAGTATACATGAATAAATCACATCAGATCTATCTTCTCCTTGATAGGCTCTCCAGCTTAATGTTGACTTTTGTTTTTGTTTTTAAAGAAGTAAATACTTCAGATGATACAGTTTGACTTCAGTAAGGCTATGCAGATTGTCCCACATGGCTTACAAACATAGTAAATTAAATCCGTACGAAGAAACATGAAAGCTTGCTGAAAAGTAAAATCCTGGATTCTGTTCTCTTCTATCAGCACTTTAATTTGAATTAAAAGTTATGGAAAAGGATGAGCTGGGAGAATCAGTATTCAGCATGGCCTAAATATATTGGAGAAAAGGTCCTAAAACCACTAAAAGAAGAACCCAACCAGTAAAGATAAGCACATACAGTGCTACATTTTTCAAGGAGAAATCTAATGCAGAATGGGAGATGAACTATTCCACAGCAGAACTACTAAGAAGGTAGATCACCGTGGATATCAGACTGAATCAGAATACCCCACCAATCAAAAACGGCAAATCGCATGTAGGCAACATTAGCCAGTTTTCTGTGTGTGAAATAACAGGGGATAGCTATTCAGTGTTACTCTGCACCGGGGAAATTTCTGATACATACTTTTTTGTACTATTTTTTAATAAAGTGTTGTTTCTACAGATGTAGACAGAATGCTGAAAGGTAGACATTATCTAGCCCACTAGGAAAGCCTAATGGAACTGATTTGATGTAATCTAGAAGAGAGAAGATCAGGAAATGCTAGATATCCCACTGTCCTGTATGTGCTTTAGGAACTTAATACTCTTCTATTTCTTCAAGAATAAATAAGAAGAAATAGGCTTACATTTTCAATGAAATAGCTACATTAGAGTAGAATTAGGAAATTTGTTTCCTAAAAATAATGTAACATTTGCGCAGACTTTCCAAAGATACAAATTTTTCAATGGGAATCCATGCACGACTGCATTGCTACACGGCAGAGGCTTGGATGGAAGGAAAGTCTTTCTCAAAATCATTACACCTCTGTAGTCACACTGTAGAATTTAAGTGTTGCATTTATTTGTATTATCAAATAAATTAGCATGCTACATGAGAAAAAGAAAAGAAAGAAAAACACAACCGCAGACAGAAGACACTGCAGAAGTTTAATGCGGGACTGTGTATAGGCTTACATACTTTACATATGAAGTCCTCAATTCATAAGCCAGTTCTGTGAACTTTACACTTTCTTTACAGTAGTCTAAAGATATTTAATTCTCTATCATTTGAGAACAGTTTGTGTGCCAGATTCAAAGTACCAATTCCAGATTACTAATTCTTCCAACTGCATAAAAAGAATTCTCTGATGTATCTTACTTATATATAATTGCAGTTAGAGCCACTAAAGGTCCTTTTAACATGGACTAAGTCTAATTCAGACATTGTTATATCACAGATTTTGTCAATTCTAACAAAGGATAAATATCCCTTTTCAAGTGCTATGACTCTGAAAACAGAAAAAGATTGTTTATAATGATGACTATTAGCAGTTTCAGTTGTGTTTTAGAAGTTAAACAGGAATCCTCAGAGACCTACTCTATCCAGAATAACAGAGACATGGCTCCGATCTGAAAGAATTTTATAACTACATTCTGTACTATTTCTGAGATAAAATAGAGAGAGAGAGAGAAGAAATAGGAGGATGTGGATTTTACACATGTAAATATATGAATCATCATGAATATCTTCTTGTGGAAGTCATAAAGCAGAAATTAGTAGACTGTCTACAGCAAACACAAATTTTACAGTACGATATGCAATACTGCAATACAGTATGCAACAACATAATGCATATTTATCTGAGTAAATGAAAATGAAATTTCTAGTTCCTTGCTGGGTGGAAGAATACAAAATGTCAATTTATGAACTAACATTCATCTAAGGARGGATTCTTACCATTGTAGCATTAAACAGTAATAATGCTACCAGAAAGCTACACTCAAACTATTAATAAAGTTTGCAAACAAATCATTTCTTCCTTACGTTTCTGACAACAGCATTTCTACTATATTGCTTGCATTAGAGTAAATGTAAAACTGAAATAAAAACATAGAGATATAAGCTATCATTTTATTATAGCGACTGGTTGTTCTTTAGGTAATTTCACACCATCCTATTTATTGAGATGTTTTAAAAACAAACTTTTATTAAAACCAGTATATCTTGTTAGACTTTTTTTTTTCCTTGCTATGCTGCAAAGGAAATGGATTTTATATATTTGAATATCAGTTGTCTTCCCTTATCTTCAGCAGGTGCATTATAAGCACTTGCTTTCAAGATCCATAAACAATGGAAGCAGCAAAGGCGCTAAAGTTCACTTGTGCCCGTTCTTGGATTCACTCAGAGGAGCCAGCAGGATCCATATGGAAACGCTCTCAAAAAGAGACTCCATGACAAATACGACATGGAACTCAGAATTTCACAAAATACCACTAAACATGTAACTACATTACAAAAAATCAGTCATAACGAAGATATGATCACTGCTACTCAGCTGCAATCATTGACATTTAAGATAAATTTAAAAGCTCCATTTAGTGTTCAAACTTCAAATAAGGGAATAGGTGGCACTTCCTTCAAAATTTTAGGCAGGAATTGACTGCAAATAAAAACAAGAGTGTTGAAAAGGGTAAAATAATTGTTATTCTCAGYCCTTTTCCCCAGTTACTTTTGATCCTAAAAGCTATCACTACAAACAGTTCAACAATGCTTTAGTTTCACAGTATCAAGAAATTTTGAGTTCAGCTCTGAGACTAATTGCTGAGATTTCTCAGAAATAAATATGAGCATATTAGAATGCTAAAAAACAATAATAAAATCAGACCTTAATATTAGGTCTATGAATACCAATGAAAGGAAAAAAAAATAAAAAAAAAGGTTTGTCATGTTTGTAATAAGATGGGTTTGAATACTTATAGTATAAATTTTTAATATTATCTTAGCAGTACAAAAAGAACTTTAAAATAAGTTATACCTGCAAGTAAAACACTAAGAGGTAGCTTAAATGCAAAGGAAAAATTTGACCCTGTTACTTATTTGTATGTCTGTTTTTTAGTAGAACTTGCTATTTTTGCTTTCCACTAAACAAAACAATAGCTCTACTACTTTAAATAAAAGACTCTTTCAGCAAACAGATTTTCTCCTCATATACTTGCTTCTATCCAGCTAGCTTCAGTCATTTCAGAGTTTCACAAATCTCTTCAAGATCCACCTTCATCTTTCATATCCTTTCGGCTAATTATCTTATTTTGTGTCTGTACAATACATTCTTTTAATGTAGCCAAATTACCTCTCAGAATGGATTATTATGCTTCAMGAGCAATCTCTTCCATCTTCCATCTAAAATACTCGCTAAAACCTATTAACTTCTTGTTCAGTTTTACTTGCACTTTCCAGAACCAGAAGATGGATTTGCACCACAACAATCTCAGCAGACTGACATATTGATCCATTAGGATCTATAAAGGACCCTAAAATTCCTGTTTGCTTACACACTACCCTACTTGTAAAAATAATGTGTTTTTACAGAAGGAGTTCCCTCCACTGACCTCAGTGGATGCAGAAGAGAACATGTTCTCCATGAGAATTCAGAGACATAGACGATATGTCAGTATTATAGTTTTCTTCTTTGCCTTGTCTTTAGCTCCTTAGAGCAGAAGAGAAAATAGCAAGGATTGTCCTGGGAATATCACCTTTTAATCTCTGGAGAAACAGAGCTTAATTAATTATTTTGGAGCTGAAATGGAAGTGGATCTAACTTAATTATACTTGGAAAAAAAAGAGAATTATAAATCCTCCTTCTCAACTCCTCTCACTTGAAAACTCTTACTCATAAGGAAAGAACATTTTACCTGAGTAAAATCTGTTTTTTATTTTTTCCATATTTAGTGTACACACACACACACGCACATATATATGTGTGTACCTACCTACAAACATATACTTATTTTTAAACCCATTCTTTAAAATCAAATCTAATCCCAATTAGTATGAGCACTTCTGGGCATCCATCCATTTTTGAGACAACAGGAAAAGCAAACAACCCACTGATTTCTTACAAATATCTAGAGCTCTTTCTATGACATGCTTTCCTAGAGAATAAAAGACTGGCAGATCGTTTTTACTTCTTAACAGGTTTCCCATTAAATTTAAGTACAGTATTTTTAACATGGGAACTCATCTGAGATCTGTAATGAAAATGCAAAAATAAGCTGACTTAACTTTACAGCAATAAAATAAACTTTAATTCTGTCATATCTTTTGCTGTAATACGGTATGGAAATATAAGTTAACATACTTTAGAAATACTTGGTAATATTTACTTTATCAGCACAATTTTCACATCATGCCATTACTTGCTTGCCAGCCATGGAAGAAAAGTGTGCAATTACAGCTGTAGGACATAGTAATTAAACCATTTAAAAATATTGTCATCAAAACAACATTTCACAAATCGTCTTTTCCAAGACTAAGAATAAATGTTTTTCCTGGTACTCTTAAAAGTATGAACTTCAAAAAACAAAAAATCCAGAATAATCTTAGTTTTTTTCAATAGTGCTTCTTTTTTACTCCCACTTGTGACATTTAGCCCTGAGTCTTCACTCTGTTTTACAAATGCTGAGACATTTAAATATATTTGGGGATCAATTCACTATATTTTCAATTATTTAAGAAGAATAACTTTTATTTTCTCACTCTTCATACATATTTTTAAGAAATGTACCAAATCAATAAAAGATATATTGATATTTATATATTAATTATCACATGTTCATTACAAGATGTAATCGTTAAATCAGTTTTTCTGTGGTGAATTTTCACAACCCAAGACAGTGTTTCTACATTTATTTGGATGTGTTTTAGGGTTGATTTTTTTTTTTTTTTTTTTTTTTAGAAGACGGCATTTGTTTTAC
>NW_028185073.1:1055810-1060832 GCF_003343005.1 Rhea americana | reverse complement strand
CTTTCTTTTTTTTYTTTTTTTTTTTTGATTTTTTTTTTTTTTTTTTTTTTTTTGGGGGGGGTGCTATTTCTTTCCAGTTATAGACTCCGTTTGCTACCAAAGGATACAAAGGAATAATGACCAACAATAAGCAATAGTAATATTAGAAAAGTCACATATTAAGCTCTTCCATGTTTAAAGATGCTTAAAGGAACACTTTATTAGGATAGAGTAGGAGAAACAGGTTCTGTTAAATAATAAGTAATTCTTCTTCTTTCACCTCTGCCCTGCCAATGGCATAAAGTTTTGGCTTTGCTCAATAAACTTATTTTCCCCTGTACTGTCCTGAAGACCTCCTTCTAATCAATTCACACTAAAAACCAAAGAGACCCTTTCAAAGGAAACAGAAATTAAGGTATTATTTACAGTTCTTATCCTACCCTTAAAGTCACTCAAGAGGAAAAAAAAACTGCTATTGTGCAACATAAAAAAATTACTTAATTTGGCATAAAGAAAAGGAAGTAATATTGAAAACTTTTCTCGAAGACCTTGACCTGACTCTTAATCCACTGTAGCCTGCCAAGCCTCTGGCTTCAAACAGGACATACATTTGAGATGAATAGCTGCAACACTGTTCAATCTGCCTTTGTATCCTAGAAACTTCTGAAGATGGCATTGCACTTGGTAAAGAGCAAAAAGTAACTGCAATGCACTCAGATCAACTTTTGGAGACAAGAATCTAATTTTTCTTTATGGCCTGGCAAATGGCAGTCTGTGCAGCAACTATAGAGTAGGGTGTGTATCTGACATAGACTGTTTTCTTCTTAAGTACAAATTCAGAAACAATGGGTACCATTAATCAGGTCTTTATTTAGCTTTATAGGTAACAGATTTTTTTTTTCTCCTCAACCATTCGTTCTTTTAAGAAGATATCTGCAAAAAATGATGTGCACATATATGTTTGAAAGAATTTCAGAAAAATAATTGCCTTTCCTGAATCTGAAACACACAATAAAGTAAAACTTTTCATATTTAGGGCAACTAAGAGGCAGCGAACAGATGCAGCAGTTTGCTCAGCACTGTCTCGGCTCTGCCTTGAACTTCTGAGGCCCATGTTGGATGTTGTGGTCTGCTGACCCTTGTGGGACGAGGGGACTAGAGTGTGACTCTGCTAACAGGTAAGGGGAGCTGGACAAGAGCAACTGCAGGAAGCCTTAGGCTCTCCTGGAAGAAGCCRCAGCAATTATCCCCCACTGTAGCTGGGTGCAGCTACTGCTAACGAGCAGTCTGCCTTGCCCTTGAATAGAGGGAGCTGGGGTTTTTGACACAGGTAGCCCTCCTTTAGGGTGGATCAAGTACCCTGTGGGTCAGTAGCAGGGAGAGGTCTACTTAAGAGCCAGGACTGGAGCGCAGCTAACAGAGGCAGTGAACAGTTTGCACAGGAGGAGCATAGTTAGGTGCAAGAGGACATCTTCCAGTGCTAGTAATTCCCACTCTTGCTAACATGGTTGTAACTCGCYRYAAAGCTTATTTGCCAGTTRCTGTGGGAATTGCTGYATCAGCTGTGTCGGAAGCACCAACCCAGACAGAGCCTCTTGCACCAGACACTACCTTACAGGTCCCAGGCTGCAGGGAGTGCTTGGAGCCTCTCCAGAAGGCCTGGACTGATGGTCCGCCCTCCTGCAAGAGGTGTGCTGTTGTTGAGGATTTGTGTTGTCAAGTCAAAGAATTGTGGGATGAGGTCAGCAGACTGTGAAACATGCAAGAAAGTGAGCAGGACATAGACAGGGCGACCTCAGAGACTGTGCTGCTCCCGAATTCCCAATCCCCTGCAGCACGGGAGTTGCTGGAGGACTCTGTGAAGTGTGAAATAGTTCAGCACACCACTGTCGAAGAAGGCTGGGAGGTAGTTGCTTCTCGAGCAAAAAGAAGAAAGGCCCCTAATCCTCCTGTAGATCTGGAGTTACAGTTGAAGAACAGGTTTAGTGCACTCCAGGATGAGGAGAACCCAGACCCGGCCTCAGGGGAAGCAACTGCGCTGCCCGAGCCTGTGCCTTGTGCGAGCACTCGGAAGAGGCAACAAGTGGTTGTAGTGGGTGATTCCATGCTGAGGGGGACAGAGGTGCCTATCTGCTGACCTGACCCCTCCTCTAGAAAGGTTTGCTGCCTGCTGGGGGAGAGGATACAAGATGTGACTGAAAGGCTGCCAAGGCTTGTCCGTTCCTCAGACTACTACCCTCTGCTGCTCTTTCACGTGGGCACTAATGATACAGAGAACAAACTAGAGACAATCAAAGAAGACTTCAAGGCCTTGGGCATGGTGGTAAAGGGTCTGGGAGCCCAGCTGGTCTTCTCATTGATCCTGCCCATTAGGGGAAGGCATGGGAGGAGGAGTAGGAAGATTTTCCAGATCAACAACTGGCTAGGCCACTGGTGTWGGCAACAGGGTTTTGGATTCTATGACCATGGAGCATGGTTTGAAGACCAACAACTAGTGGGGAGAGATGGGATTCCCCTCACCCAGTGGGGCACATTTGCCTTTGCAAACAGGTTGGCCAGCCTAGTAAAGAGGGCTTTAAACTAGGTAGGAAGGGGGAAGTGGCGAGTCACAGAGAGAGGGTAGACAACAAAACACAAGTTGGGTTGGGGGGCCTCCAACAGGTGCATGCAGCTGGGGATGTGCATGTGGGATATGGCTATGGGAGACCCCCGTAAACCCTTCCTGGGAAACCTGCAGGCATGACCACCTCTTTGAAATRCCTGTACACCAATGCACGAGCATGGGGAACAAACAGGAGGAGCTGGAGATCTGTGTGCGGTCGCAGGGCCATGATCTCATTGCAGTCACCGAGACATGGTGGGATAGCTCACATGACTGGAATGCTGCCATGGATGGCTATGTGCTTTTTAGGAGAGACAGGCCAGGAAGGCGAGGTGGTGGAGTTGCTCTTTTTGTGAGAGAGCAACTGGAATGCATCGAGCTCTGCCGAGGKGGGGGAGGAGGAGGAAGCAGTTGAGAGCTTATGAGAGAGTATCAAAGGGCAGGCTAGCATGGGGGACACTGTTGTGGGTGTCTGCTACAGGACACCTGACCAGGAAGAGAAAGCTGATGAGGCCTTCTATAGACAGCTGGAGGTAGCCTCTAGATTACAGGCCCTGGTTCTCATGGGGGACTTCAACCATCCTGACATCTGCTGGAGAGACAACACAGCAACGCACAAACAGTCCAGGAGGCTCCTGCAGTGCATTGATGATAACTTCTTGTCACAAATRGTGGAGGAGCCTACGAGGAAGGGTGTCCTGCTGGACCTTGTCCTTACCAACAGAGAGGCACTAGTTAGAGATATGAAGGTTGGAGGGGCCTTGGCTGCAGTGACCATGAGATGGTGGAGTTCAGGATCTGGCAGGAAAGAAGTAAGGCAACAAGCAGGATTGCAGTCCTGGATTTCAGGAGAGCGGACTTTGGGCTTTTCAGAGACCTAATTGGTGGAATCTCATGCATTAAGGCCCTAGAAGGAAGAGCTGACTAGTATTCAAGCATCACTTCCTCCAAGCTCAAGAGCAGTGCATCCCTGTGAGTAAGAAGTGCAGCAAAGGGGGCAGGAGACCTGCATGGGTGAGCAAGGAGCTCCTGGCCAAATTCACACAGAAGAAAGTACACAGAGTGTGGAAGAGGGGACAGGATACTTGGGAGAATTACAGGAATGCAGTCAGGGTATGTAGAGATGYWGTGAGGAAGGCTAAGGCCCAGCTGGAATTGAGTCTGGCAAGAGATGTMAAGGACAACAGGAAGGGCTTCTTCAAATACATCAGCAGCAAGAAGAGGACTAGGGAAAATGTGGGCCTGCTACTGAATATGGTGGGGGCCCTGGTGACAAGGGATACAGAGAACAGTTACTGAATGCCTTCTGTGCTTCAGTCTTCACTGCTAAGGGCAGCCCTCAGGAATCCTGCAGCCTGGAGGCAAGGGAGAAAGTCTGGAGAAGGGRAGATTTTCCTTTGGTTGAGGAGGAAAGGATTAGAGACTTTCTGGGCAGGCTAGACATCCACAAATCCACGGGCCCTGATGGGATGCACCCACAGGTACTGAGGGAGCTGGCGGATGTTGTTGCCAGGCCGCTCTCCATCATCTTTGCAGGCTCCTGGAGAACTGGAGGACTGGAAGAAAGCCAATGTCACTCCAGTCTTCAAGAAGAGCAAGAAGGAGGACCCAGGAAACTATAGGCCAGTCAGCCTCACCTCYATCCCTGGAAAGGTGATGGAACAGCTCATTCTGGATGTCATCTCCAAACACACAGAGGAGAAGAAGGTGATCAGGAGTAACCAGCATGGATTCACCAAGTGGAAATCCTGCTTAACCAATCTGATAGCCTTCTGTGACAGAGTGACTGGCTGGGTAGATGAGGGGAGAGCAGTGGATGTTGTGTACCTTGACTTCAGCAAGGCTTTTCACACTGTCTCATAACATCTGTAACATCCTCCTAGGTAAACTCAGGAAGTGTGGGTTAGACGAGTGGATAGTGAGGTGGGTTAAGAACTAGCCTAAAGGCAGAACTTAGAGGGTTGTCCTCAGTGGCATGGAGTCTAGTTGGAGGTCTGTGGCTAGTGGTGTCCCCTAGGGCTCAGTACTGGGTCCCATCCTTTTCAACTTCTTCATCAATGACCTGGATGAGGGGACAGAGTGCCTCCTCAGCAAGTTTGCTGATGATCCCAAGCTGGGAGGAGTGGCTGATACACCAGAGGGCTGTGCTGCCATTCAGAGAGACCTGGACAGGCTGGAGAGCTGGGTGGAGAGGAACCTCAAAAGGTTCAACAAGGGCAAGTGCAGAGCCCTGCACCTAGAGAAAAATAACCCTAGGCACCAGCACAAGCTGGGGGCTGACCTTCTGGAAATCAGCTCTGCAGAGGACCTGGGAGTGCTGCTGGATGACAAGTTGATTATGAGCCAGCAATGTGCCCTTGTGGCCAAGAAAGCCAGTGGTCTCCTGGGGTGCATGGGGAAGAGTGTTGCCAGCAGGTCGAGGGAGGTGATCCTGCCCCTCT
>NW_028185073.1:1000570-1055505 GCF_003343005.1 Rhea americana | reverse complement strand
CAGTTGTCCCATGTGACAGGACAAGAGGCAATGGGCAGAAATTGAAGCACAGGCAGTTCCGCCTGACCGTGAGGGGGAATTTCTTCCCTGTGAGAGTGACGGAGCCCTGGMMCAGGTTGCCCAGAGAGGCTGTGGAGYCTCCTTCTCTGGAGAGCTTCAAGGCCTGCCTGGATGCAACTCTGTCTAACATGCTGTAGGTGACCCTGCTGAGCAGGGAGGTTGGACTAGATGATCTCAGAGGTCCCTTCCAACCTTACTGAATGATTTTAAATATTTCAGCTGTGGAAGAGCGAACAGAGGAAAGAGAGATACTTGTTTTAGTTTTGATTTCAAAGAAATATAAATTATTTCCCTCTTTAATGTAACAATAAAATAAACTATATTTAGATTGAAGATATAAAAACTCTGATATTATTATAAAACTGTATTTCAATGAGATTTTTCAGAGTTCCAAAGAACATAGAGAATTTTAGGGTAGATTCAGTACCAAAGGATGACTATCTGGKATGTGTTATCATGAGGATAAAGCTGAACTCTGACAACTGAAATGTTATTTTATGAACAGAGAAGTCTTACAAATAGATAGGCTGATAAGGTACCATTTCAGTGGCTTCTGTATGACGCCTAGAGAACTCTTCCTTGCCGGACGTGTGTTTTTTCCTGAAATGAAAGGCCTCACAATGTCCTACTTATCATAGCTGAAAATTTTAGTATATGGAAACTTTACTCATATTATCTATCTCCACTTCCAGTAATAAATAAAGGAACTGTACAGCCGTGCTCCAATTCCACATGTATTCCTCCAAAGGCAGTATATTTGGGGCCAGATATTGACTAATAAAATTTATTCAGCTTGTGTGGGTAGAATATTTTTTTACTATTACCTGATTATTAGAAAGATCAGTTTAGATAGAAGTATTTATGTATAATCTGAGATGGAGCTCTATGACTTTTTGGAGAAATCTAAGAGTAAAACTTCTACTAGTTATGTTACTCTTACATGACTGTGTGACAAAACAGATTAAACTGCAGGGTGACTTAGRAAAAAAAAGTACTTAAGAAATTGGTTTTTGTTCTTGAAGAGCACATGACATAATATTTTCTGTATAGTGTCTGGCTTAATAATTGAAATAAATTGACASTATGTTTTATATCCCAGTGTAATTTTTTCCATCAAAGTAGATTTGACTCAAAATACTCATCTCTAGGGTGCTAAAGGGGACAGTGACAACTTTTTTGTCCAAACAATTTATACCACACTGAAATAGTGACATATTTCAGATGACAGCATATGCTTATAGACTCCAAATTAAAATGTATTTTATTCTGAAAGAAGTTTATCAAGCGGTTGACTTTGACTGACTTCATTTATTTGTTTTCTTCTCTTTCCTCGATTATCCCCTTGTTAAGTTTTCTGTAGATATGCCTTATGCAAAAGGACAAACAGTAATTGCAGTAAAGTTCTTTATAAATGTTGCTTCATAAGCTGTCAGAGAAATGGCTTGGATAATAAACTGTTTCTACTGGTTCTGAAGAGGCATATTCCATTCAGGCCATCTTACGTAGCATTGTTAAAAAAGAAAAAAAAAAAGAAAATTGAGTTTTTGAAAATCAAATTCAAGATTAAAAGWTATAAATTTATAAACTACCTGAAAAAAATAATTTGAGTTACAGTATGTGGAAACCCTCATAATATGTCACTTTACTGATTGACTATTCAAACTATTTTCCTTGAATAGAAAACTCTATTCAAAAATCAGAGCCTGACACATACTTTCCTCAAAACTGCATATAATGTTACAAATTTGCATTTGGAAGAAGTGCAAAGCTCACATCCGCTAAAGGAATGGATGGCAATAATAATAACCAAAAATGCTTCCCTCACACTTCATTTTGATATTCGTAGCTTGTAAATATAATTACTTTCTATCATCATTCAGAACTACAGACAGTTAGTTTTGAGTTAGCTGAGGTATTTTCTCTACAACAGTACGAGAGAGGGCACGCACTCTTCCTTCACTTATTGACTGTATCTCCTTCAACAGATGCTGTACAACGCATGACAGAAACAAGATGTTTTTTCATAAACCATTCTCAAGTACTAGGACGAGATGTCAAGTGTTCTGCCACGAAAATTTAACACAGTATTGTTATAGTAATAGGAATTTGGCTGACCAACATAAACAACCTTTATAAACTAGATGTGATTTTTAGGCATTCTGGAACTGAACAGCTGAAAACATTGCCTTTGGATGTCACTGTCAAAAAAAAAGCATTGGAGGATATTTCATTTAATATGCAACAATTCTTCTGGCAATGTGATCTGATCTAACTTACTCCTTGACCTTTTTCATAGGAAGAGGCATTTGATTTCCTTCCTTTAATCATTTTCGAGAAACACTGAATACAGATAGAAGAGAAAAAGGTACTTGATAGTATTTAAAGAATACAAAACACTGCAGTTCACACACTAGGCTGTCTTCTATAAGAAGGTATGCTATTTGTTCATAAGGCTGTTGTTAATTCTATTCTGCAGTCACAATACTCCAATTTTTTTCATATAGTTTGCAGCGTGTAATACTAAGAGACTAAGAAAACCTACAAATGTCTTACAGAAAATAATAAAAGCCTGGTAGATTTGTATCGACAAACTAGGATGCCTTTTTTATTTTTATTTTTTCCCCCATTTGGTTTCTTTAAGAGAATATTATCTTTTGAAGAATCCACAGAATAGAGAGGTGGGAGAAGAGGTTATGCATAAACCTTGCTGTGTAAGAGTATCCAACACTTCTACAAATAAATATCAGTTAACGGTATGCTAATTGCATCAAGGTTTTTTTATATTCAGGTGAATTTCTATCATAGAAGAGTATTTCTGGTGATATTAGCTTTCAGAACTTGAGAGCATTGAAAAAGATTTACGGGTGTTTTATACGATTTAGAAGCAAAAGAATATTCCTGCAGCCCAAGCAATTTAAAAGTCCGGTTGTGATTTAAATTTGGTGCAGTATCTCTGGATCTCTGATGTCTCTGTCTATCCCCCAGCTATCTGTCACCAAGGAGGTTTCTAAATAAAGAGGAAACTTCTGAGAATCTGTGGGCATGGCACTGTCAGTAAGTCAGAAGCTGAACAGCGAAATTATGGAATCAGATGTAGTAATTCAATGCAGCAATTAACCAGAGCTACAAAACCAACATACAAGAAGTATAAAAGAGGTAAGAAGTAGTATATAGGGAAATGTTTGAATGGGCAATCTTCTACCTAACTGAACAGAGTTGTTTTCTATTTACTACTTATAGATAGTCAGTGAATTTATTCGATGGCATTTTGGTTTGTTCCAGTTTTTGGCAGAGAACTAGGACTTTTACTTATTGCAACAAACTGTAAAACTTTTCTGGTCTCTTCTTTTGTCTGAACTAATCTTTGACCAAACCGCACTCTTTCCTATCAAAACACAGCAGTTTGTAGCACAGGATTATCAGACAAATGGAAATGCACAAAGAGAATGAATTCTCATCTAAAAGGCAGAAACTGAATTCATTCAGCTCAGCATTTTGAGGATACATACCAAATCCCTTAGAAAAGCTATAGCATCTCCCCATACAACACACTAAGTTTCCCTTCTAACAATTTAGGAAAAGAAGCAAACGATTGCTAGAGACATTAAATATCCTAACTATTGAAAAGTATTATAATTTTACTAAATAAAATGTTGCAGACCTGTTTCACACTTATTAGAACCTCCAAAATTGTTTGTAAATTTAAAAACATGTAGTTGTGTAAATTAACCCTCACAAATTGTAGTGTGCTATTTATCAGCAACACCTTACTGCCTGTTGCTCTTCATGACTAGGCTTTGCATCTCTCTCTCTCTCTCTCATCCTCATCCGGCCCCTCACTGTCAACTTGCACTGTAACTTCTGCAGTTGTTTGTCTTCTGCGATTCACAAGCGTTACTATGATGAATTGTATCTCTTTGAGGTATGCATAAAATTTCCCAGCTTCTTCTCCAGCCCCAGAGAAATCCCAGACAAACACTGCACAGCCCATTAGAGTTTCTCAGTGCTGTGTTTTGACTCCTTCACTCTCAGTTATGTCCTCCCTGGAGCTGCTCCGTAGCAAACTCTTTAAGAAAACCCCAAACAAACCAGACATAACTGACTTCTGTAAACCGAGGCATWAACATTTGGTCCCTCCCAGACTTGTCTCTAGGAATGCCAAGCAGGAAAATTTATCCCCCTGGGCTTCTCTCCTTTTCTTGGAGCCCAGTACAAGAGCTATTAACTGTCTGTCAACTTCTCTGTTTTCTCTCTTTCCAGGACAGAACTTGAGTCGAAACTTTCCTAATCTCAAGAACATAAACCTGGCTGCTCCCTCAGGCAGACCAGATATTCACAATTATTCAATAAATACCCAGTGCACAGGAATTCAGTTTCAGCTTGACAGTCACTATTAGTCCTCTCTCTGACAGCATAAATCTTACACATCTTATTAGAAGATCTCACTGCAAAACTACAACTGGAAAAAAGCATTGCATAAAATGAAGTCAAGTCTACATTTGCAAAATTTTAGTTTACCTGCAGAAACATAGATGATTGTTTCTTCCTAAAACGTCWGTTGATATGTAAATCACATATTCCATTATCTAGTATAATCTTTGTCATTTTGTTGAGACTGCATATGTACTTACCATCAGAAAAAAATATTTACTATATCAGTTCCTTCAAAAAAGTCTACTACTGAGATACAGCATGAGTCCTAAATATTGATATTGAAGTTCATTACATAATGAACACAGCATTTGAAAAATCATGAACAGAGGAAAAGAAAGCTTGTGCTGAATATTTTTACTGCTATTTTAAATAAAGAATAAACTAGCAAGTTAGGGCTAGAAAATAACACTTACTCATCCCAAATCCTCATCATTTCTCTATACTTTCCCTGGCTTCTTCATGGCCTGTTTAGAAGGTTCTAGTCTGAACCACAACACTCACTTGGCATTTTACTTTACAGCATTTTTCACTGGACTCAGAGGCAGGAGAATCAGCTCTTCTCCGTACAATTCCAAAATTAGTAATTTCCTGACACTGCAGTCAGGCTGCTTAAGCATGTATGTCCGGCTAAAGGGTAGAGTCTCATTAACTTTACTGGAAATGCGAACTGATGAAAAAGCCTCTGTGAGTTACACTGTGGGACATCCAGGATTGATCCTGACAAATACCTATGACCACGCTCTCAGACTTCCGCACTATATGCAAGCAGCTGACATTGGCTCTACTGGAGAGTACTCAGGTAGCA
The DNA here is from genome assembly GCF_003343005.1 of Rhea americana. NCBI lineage: Eukaryota > Metazoa > Chordata > Aves > Rheiformes > Rheidae > Rhea > Rhea americana. Next base: position 1,050,206 of record NW_028185073.1, on the reverse strand, counting down.
AACGGAATGCATTCACATTTTTGGGAGGCGCCTTACAAAATTGGCAGTGCTATGTTTGGCAGTTATAATTGTGGAAAAAAAAAGGTGAAAATATGCATATGAGAGAATTTTATTAAATAAAAATTATTGATTTTCCCTTGGCCACAGATCTGTATAAAGCAAGGTTACTCCTTGCAAAAGATTAGCTGTATATTAAGAACTATGTATATATAAAAAGCAGCACAGAAATATGACTGTAAGCAGTTCTTTTTTATTTAAAGGTCTATATGCTTTAAATCATTTTTATCTTATTTTAAATAGTTAAAAACTTCTAAATCACCACTATTTTTTAAAAAGTCATGGCTTTTTATTATTATTATTATTATTATTTTTTGCAAGGACAAAACCCAACCTTATTTATGGTAACAGTGAAATAGGAAAATATTTTTAGTTAAACTCCTTTTCTTCATAATTCTACAACAAACTATGCTGTAATTGCTCATGTTTTCCACTATGAGGGCAGCCAAGAAACAGAATATGATTGGTCATTGAGCCTGATGTCCTGCTAGTAGCATGGTAAATTAGATGAGGTTTCTCAAGCCCTGTCCAATCAAGTTATGACTAGACGTCCTTATACCTCCACCAAGGATGGAAATCTCACAGTCTCTGTGGGTTCCTGTTCCCATGTCTAACCACCTCACAGTGATTTTTTTTCCCCTCTATCTAGTGAGAATTTCTCTGTTTGCAACTTGTGACTGTTGTCTTGGCGTTTTTGCTGCAAATGTCTAAGAACTGTCTGGCTCCTTCTTCTATAACCTTCCTATCACGTAGTTGAAGACCACAAAATGGTCCCTGCAGGCCTCTTCCTCAGGCTGACCTAACCAAGTTTCTTCAGCCTTTCTTTACACACCATATGCTCCAGCCTCCTGACCATGCTGCTAACCTTTCAACTCAGTCCAATACATCAAGGTCTCTCTTCTGCTGGTGGGCACCAAGGTAGATACTGCACTCAACGTATGGTCTTATAGACATACTGGAAGAGGGGCATGATCACTTCCCTGGAGCGCAGGCTCAACTCTTGCTAGGGTAGTCCAGGATGGTTTATTCTGCCAAGTGCTTTGGGCACTCTGCTGGCTCATGTTGTCCACCAGGACCCCTGTGTCTTTTCTGCAAAGTTGCTTTCCAGTCAGTTAGCCCCTAGCATGTGCTTGTGCATGGGGTTATTTGTCCTCCGGTGCAGGACTTTGCACTTCTGTTTTTTGGACTTCAGGTGGTTGGCCCATTCCTCCAGTCTGTTGAAGTCCCTCTGATCCCGCATATGGACCACTTCCCTCCAGTGTGAAGTCGACACAAACTTGCTGAGAGTACACTTCCTCCTGCCATGCAGGTCATTAATAAAAAATGTTGAACAATACTTAACAATAAAGTCTGCTCATTCACTCTAGATTTCACCAATTTGACTATAAGGGGCCATGTCAAAGGTATTGCAGGAAAACAAGATTCAGTCCTCTTCCCTTAAAAATCAAACTAGTTGTCTCATCCCAGAAGGTGATGAGGTTGACTATGCATGATTTGACCTTGGTAAAACTATACTGACTGCTCCCACTCACCTTCTGTTCTTAATGTGCTTAGACATATTTTCAAGGAGGACTTACTCCACAGTCTTTCTGGGGACTGATATCCCCATCAGAACTCTCCACACATTGCCTACTGATATTCAGACCAGATGAATGGCTGCTATGTCTCCCTTTGCAGTCTATTTCTGTTCATTCTTAACTCTTTTATATACAGGTTATTTACTCTCTTGTTTTCCTCTCACTGTAATTATTTGGCAGACAGTAGGGTTCTTAAAAGCACCAGTTAGATATTTCAAAGGGGCTGCACTATCAAGATAATACACTATCATTAGCATATGCAGTATGCCCAAGTGGTATCATTTCCAGATAATTTCAAATATACTAGAAAACTGTAATGCTTGTGGAAGAGAAATTATTGCTTAGAAAATGTTCCTCACTGAGTCACACAATGTTTCTCTTCGTGTTCAGCACATACTTTCTTTTAATGAAGTACAGGCATTGCTAAAAATAAACTTCTAGAAAGGTGAAACCTACAACAATATGAGCTAAGCAGACAATGCTTAACAACTGCTAATATGTCACAGTTTGCTAACATATTACACTAAGATGAACTTCATTTTCCATTTGATTCGTGAGCTTTCATTACAGCTGTAGTTTGCTTAGTGCACACAGTGGAGGATAGAGATTAAAAGAATACATCAGTTAAGGAATGGAAAACTTGCTGTTATACTGCTAAAAACAAACAATAATGAAAGAACAGGGATTATACTAAAAATGGTCTACAAAAGAATTACAAAACTGGCTATACAATACAATAAAAAAGAAATATCAGGATATCTTTTCTTTTTATCTTTTGTTTCTGATTAATAAGGCTTCTTTCTAAATTGTTTACTTATAGATATGTTTCAGAGCCAACACGACAGAAAGTCATAACCTAAAATTCAGCTTCTACCTGATTTCTCTGAATGGTCAAATGCTTCTGACTCCAACCCAGAGAATGACACGTCTGTACGCAGACTCTCTCAAATAAGACTTTCCTAGTTAGAAGTGAGCTGCTACTTTTATACCCTGCAGTTCAGTACGTTTGTTCTTGCAGCGCTTTCCTGTCACCCTTACTTTGCCATAACCCAGATCTGTTGACGAAAAGTTTGCATTCTTAGAAAGGATGCTGAGGAAACAGATGTTGCCTAAGGGGCAATCCTCTGCAGGAAGCATAATTTTTGGTTGTTGTTGTTCAACTTGTCCTACATTGTATTAAATTGCTCTTTCCTGGGCATTTTTAAGGGTTCCTTTTTCTTATTTAAATAGCTGTTTAAAGTGTATGTAAAGAAAAGCTCAAAAATAACAACAGTGAAATTATTACTTTTGTATAACCTAAATAAAAGTTATATGAATCACCTGTCCAGTGAAAAAGAAAAAAAAAAAAAAAAAAAAAAACAGTAATCATAAACATGGGTAAATTCCATTTAGAAAAGACTGAAAGTATTTATTCTGTGTTTCAGAGAGGAACCAAGATCTTATTATAAACAAAGTTGCATTAAATTACTCCATATATAGAAACAACTATTGGTTCAAACTGCCTATATTTTACCTAATCAAAAAACAAACAGACAAAAGCCCCTTCTGTTTTCCCACTTTCTGTTTTCTTTCTGTTAATCACTAGACAGAAGAAGATTTGAACAGCTGTCTGTCATATGGATTTTCATACTCTCAGGACAGAGATTTAAAGATCTCATCAGCAAAGGATTTCCATCCATTTTTGGAAATTCTAGTCCCGTTTGACTGTTCATTGTAATTTAAATCATTAGAAAGTTGTAAGTGAAAGATGACTCTCAAATCCTGTAAGTTGCTATGGGAGAAAGAAAATGTATTTTTCTGATAACACAAAGCGTCCTGGAGCCCACAGCTAACAGAACGATATGGACAAACGCTCAATTTCTGAATGACAATCAGACTTCAGGCAGTTGAATTTCTGAAATTCATAGATGTTTATATTGGAGGGAAAAAAAAGAAATAAAAGACATACACATTAAGATTAATACATTAGGTATCAATACTAACACATGACAGTAAATACAGTATATTATACAYGAAAGAACAACATTTGGGCTTCTTTTTGAACAAAGCTGAGGTATGATGAATTATGAGAATAATAGAGGTTGCCTGAAAGAGAATGCCATGGGTAATTTTTATTCATTTATCTCCTCTACTTCGAGTAATAAGTTTGTATATTTAWTTATTTATTTATTTAATAAAAAACCCTAAAAGATAGAATCTCTCATTGATCACAGATTTATTATCAAGAGGGAAAAAAGGAAGAGTAAAAAAAAAAGATGCATTATTTCTTAAAGTGCTGATACATTTTCCTAGATATTCTTGGTGTATTATATCATGAGCTGCTTCAGAAAAACTAACCTTATTCAGAAACAAAGCATGAATTAAGCACTCAACACTTCAAGAGTGCATAATGACAATCAGTGCTACAGAAAGATAATGGCATTTCATCTGAGAATTTTCTGCATTGTAAAACTCGTATTTTTAGCATAGCAAATCAATATACTATGTATACATATTTCAAGATGAGCCATAGATATATTGTTATTATTTAGCATTATTTTCAGATCAAATAGACAGAATTATTTACATAGAAATAGTAACAAATGCACCTGCTCCTGCCCTATGTATTAACACCACGGAAGCTGGTAGAAAGAAAATTCAATTAGCACTTCCCTTTGCAATGTTTGCAATGATTGCTATTTATTGAATTATCTTAAACAGAAATGTATCGCATCTTGTTTTGAATATTGTATTTTCTTATTCATTTGATTACTAGGAGTATTGTGAATGCTGTATTGTCCTGGCAGAATATAATTTGTATTTTTTAATAACTTATTTTATACTGTTGACAAAGTATAATTTGCTAGTTATATCTTCTGTGCAGTGCTTTCACTGGTAATTCATTTAAGAAATAATTACATTCATATAAAAAGGCCTATGTTATTAGTGCATAGGGCATAAAAGAATATGCTTCATATCAAAACATAAGCAAAAAAACAGTAAGAAAAAAGCAAAAGAACAGTGGCTGAAAGTATTTTTCATCTAGATTTTAAATATATAGTCTTTTGTGGAGTTGCTGTCAATCTTAACATTAAAMGAATGAATTCTTTGAGTTAACAGGCACAGCATCAGTCATTCATTAGAAAAATACAGTAAGAACACAGACCATATTCCTAAAAGAAATATTACAAAAAGGTAAGAATATCRACTATAAATGCAGCTAACATTCATTTAATCCTAATTATAACAGCACTTTCCACTTTTTGCTATTTGCATATTCAGACCTACTTAGTTTGCCAAGAGCAGTTTTCATTTTCCACACATCTTCAGGACTCAATTAAATTATTCTGGGTACATTTTTTAGAGTTTTAAAACATTTACACTTTGAATATATAATTTTACTTATTCATGGAGTTTTAAGACACTCGTTAATGACATCCTTTAAAGCAGAAAGGGAGAGAAGATTAAGTAATGGGGTTGTTTTTCACTCAAATTACGAGACAAAGTAGAATACAGTGCATTATCCCTTCTATATAGCTTTTATTATACAGTATTTGAAAAGAGCATAATAATGGTATGCTTGCAAGCTTTCAAGTCTTTAACCAGATGAAACATTATAACTAGTAATACAAACTCGCGTTCAGGAATGGATAATATATAATTAGAGATTATATATTCAGAACCTTGTGTAATTGCTAAATAATTAATCCCTACAATATGTGTCAGCAAATCTCTGCTRTGCTGTAGGTCCAGTGAGTATCACTCAGTTCTAGACCCTATACTGGTTATGCAATTCATAACATAACTCCTGTGTCAGCCCTCAATACTAATGTAATCTTTCATGAGATAGGTATGCCACAGAGTCAAAGAATGGTAGAGGCTGGCGGGAGACTGCTTAGTGCATCCCCTTGCAACCCTGTGTCATGTTGTTCAAGACTGTATCCAGAGTCCAATGAYAGAGACTACACTACCTCTCTGGGCAACATCCAGGGTTTGACCMTCCTTAAGAGGGGGGRAAAAAAAATCAAATTGAAACAGAATTTCCTGTATTTCAGTTGTGCCCAATGACCTTTTCTCCACCACTGAGAAAGTCTACCTCTGTTTTTTTTTACCTTCTGTCACCAGGTATCTTTACATGTGGATAAGATCCCCTGAGCCTTCTCAGAGTGAACAGACACATCTCAGCCTCTTACCATATGCAATGTTCCAACACCTCTGTGGCCCTTCACTAGACTCCAGCAGGTCCATGTCTCTCTTGTATTGGGGAGCCCAGCACTAACACTCCAGGTATGTCTCACCAGGGCTGAGTAGAAGGGAAGGATCATTTCCCTCCAAGTGTAGGCAACATTTCTTTAATGATGCCCAGATTGTTGGCATCATTATATATATAAGGATCCTTTGCTGGCTCATGTTCAAATTTGTGTCCACTATGACCCCCACGTCCTTCTCCGAAAAGCTGATCTCCAGCTGGTCAATGCCAGTCTGCCCTGGTGCATGGACTGAGCAYAAACCTCTCATCAYAGCAGTTTAGTCAGTTTTCAGTCCTTCTCACTGTCYACTTATCTGTTTGCTACATCATCAGCTTGCTGATGAAAATATTATGGGAGACAGTTCAAAAGCCTGGTCAAGGTAAACAACATCCACTGCTCTTCCCTCACATACCAAGCTGACTGACCACACTTCCTCCAATCTTCCGTCTTGTCCTTCTTGAAGGTGTGAGTGACATTTAGTTTCTTTCAGTCCTTGGCAATCTCTGCTGATTACCACGACCTTTCAAAGATAATCAAGAGTGGTCTTGTAACTGGCATCAGCCGGCTCCCTCAGCATTCATGGATGCATCCTATCTGATCCCAAGGACTTGATTATGTCACCTTTGTCGATGTGTTCCCTATYCTGAGCCTCCTTCACTGAGGTAAGTCATCTTTGCTTCTTCTGGTCTTGGACCGGGGATTCTTGAAGGCCAGATTTACCAATAAAGACTGGGGTAAAGAAGGAAGCAAGACCCTGGACTTTTTCCTTGTCCTTTGTCACTAGATCCCCTTCCCTACTTAAGCAACAAGTCCACATTTTCCCTAGTGTTCCTTCTGCTGCTGATAAACCCATAGACATACCTGTAAATTTCCATTTTATAGATTGGAAAATGGAAACATAGCAAGGGACTACTGAAAGTCACAGAGAAAATTAGAATTCATGAGTCCTAGTGAACCCAAGAGCCATGCTTTGGCCTATCAGTCAACACTGTTGTTTCTCTAAATGAAGTTTTAATGTAACTCGTATTATCAAAGGTGTGGGGGGGGAGGGGAGGGGAAATAGCCATGAACATATATATTTTTTATTTCCAAGTGTACTCCTTAACAACAGCAGGGACTATCCAAATGAAATGACAATCATGGAGAACAAAATAAATCTGAATTAAATCCTTTCTGCAACTCAAAAAAGATTCATTTTTTCTTACCTCTATCTCAGATTTAACCAAACTCTCAGAGTGAAATGAAAACAGATACACTCTTCAAAGTGATTTCCATTTTTCCAGGCACCGGTATTATTTCGGAATAAAGCTCAGGCTGGAAATCAAAATGTTGAATGTAGTAAGAAAGATAATTAGTATATACATTTTGCGGGCTACATCTATTTGCCAAACTAGAAACAAGTGACAGCTGGTGGTGATCTTCTAAAATAGAAAGGGAAAAGGTCATTTCAGGCTTTATTCTCTGAAGTGTTAAGCACATGGTCTAAAACTTTGCTGTATAAGTGGGACTTTGCTCAGCTCCTTGCCGATTAGATCTCTAGCAAGGCAATAATGGCAACTTACTTCTGCCATTCTAAAGTTTCCAAGTCCAAGACCATGCTTTTGAGGATTAAAACTCTTTATTTTTGTGCTCTTTATTGCTGTGCTTTATTTAAGCACAAAGGTCCACCATAAAGACCCTTGAATAAACAAATTTTATGTTCAGAACATGCTCRAGAATCTTGGCTGGAAAACAGACTCCAGAAGCCCCAGCTACTGATAGGTAGCTACTGCTACCATTACTATTACACCTACATTTGCATCTAGAGCCAACTATATAGGTAAATTGTGCCAAAGGGCTGTCTTGCCATGAGTCTGAATTTTGACTTCCCCAAAGCATCATTTTTGTCCACATAAAGCCTAGACATGGATTATATTCCATTTAAGGAATTTTCCTTTGCATGTTTTTCTGAAATATTGTCATATATTTATTTCCTTATCTAAATCTACATTACTTCTGACCAAAAAATGCTTATATCATGAACAAAATCAATTTTTTGAAGTATGATAGCAGCTAACCATATCCAGCTAGATTTCAAATACAACATTTCATATAGCACGTGAAAATATGTCATACTTTCCCATTTGTATCCTTTTCTATAGACAGAAAATACAAAGTAGCTCTACAATTAATTGARTATCATAATAGTTGAATATCTCTAATTAATAATAACAAGGATTGAATGGTATCTCTAGAGTCCTGGATGCTTTTCTGTGATTGTTATAATTGATCTTTAATTGTTCCATCTAAAAATTAATTTCCTGTCCTCAGGATTATCTTCTCTGAAATACTTATGAATAGGATACAGCTAACAGCTATTTTGACTAATTTCCCAGAAGATGGCCTGAAATTTTCCATATCACAACATTTGTCTCTGAAGAACTTTCCCTTTTTAGCAATATTTCACTCCAATATTTCCTTTCTAACATATTCTATGCACATTTCTTTTTTTTCCCTCCATATTTGTTCATTCCTTCATGCAAAATTTCATGACGCAAATACTGCAGAAAGTATGCAGGTAGTTTTTGCTAATCTATGCAGGCTACAAAGATTGTTAATATAGTCTTACAAAATGACTCCTTGCTACAACCAAGTTCTGTTAAAAGGAACTGAACAGGATGTAGCCAAGCCAGTTATGATGTGGCTGTCTCAGCCACATTAGAGCAGCTTGAAGGATGCTCTAATTTATGCCAGATAGCACAGTTCTTAGTGGTTATGTGTCTTCTGCAGTACAGACACTCTGACTACTTTTTGTTTCCCTTTGTCATCTTTTTTTCATTAGGCTTCACAGGAAAGAGGTTAAGCAGGCAAATTCTTTTCCCTTATTTCTCCTGCCAGATGTCCTCTTCTTCCCCAGGCGATTCCCCTGGCAATAACCAGCAATCCTGAGGTAGGATACCTGAATGCCAGCAGTCAGAAAAAGTGGCTATTTATGCAAAGGAAATACCTGGGGTGGTGGCATGGACATGCCTGGAATCTGCCTTTAATGATTTTTTTTTTTTTTAATGAGTAATTATAGCTGAGGTTAAAACAGATTGTACCAGATCCTTAACAGTGGAGGAGAGAGAAACTGCCGGTAAATGTTTCTATATACATTTTTTTAACCAAGTGTTACCTGCAATGCTTCAAATAAGCTTTTACTTAACATATTTCCTCCTCCAGTAAATAGACAAATTTAGTATATATTTCAGCTTCATCAAGTTCACAGTTCAGTGAGAAATGTTAAGAGTAACCTCATTTTTATAGCAGTTTCTTCAACAAATCAGCCTATACATCTGAGAAATACCTCAGACACTTGGAGCATTAATTTACTGTTGCTGAACCCATAAAGCAAGTCCTTTTAATAAAATTATTTTCCTGTTTATCTCATGTACATATTTCAGGGCTTCTATCCAAAGCATTCTCAACATATACAGCTTTGCTTCTCCTCATTAAGCACAAAACTTCCTCTCCTAGTGCAGGCTCATCCATTTTCTTCTTAGGCTGTACTGTTCACAGATCAAAACACACAGACAATTTCAAGGGTATGCAGATTTGGGGATTCAGTTCTTCTCATTWTCTAAGAGTGGAAGAATGACATCATATTTGTTCAAAGATTTGAATGTTATGTTTCTGTTGGTTGAAAAGGCACAAAAATGTTTTGAGGATGCAACTGAGAGATGTAAAGAAATCTGCTTTCCTGAGTTTAAAAGATACTTTCTCTTTGCTTCAGCATCTTCTTTCACTAGCCTTCACAGTAARATGATGAAGGAGGCAGTTGCTCTTACTACGTGGAGCTGCTGGAATTTTAGTATGTTTACACTCTTGTCAGTGAGGATAAATGCCACCTGATAAAAGGTGTTCTTATATCAGTAATTAAGAAGCATTTTTAATTAAGAAGTCTGTGATAGACTGAATATTAAAATGCATATATATTCAAACACTCATCCATATGTTCCATTCAACATGACTGACAGAAATAGTATCTTAGTGTCCTAAATTCTGAAGACGTTTGTAGAAACCAGAATGCATTGTCTAGCTAATAAATAGTTCAGTATTTATGTATTTACTATTTAAGTCCATTCTATTTTTTTTTTCATTTGCTTCTGCTGATTTTTGTCTGTTTTGTATTTCCAACATATAGCATATGTACAAATGTACAAAAGATTAATTCTGGTTCCAAAAATGTGATAGATTATCAAGACATAATTAAAGAATGTTATCCAAATTGCTAGTGTCAGTAAGCCTTGCCTATAACATTGTCCATGATTAAAGAGCGGTACAGTATCTTGAGCAAATTTCTCCCACGCACTGCAAAAGCAAGATGAATAGAGCTTTATATAGCAAAGTTAGACAATTAAAAAGGCAAAAGAAGCAAAAAAGATAATTTAAAAATCTAAGTCGATTTTAGAAATAGGCTGCTTCTATTATGTTGTTTCTGTTGCAATTTCAGACGTGTTGTAATGAAGGGAAAACAGTACCTAACTTTCAAATCCATGTATCAGTTAGCGCTTGATGTTAATAGGCATTTCAAATGTGCTTATGATACAAGATGCACAGGATGTTCCATAATTGCGCAGGTCTAAGGGAACATACAAGTACATTGCCTTTTCCTTTACTAGCAGAGGTCTCTCTGAGCAGTTTGCCTGCAGGCATGAAAGGTAAGATGGGAGGAAATTGCAGAATGGGGTCTTTGCCCACACAAGAACAGATTTGCTTTTGACCAGTTTTGCAAAAGGAACTCATTTCACACACAAATCAGTTTGCCCTTTTGGCATGGGGAAGTACTGTAGCCAGTTCCATAAACTATTTTATTTTTCCCTGAAATTTCTATGTCTACCCTGTCTTTTGCAGTTATGCATGAACTTGTTCTGCTTGAATTCAGAGATCCAGGGCCGCAGCTCTCTATTATCCAGAAACAGTATGATTATCAGGATGATAGTATGCTCAGACTAATAAACCATGCTGAGAGACTGAGACTATTAACTTGAACAAAATCCTATGCTACTACAGTCAATACAGCACTTGAATAAGAGCTTGTTTTCTGTCTGTTTGCATCTATGAAATCTCTACATCTCCCACGTACTAAGCTGTTTAGCCACCTTTCTACAGCCTGGGGAGCACTCACTCCTGCTTATCTAAATCACTCCAATACAAATAGATGGCTTCAGAGCACTTCGCAGTCTTGAATAAATTCATTCTGATGCATTCCTGTTAGATAGGCCAATGCCATGTGATATGACCAAAGGCATGTCTGTATCACACGGTGTGCAGATGCACTCATGCTAGCTGTGTCCAAGCTGTCTTTTGAGCGAGAAGCAGTAAGCTGACTCAGTACGGCTCTAAACATGATTGAATTAGTCATGGCTATTACTTCTCAAATGCAGCTATATTGCATTTGGGACCCAGGCATATACTGCTACATAGTGCTGTACTGAGTCACGCACGTAGACATTACAGCTCTACCAGACTTTGACAGGGCTCCTTTATTTGTGCTCTGTTAGCACTATGGAGCCTCCCCACCATCCACATCCAAGAAAGGAAGCTAAGTGTCRAAATCAGTGTCTTTTTTTCTGATTTTCTGAGAGGAGAAGGAAAAGAAACAAAACCCATACACCTGCACATCCTGGGAATGATAACTCATCCCCAGGATGAACAAGAAGAAAATCTCAGATTCCAAAGTAACCTTACTAACAAAAATGGGAGTGCCTACCTTAAGTGCCTCTTTGATACTTATGCATATGGGGGGGGGGGGGAATTTGTCAAGCTGATGAGGAAAGAAAAAGTTATTCCTGAACTTGGACTTCTTTCCTGAATGAATCAATGAGATTTGGCTCTTTTATGGCTCTGTCGTTGGTTTTAGACTCTGCCTTAAATGAGCTACTCAGAGTTACAGCAAAAGAAAGCAATGAAGAAGTCTAATGTCAGTACAATGACTGAAAGAATYGTGTTTTTCCCGATTTCTGAAAGATAACTCCAAAACTGAGGCTACAAACTAAAACCTTCATTCTTCATTCTGACTTGAGAAGCATACATAATATTTGGGTTTTGGCTGTTTTTTGCTTTTAGAATAATGATTAATATTGCTTATTTCTCTATTGGTCAAATTGGCCAAACTATAGCAGTAGTATGAGAAAAAAAATAAAAAGAGAATCAAGTGCAGATCTTTGCCCTTGATGGGAGCCAAAATTCTCATTTTGCAACTGCAACCCTGCAATTTTACTCATGTTGTATACTTTCTGTGTTTGCAAGAATTAATGACTGRTTAGTTTCTACACTGTAGTTATATCAATTACTGTTACGAATATATGAAGCATACTCTGTAGTCTACTTCTAGAGAGAGTGTACATATAACACTGTGGCCTAATGTAAAAAGTATGTATGCAAAAAAATTTCCCATGTGGATGCTGAGCATTTCATAGTGACAGAGGATACCATGTATTCCACTTATTCAGAGGACATAAGCCACAAATATTTGTGGTATTATTCTGCATGAACATTGCTATATTACTCCAGCTTCCAAATATGCAGATATCTGGTGAAATTTTAAAAACTAAGGTCTGACTCTCCTGATTTTTGTCCTTAGATGCATGTCCTTAGAGTAATACAAACATACAACTATATGATGTTGTCCTCACGTCATAATAGCTTTGAAAGTATGATGTCTAACTTTTTAAGGATTGAAGTAAATGTATTTGAATCAACAAAACAGAAGCAATTGCCCTCACTGAAGTCCCTTTTGAAATTTCCTATTTGATACACTGGAAAAACAGAAGAGTGTTTTTAACACTAGTGTGTTAACACCTACATTTCCTACTTGGGCAGCTTTCACTACTTAGCTGACAGGAATCCTTTATTCATTCCTTCATCAAGCAAATGGGACTCAGTGTTCAACTAGTAAGTCATTATGCAAAAAATAAAAAATAAATTAAATTAAAAATCCGTAACTATAGATGGTAGCAGGGTCTCATGAAAACAATCAAATCTAAGCTGGATCTTACATTTTTACAATCTTACAATTTTTTATTTTAAAGCACCCTAAATATATGTACATATTCTTCTTCACACTGAAATGTCAACTTTCAGATTAAAATTGTAAGAAAACTGTAGTTCTGAGACTACAAAGATACATACAAATAAATCCAATACATTCATTATATTAGCATTCATTAMTATGCTCTAGTTATTTGCACATCTATACATTTCATATTTCAAAATTCAAAATGAAGAATCCAAAATCTCTCCTTATTTTTTTCAATTATAAAATGCCTTTTTAATAAACATTCTTACCAAGTAGGTTTGGGAAAAGAAAATATTCTTCTTCTTATATTAAATTATTTAATGTGTATCTACACGCAGTAGCAGTGGGAAATGCAGCGTGGTCAGTTATGTGCCAAAACATACCTATGGACAAAAGTTACTTGGCTACACACAGCATGCAACTTAATCCATGACATTAGCCTACAGTTCAATATTTTTAAAGAAAATTAAAGGTGACATTCATTAAAAAAAAAAAAAAAAAGTCTGTACAATCATCTGAAAAGATCTTATTCTATTTCTAGTTCTTTATTATAAGAAAGCCATATAGAATGAGCTTGACAAAATATATGTAAAACTACACAGACAAAATCATGATCATAGAAAGCAATTTTTCCTTCCTAGTGATTTTCACATTTTGAAAATTCTGTTCTTTAATTGAATGAGGGAGGGGTAGGGAAAGTTCTGGTAACTTGTGCTATCCAACATACTCCAAGGAATAAATTGTGTACATTCAGCTGTCTTAAATAATTTAATTTGATCTTTACATTATGCTGTTTTAACTCAACATTTTTATCTGTTTTAAAACTATTAAATAAAATATTGATGAAATAAATCTGAAGTGAGAAACAAGCTTCCATAGTAACCTCATAAGGAGTGTTAAGGTAGACATACACACTGTCACAGAAAACAATGGTCCTGATTAGGAAAACTTCACGACAAAGCTTACTTGAATTAAAGTATGCTGAAGGATGCATTATAAAATTTCAATCCTTTAACTACTAGCAACATAGTTTAGTKAAATGTCACTAAAATTGAGTTTAAAAGTACATCAAATAATTTAATACCAAAATCACACACAAGCCCCTCTTCTTACTCCAATACTAATACAATATGGACTAGAAAAATTTTCAACATAGGGTACATTTAATTATAATAAATCTTATAGATGAATAACTATCCATTTTGGGAGACAGAGACAGTGCCTAAAGACAAACAGATGTTCTGTACAGTTATTAGAATGCATTTTAATTATTGATAAACATCTTGAATATAAATGAACCTGTTGTCAAAAATGATTCACAGCTGGCTAATCTGGTAACTTTCAAGGAATTTCACATATACTACTTTACCCTAACTAATAATAAAACTGAATGTCAAATCTTGATGTCAAGTTTACCATTTCTATTTTATATGATTCTTATATACTGTAGAAAAGGTTTTATAAAAACTTAGTGATATTTTTAAAGTACCTAAAATAGATGCAAGAGCTAAACTGTGAGCATCACTGTAGCATTTTGTGCAAGATTACCAGCTATGTGTGAATACACTATGTAACTCACACAAAAGTTCAGTGTTAGAGTGAACATGGTATGGAATTTGCTGAAATATTATATAAAAATAGTCATTGAGAAGGAGAAAAAATGAGTTGAAAAAAGTATACCTGCAATTTTCTGCTAACTTATTCTTACTCTTACCCAAAATGTAGCTGAAGATGGCTCCTCTCTGATCATGCAAATCCCAGACTAACTGGAATGGCATTTTTCTTGGAAGTAAATAAGACCAAATGAATTGGCTTCTATGTCTAAACACTTGTATAAACAATAACTTCATTTGTCATATTACCTTTAACGACAATACATTTTGGACTTAAAAGTTTCCTGTTTCTGTTGGTTTTCTATGTTGCAAATATGAGCAGACTTGGTGAATAAAGCACATTTAAAAAGCAAGATTTGACAATATGTGGACTTCAGTTATTTGCACATTTTGTCAAAACTGAATATAAATCATTATTGTTTTTCACTGTGATGAAATACATAAAAAAAGTTTATATCTTTCACCTACTGTATGTAGAACAGTTCTTCCTACTTTGAACAGTCATGCCATATAGTTTTCTATACGTCTGTGTGTTTGTTCAATAACAGCTCCATGTAAGCCCTATATTTCTCTCCTGAAAAAGCAACAACTAACATCTAAAAACATCTCCTCCAATCATTCACATTAAATATTAATGCATCACCAAAGCTGGCATATTATTTTTACTTTTGCTGTCAATATTGCTTGGACATTTTCTCCATTGTGTATATATAAACTGCCTATCTTATCCTATTTAATCACCCTTGGCAGCAAGATATAGCTCCCATTAGGTGATAATTTACAGCTCGTACACACTTCTTTGTTAGACACTGAAATCACAGCCTTCACAGCAATGCATTTTTAACAAGGCCTGAAAGCAAGACTAACAAATTAAGTTACTCTTTGGTCTGGGTGGCCTTAATAAAAGCAAAGAGTGCTACAAACTAAGTTGTCAACAGAAACTTCTTTGTTCCTTCATTTCTTTTACTCATGTATTCTCTGTGTTTTTATATAAACAGACATAAAATAAAAGAAGTATAGTCCTGTAAAAACTTCACATATGGTCAAAGAGACCCACAATTCCAAGATTATTATTTTAGATCTTTTCCTATCCTAAACATACTCCCTGGTAGATAGGCACTTTTTACATTGATATACCACTACACAGCTATAAAAAATAAAAATCATGAATCTGGTGATATCACTAGGGAGTGAAAATCCACTTTGCCTAATACAGAGTATATAACACTGTTGGCTATCAGAATGAGTCACACTTTACCTATTGCTACACTACAGCACTGCTTTCTTTGTTCATGTTAGCCATATTTTGAAATATTTTGATTATTTATGTGTGAATAAAATTTCAAAATTTAAAAATGCTGTGTAACCAGAGCAGAAGGTGTTCAGCGCTTTCCAGGTTTCCACTTTTAACATGGCAGTAGATGACAGGGTATAAAAACAAACCTGTTGTTGACTTTCCCAAAGCAATTAATTATCATCACTGTTCTCAATAAATCATTCGTGGCAAAGTTAGCAAGAAAACATAGTGTAGAACTAGAGGATCAAATCAATTCATGAAATTTCCTTCCACTAGTAAATAGAGCTAATTGCTAGGAAATTATAGGTGTCATTTTTTTCGTGAGGCAGAGGTGTCCCAGGGAAGCCATGCAGCCTGGCTGCGGAGATGCTGCTCAGAGGTGCCTGCTTGGCACAGGCACTGCCTCACTCCACGTGGGCGACCATCCCTCTGCTGACACTGTCAAAACCTTTTTTTTTTTTTTTTTNTTTTTCTGAAATGGATCACTTCAGATCTTCTAAACTCCTATGCATTAATAATTCATTGATTTCACTGCCATGTCTCTGATACTGCCCAGGAAGAAAGACACCGAGGGAAGATGAAAATAGCAACTGGCAATGATAGCTGTTAGTTGCTATTTTATGTCTTGAGGTCTCAGATCACTTTTTGTTTAACTTCCCTCCCCCCGGACACACAGCTGTCTAATGCAATTCTGGGTGTTGTCACAGTCCACAAACAGCTGGTCACTGCCCAGCCTCTGGACCCTCTCAGTCTTTCGGCAACGAATCCCGCGGATTAATTACACTCTCTTAAAAGTACTATTTCACATGCTTTATTTCAAGTCTATTAATACGAAAAAGAATGAATATGAACTTCCAAACTACCCTCTCTTTACTATTCATTAGCTTGTATACTTTTATCTTTTATTTCTCTCTGAGATAGCTCAGTCTTTCAAACCTCTCTATACTTCTGTTAATTTCTTTTCCATTTGAACATCCAATTACTGCTTTTTCGAGCTATGATAATGAGGAAAGAACATTACTATTTCAGTCCATTCACCAGTTAATATCTCAGAACAAAATATCAGCAGATTTTGACTTTTGCCTTTCATTTCTTTCTCAGTAGCAAAGTTCTCTACCAGAGCACTGAAATTTGAATTTTATATTAAAGGTCATGGTTATAAAACCCAGTGTCAACCTTTGTTCTCTTAATTATTTTGCTTGTTTTATTACTTTTTACAGTATTACAGTTACTTATTACAAATCCAAAATGAATATAAAGCTGACAAAATAATCTTACACTTCCTCCCAAAAATGTCCCAGCGTGTACTTCAGACATGCATTATAAAATATCTTTTTGAATTATCTATCTATTCCTATATGATTTCTTCTGTGATTAATGATGCTGTCACCAGCAGCAKATTTAGAAGAACAACAGTTCTGTCTGTTTCAAGATAAAAGTTATGCAATCTCAGTACCAAAACAATTGTTCCAGTAGATTTATCCATTTACAGCTAAATTCTGCAGTGATAATTTCTTTATCGCCAAGCTTTCCTATTCATTCATCAGTCGTTTTCATTGGGGAATGACCTATTGGGAGGATTCAACTCCCAAATTAGAATTTGAATGTGGCAAAGAGAAGAGAAGTAAATCTGCCATAGATGTCTGGTTGGTAAGTAGTCCATTAAAGTATATAGAAGTCTTCTTGAGAAGAGTTTAATCCCATAAGGAACCAATTCTCAGGTGTAATTTTCATTTATATATCTATTAAACAAACACAGCATAAGGGTTAATGCTAATGGTAACAGAGAGTGAAAAGAATTCTCAAAGGAGGTCAGGCAATTCTGCCTTYGAAAAACAGTTATGATGAAACTTTTTTTTTTTAATTTGGCAATATTAAAATATAAATAAAATCACACCAGAGAAAATTCAGAAATTTTAAAATGTAAATAGAATTTATGACATACGCTTGAAGGAAATTTTCTATTATTGTAGGAGAAATTTTTCCATTCAGCTTTTTTATTGTGAACTGTTTGTGACCCCATTTAAGGAAGATTTCACAAGAGATACTACCCTTGTCAGGATGAATTTGATTCAAGTGACAGTTGGTGTACACTGCAGTGACTTTAGCTTCTCTGTTGAAAGAAGTTAGCTTTGGAGATTTATAGTCAAAGATTGAATCTAGCAGCTCATCATAAACTCAATTTATCATCAGACATTACCTTATCATGGTAGAAGAAATATGCGGAAAGTTTCATTAATTCTTTGGCTATGTGACTCGATTCTAACGATATATAACTTCAACACGAACATTTCACTGTGGACTAACTTTATTACCCGCGTGAACATATGCCTATAACTCCTACTACAGACAAAAACAGCATCCCAAAACAGTTTTGCTTGCTAAGTTTCTAACCTAAAACAGCAACTTTATTTCCTTACCTCTTACTTGAAAGGAGACCTGTATTATAATCAAACCCCATAAAGTCAATACTGGCCAGGATTCAAACAGCTCCACAGAAGTTTATTGAACTAGATAGAGTACTAATCAAACAGCAGCTCCATAAACATCTACTTGCTTGAACATTTTAGACAGGGCACACCTGTGATCCAAGGGTGGTTTCTCTCTTTAACGGGCCTCCAGGGTTCAAGTAACCGCTTAAAGAAAACTCATGAACATGAGCTGAAGCTCTCACAGCATTGTAAGTTGCAGTGATTCAATTTTGATCCAAAACATCACTCCTASAAAGTTAGCTAGGAGCTTTCCATTCACTTAAACAGGAAATAAAAAAGTTATAGAGGTAAGAAAGATCCCTGGAATTGGGATTTAGCTAGATATATCTTGTGAGTAATTTCATCTACCAAGTTCAATGAAATTCACCCACAGATTTCAGAACAAACAGAAGGTCTTAAAACACAAGTCATTTAAACACTGACTTATTCTGCAAAAATTGAATAGTTTATTTTCTATAATGCTCATTTGTTAAAATACATACAAAACTTTCAATTCCTAATTTTATATATTGAGCATCTAAGTGTAAGTTTTGTGCTAGTAACTGTTGGACATTCTTGGGAGACTGCTATGATACTGCATACGGTACTTTAACAAGTTTCAGACTTTTTYGATGAGAATCATCAGAAACAAACCATTACAGTAATTTTATTAATCAATAACTTTCTAAGAAAACACATTCCATCAGAAAAATTCTGATCATTATCACCTATTTAGAGAACATGAAGTCAAGTAGGGGTAGATATAACAGATTCTACATTTCAGCAGTTTCACACTAGACATGAGTGAGATTATGCTATTTTCAGCCAAAAAGAAGGCTGGTAAATTCTTGATGTGTAAAATGCCTCCAATTTTTAAGTAAGTCACAGACTGATTAGGTGATAGTATTTTTTTTTTCAAATTGTGATTGGGGATCTCAACAGTAAAGTCTAYCGGGAATATCACACAAGTCTTTTCACCCATTCACTTCCCCCCCCCCCCAGGTACTATATATCTATTTCCCTAATTATCAAAATTGCAATATTGCAGCACAGATATCAGCATTGTACTTGAAGAAGGATTTATAGCTTCTGCTAAACTGATAACTTGTGGCCTTTTACAGGACATAGTTCTCACTGGACAGTAGGACTTGTGAGTACTGCAAAAAAAAATCATTGTAAAAATTCAGTAGTTTTTTTACAACAGTAAAAAAAAAACCCAAAACATTTGATCATATAGAGTGTTTACATTACACATGTTTCTTATCTGCATGCCAGTGCACTCAGCCAGGTCCCTGTCATCATGTGAAACATTACACAGAACGCACATAAACARGATGCCTGCCCTGAAGGCTTTTAATAGCAAGAAGAGTGAAAGAAATATGATAATTAAATGATAATTAAATTAAAAGCTGATACTTAGGTATGTTTTACAAACTGCGTTCACAGGGGAAATATTTAGCAATTTTCTTTCCTCTTTCAATGAGCAGGCGAAAACGACAAGGCATTTCAGAAGACTTTGATCTTAAGTAATACTCTAACCAAGGTTATTTTATTGCYCACATCTCTTGCCATATTTCATACCAATGGAAAACAGCCATCTATTACTGCAGTGTCTCTTGACTGTTGACGTAAGTGCAGCAAGCTGCAGAGAAGCTATCTCTATACATTACATTATGCTTACTTTAAGAAATTCTGTTATATTAGTTGCTAAAGTACTTATCATGACTGTAGTATATCATTTCTGTATTAGGCTGGTTGATTAAAACCAGAAGTACAATTGTTATTAAAAAAAAAAWAWWTATATATYCATAAGGTATTTGTTGTTCTCTCTCCATTGCCTGTGATTCCCTAAATAATAATATATATTTAGATCTTCATATATTTTTCCTGTTACAAAATTACTGATACAATATTCAGAAGTGTAATTATACAGCACTAAGCCTGTAATATTCAAAATAATAAATAAGATATAGACAGTTGTTATAGGAACCAAGGCACAAGAAAGAATCACTCCATTTTATACCCTTTACTCTTCTTTGAGGACACAAGTCATAGCAAAGCACAACCAACATTAGTTTTCCCAAACTAGCAATTAAATGCATTGTTGGATGGTCTTGTGGTTGAAGAAGTACACTGGAATTCATGGATCATGAGGTCAGTTCCTGATTATACCTTTATAGCAAAATCCAACCTATCTGTGAGCAAATTCCTCTTAAGACACAAAAATTTTGTCTATCTATCTGGAATACTTAGTTTGTTATTTCTTCAGTCACTGAGAGCTACTGAATGAATCACCTCAGCTTTCCTCTGACATAAAATAATAATGAAGACAGTAATTTTGTTGTGGTATAAGAATAATGAATTAAAACATCTTAATATTCACTGCCACTTCCTCTAAYATATTACAGTATGCATTGACCAGCATTACATCATTAAAGCATAGCACAAACCTAAGTATACTAAAAAAGCACTCATCAAATACCGGCCTTCCAGTAAACAAATCTAGCATACTCAGAGTCAATAACTCAATATATACAGGTTATATAAAAGCATGAGAATACTTCCCAACATATAAGTAAAATATAAATCAATTATATTTAGAATTAGAGGTAGTTTAATGTTAAGAATAAGCTTAGATCTGTAATCTCTGCATAGTCCCATGTCCCATCAATCTATTTGCAACACAGGCTTTTTTTTTTTTTTTTTTTTTTTTTTTTTTTTCCTGTTGACCCATGGAACACCTGAGCTCCAGTTATTACCTTCAGCAAATTCTGCCAGACTTCAAAGTCTTTCTAAGAAACTTCCCTTCCTTCCTTACCTGTGTGTTGTATGACTCTTCCACTTTCAGCCCTCACTGGGCTGCAAATCGCTCACCTCTACCTTACATTCATAGTCCTCTACTATCAAGTGAAAATGAGAAGCGGGAAGCTCTTGCCTTGCCCTTATCTGTGAATCAGCAAAAGGCAGCGTCACAGTTTCTTCCCGGCTTTGTGTTCTTCCTTATGGAAACCAACAGAAATCAGGACAAAGTCAAACTTCGGTCATGGTTTTTCAAGGGTGATAGGAGCGACCGGAGAGAGAAAGGCTGTTACGTGTCTCTGCTTCCCTGCAGTCAGCACCAAAGCAGAATAATGCTCATGGCCTTTTTCAGTCTCAGCAATTAAGCAAAGTGAAAGGGAGAAGCTTTCCTCACTTTTCAGGTTATGTTTCATGAACGGCAAATGTTGGGTAAGCTTTCCTAATTATGAAGAAATACCAGGAAGGCCTACAATGGTTAATTATTCTTTGTTCATGTACAGCCTAYTGGTTCTTTGGAGGGTTCTATTTGGTTTGTTTTCCTTAAATTTTACCCACTTTGAAGAAGTTCATGTTTTAGAGACATGTTGTAGACTTCTGTTAATCTGAATCTCACAAAGGTTTAACTTTGTGTCAGTTATGTAGAACAGTGCATCACAGTACTTTCAGTTCTTAAAACCACCCAATTAATCCATCCATAATGTAACCTCTTCTATTGGGAAGATTACCATTTTAAGAGCAGTCAGCTGTTTTATGATTAAAACTTCAGTGAACATGCATTTCCCAGGAAAATTTGATCAGTTTGGTAGGATTTGTTTGTAGTAGATGGAGTCAACTTTTGAAGACACAAAGCCCTACACAGATCCTTATGCACTTGTCAGAGAGCAGGCTCAGAAGAATGCTATCAGCAATAGAGGAAACACTTCTCTTATACTAGTATATCTAATCTCAAGCACTGACAGGACTATTTTCTTCCAAAGCCAGATGAGTGCATGAGAAGTAAAGGGTAGAATATACACAAGACTATGATACTATCTGTCTAAGAGCTGCAGCTACTGTATTTTTCTTTCACAAGAAGCCCATAAATTTCCAAAGCTGTCTACAGTAATAGCTGTCTTATGCTTTAAAGATGCAATGGATGCCTCARACTTTGAATGACACGCCATTTACAAAAATTGCTCTTAGTGATATTATACAACTATCCTGGAAACTTAGAAGCATTTTTTTTTTCTGGAAAAGCCAATCCATTTCAGATGATTTCTGACACTCTAACTGGTACAGGAAAAAAAAATAGTGAATCAGATGAAAAGTAAAGGTTTTGCTTAAGGAATGAAATAAGGGTTATATTCTCCTGAATAAAGCTCTATGATTTCACAAGAGGGCTAGAGCACTAAAGTCACTTATTTAGCTAACAGAAGAATATCACTTATTCTGAATAATTAAGCTTACTCAGAAAAAWTGTTTAATGAAAATACAATCTTCTTAGGAAATCAAGGTTAGTCTAAAAGGAGGAGAAAACTTGGAGAAATCGTAATTTCTCACCTTAGTTCTCACCTAAGAGCTTCAAGAATAAACAAGAAAGTCAGCTTGACAAAAGTATCAAAGACAATGAAGAATATCAAAGAATTCTTCGTGCTAATGAAACCAATATTTATGCAWTCAATCTCTAAATGAAGATATACTCACATGTAAAGAAAGTTCACCCAGATTTTAATGCTTGAGATGATCTCCATCCCTGTAATACATGGAGCTCTTAATGTAATCTTCAATACCTCAGAATTTTGTAAAAGTATCAGCTTTTTTTTTTCCATTTGCAATGGATGTAACTTATCATTGCTATTTACAAGCCAGTATTTTAGCCTTTTAAAATATACGTATATATTCCATCATCCTGTCCATTTTAAAAGGTTTAACTTTCTGATTAAGAGGTAAGTATAAAAAAGTACATATTCTAATACCAAGAAAGGGGGAAAAAAAAAAAAAAAAAAAAGGAAAGTCATGCATCCTCAGGTATGGTGTATGGTTGCATTACCTGTGTAGAAATGAAACAGGCACTTCACACTAATAGTGGAAACCTTCCCATTTCTAAGAACCATAATGATAACATAATTCAGTCAATTAGCCACTGTCATGACTGCAATGGGATGTACAATGTTCAAAATCTGAAATATCTAGGAACAAAACTTAGATARTGATTACAATTTTCTGCTTCCATTTCCACTTTCCACTTACTTTTTTTTTTCTACTTACAATGAGAAATGAGATTTATGTAATAGTTTTTATCCTAATAGAAAGATTTTAATTTGAGAATAAAGTTGTTTCTGAATAAATTAAATTCATGAAAAAGCTAGTTTTCATGAAATAATTCATCYGATTATTATGTTATCTTTAATTTTAGAAAAATATGCATACTTAGGACAAAGTTTCAAGGAGAGAAGCAAAGTCTTTCCAAATCTATCAAAACATCAATATTTTCCAGAATCTGAAGAAGTYACACATGAAATCTAACAATCATATGTTCCAATCTGTAAAGATCTTTGTAGGTTCTAAATAACAATAAATGAGCCCTCATAGTGTCTGAAAGTTGATCAATGGAAGTAATTAAAGAATAAATACATTTTTATTCAAARAGTATCTTCAGAAACAATTGGAGTAACAAGAGAAAAATGTTGCTTCTTGTCAGRCCACCCATAAAGAGATTTCTGACTTGTTGAGAGTCTCAGACAATTGTAAGTTTAGATAATCAGGTAAGTCAGACTTGAATTTCCACCGCAAATCTTCTGCAATGCACTTTAAAAGATTCTTTTGATTGCTTTTTATATATTGCTTATCTTCTCCTAATTGTATCTTGAAGGCAAGACTGAGGAAGAGGGACTTAGTGCACCTTCAAGAGATCTTTATGTTTTTATGTTCTTTTTTAAAAAATAGTCTACAGCCAGGGTGGCAWGTGCACTATTTATTTGTTGTTGAAAAAAATTCTTATGTGTTCTATAATGAAATACAGGAATAAGTGGGAGTTGACAGAAAATGGCTTCAATGGATGATCCTGTGTTATATGGATGCCCAAGAGAATAGAAATTTCAATAAAATATAGTGGGACATGTATTATTAATTTACTTCTTAAATATTAAGAGTAAATTCAGCTTGAATATGACCTATTAACAGCAGTGAGTTCCTTCTTTGACTAAAAATATTCATATGAAAGATTGTCAATTTAATAGCTGCTTAAAATAATTTCCATTATGGCTGTAACCAAAACCCACACTAAATGTTTAATTAACTACAGAAGCAGTCAATTAAAAATATGGAATTAAAGTWACCCTCTCCCATAAATGTGATCCTGTTTTTGTAAGCTACATGATGTAGTTAGTGATTATAATCTGCTCTTGCTTTAGCCATGTCATTTATAAAGTACACTTAAATCATATGCAAGACATTAATTAGTACTATTCACTCTTATTGTTATCTATATAAACAATTCAGTCCAATTTAAAAATATATTTTTTAATTATTATTTTATATAAGTTCACCTTCAGTGATTTATTAATCTSTAGAAACAAGTTTTGCTAAGTAGGAACATAACTTCTTTGTAATTCTATTCTTTGCACTTTGCATCCTGAACTCAGAAAGAGTGTTTTAAAACCATACTGAAATTCTTGTTGGCACACTCTGAGTTACAGCAGAAAATTCTACTTTCTGAAAAGTGACTCTCTCAAAAGAGAAGGATTTTGTTTTTGCTTACGTAACTGATTTTCTTAAAAAAGGGAAAATCACTCATGTACAGATGTTTATTTCAATCAGAACCAAAAAAAAAAAAAAGGAAAAAATTTATTCATTTTTAGTAATTCTTTTTAAAATACAAAGATTGGGAGAAGAAATCTATAAAATGAAGTTATTTAAAACTTAAATTGAAGCACTGGAAAAGTATTTCTAATCTAAATCTACAAGAAAGACTACCGTTTGGAGTTTACTACTGGGAAAAGGTTGGCAATATCACAAATATTCAGCAATGTGCCTTACTCTAGACTTTAAAATTTTAAGTCCTTAAATATTTTAATTATTTTTAAGGATCAAGCACTATACTTGATCTTTATTTCATTATTTATTGAYGGACTAGCCCTGTCATATCTTTCAGACTATCTCTTTCATACACTTTACTTCCCTAAGAGTAGCAAAAGTTTCAGCAGCCAAAGCTCTCACTGGCCAAGAAGAAGCAACAGGGCAATTCCCTACCACCAGGGTGCCACAGTAACTCACTCACTTTCCTTTATAGCATAATTCATGTCCACTTTGTGAATCTCTTACCTAAATAAGCACTCTTTTTACTATTTGTTATTTTTTATATATATATATATATATATATATATATATATATATATATATATGTGTGTGTGTGTGTGTGTATATATTTTAATTTTCCTGGAAGGCAAACACCTGTTGGTAAAGAGAATTTTTGGATGGATCACTCCTGATCTTAGTCAGAAGTTGAAACAAATATTACAAATGTAAGCAGGCCCCAGCTACTGGATTAACAGAGATATCATGAATGGGGAAAAAAAAAAAAAAGTCAAAGTCATGGATTTTCAGTAGAATATTCTGAACAGTGAATCATCAGTGCTCCTGAACCACGTTTATGTGGTTCTGAGAATAACAGAATATAATCTCTTCTCTTTGTCTTTTCAGTATCCCACAGAATGCCAAAAAATGACCCAAATATATGTTTTGTTTTGTTTTGATCACAATACACAGCTTTTTAAGCATAGAACACAAGGAGCTCTATCTGGCTCACGGAGTTTTCACTGGAATGGTTGAATGGYAAAATTTGTGGGTCACAGATGATCCATTCTGGCTTTAAACTCACAATCTGTGAAAGTTTCTGTATCCCATTATGAGAGTCTTSAGCAATCCTGTGCTGCTTTAGGGAGTTTGAAAAACACCAGTTTTAAAAGGAGACACAAGAGAACCTCAAATAATATGAAAATAATAGCTGCTCACAGTGCAATATCTGCGCTTCTATGTAGTGTAGTTTCCATGTGAATGCATGATGTGTAAATTATAATAATGATTATTCTGTGAAGATGGCTGTGACTCAAATATTAAAGAAGTAAATGAAAACTATATCAAATATAAGATTGTGAGCACATGTACAACATGTGAGTTAATATATTTTGAATAATTAAGTCAATCTTCCATTAGTTTAATTAACTTTTTTACACCTTCCTGATTAGACAGCTAGCTTAATGACTTCTTCCACACTTCGAGCTGTGAAGTGTGTTTATATTAAAGCTCTGTAATGAGAAATAAAACATAAATCTGAAGAACACCTTTCAGGCAGAATAAAAAGAATTGCCATGTTTAACCTGCAGAAAAAAACAGCAAACAACTGAAGATTTGCATAATTCATATTTAATATAAATATAATGTATCCATTATTAAATTGCACAATTTCATRATAAAATATTAAAGAAGTATTTGATAGACCACTGTAAAAACGGTCACATTTAAAATAACAGATGAAATATGCCCTACTGGTGTATCAGTTAATCATATTGTTAAAGTGTAAAAAGATGCAGTACATTTAGAGATTTCCTGATGTGTGCAGAGAAAGATGATTTTTCAAATGTTATCAGAACGCCAATTTACCACTGGGCACAAAACGTACACCTTTGGAGAGCAGTTRTCCTAATAAAATAATGTCTCAGATATCCCTCTGGAAAACAATGTTGTAATGACATAAATGACAACTATAAATGTATTCTCAACAGACTGAAAGCAAAGACATGAGCTGAGTTTTACTAAAAGAGGCAGTTTTGAACACCCTATTAYGTTATACATGATAAAATGAGCAAGAGACAGTGTAGCTTTTATAAATGGAATACATGCCTCACAAATTTAACAGACTGCTCTGAAAGGGCCAATAAACAGGTAGGTAAGTGATAGATCCAGTCAACATAGGCTATTTGGGTTTCCCAAAGGTATTCAACAAGATCTCTACTAGGAAGTCTTACAGAAAGTAAGATGTCACAGAATTAGATGAAAGGCCCTTTCACAAATAAACAACTGGTTAAGGAGACATAATATAGAAGCAATGGTCATTTTTAACAGTYGCCAGTGATGACTGTGTTCATGCTGTGCTTTTCTAAAAGTTTTATAAATGATTTGCAAAAAGGAGTCAATTGCACAATCATGAAGTTTGTTGATGGTACACAAATCTACAGAGCACTGAAGATGAGACATAGGTTGCAGAAGAACCTCAAGAACCAAATGATCTGAGGAAATTCATCAAACACATACGTAAAATGACTTACATGGTGGTGGGGGGTGGGAGGAGTTGTACAAAACAATGMGCTACATAAAGTAACTACCATTTAGGAATAAGACTTCTGAGTTATTGTAGAAATTCTATGAAAATATGGTGGTCAAGAAAGCAGATTGAGTGGTAGGAATTATTAGGGAAAGAAGACTGAACAAAACATTCAACATCCTAACGCCACTGTATAAAACTGTGATACATACAGTTCTTAAATAATATTTTCAATTTCTGTTGCATCCTTCTCAAGGAATTTAGTTGGCCTGGAAATGGTACGGAGAATATTGATGAAGACTCACGAAGAAATGAAATGGTTCCTGTACAAAAAACAGCTAAGTAGAATATGACTTGAAAAGTAAGACTATGAAGCAGGGACAATCTGCAGACTAAAAAGTTATGTGCAACACAGGAAAAAATAAGATAGAAAAATTGTTCCCTGTCTCTTCTTGTACAAAACCATAAGGTTTCATGTAAAATGATCAGTTAGGTCAGCAAACTGAGTTGCAAATGGTGAAAAAGTGGGTGGATATTTTGAAGAACTGCCAGTAATAAGCCTGCATTTTCCTCCTGGTTTTCCCCAGATGACTGCATCAGATATCTTCACCAACTTCCCCTGAAGGTCAGGCACCAACCTGATCAAAACAGAACCTCACAGCCCTCTGTGGGAAGGAGAGTGGGAGGCTAAGGAAACAAAACAGGTGAAGTCAAACGATTATGGGAATTAAATGAACAGAGGAGGTGTAGAACAGAATGAAGAAACAACACCAGAGACTGTGGCATCTTTTATTTGGTTGACCAGGTATGGCACACAGCAGCTCTCCTTTTTCTAGGCCCAAGAAATAAATATCTTTCAGGAATTTTTAAATTCCAGACAAACACAGTTTCTACCAGAGAGCAAAAATTGACTTTCTTAGGGTTTTGTTAGTGAAGTGGTTCCATCTTATCTGCAATACATTGCAGGATGTCTCAGTGCTGCAGAGCTTGAGTTCATGTTTGTTCCAGGCATTTGTTTAACTGAGGGGTGAGTGGCTACTCCAGGGACAGGGTCAAGTAGTATCTCTAAATGCAGTTGGAGAAGCTTCTGAACAAACTATTCAGATCAATGAAAACCCATAAATCCAGTTCTGATTTCCAAACTGAACAGCAGCACCTCAGCTGAAAAACAATGATGGTTGAAAAAACAATAGGAAGGATGAAACTGTTAAATATATATTTTTTTTAAAAAAAAAAAAGCTGTTCTCCCAGTAAGAACACAGACTGCCTTCATTTTCAAAGAGGGTGAAAAATCATTATATATCAGCTGTTTCGTTTTTTTTTTCCAGTTAATATTCCAGAAACAGCGCTCCTACTACAAATTACAACGGTCCTTCCAAATCGAGAAAAAATAGTCAGTTAGTTTAGTTATCTGTATTTGTCTTCATTTCTTGCTCAGCACTTCAATTTTGTTTCTTCTACTTTGTTTAATGTTTTTAATACTGATTTATTAAAGAATGCACAGACATGCTATGTGCTAGTATTAACTAAGTGAGTATATACCCAGAAGAAGTATATACTGAGAATAATACTTCTCAGATAACTAGTTTATCCATTAGTAGCTCCGTCTCTACTCTGTGGCTGTGCTGTAGCATTGTGTCAGGATTTTGTTTCTCAGTGAATCCTTTCAACAGAAGTGTCATGTTCTGGCGGATGGCTTTAGGTTCAATAATTCTGTATTTTCTCATTGAAAAAAAAACTCTACCTCACTAAAAAAAGATTTCCAAGATCTGCTTGTGAAGAACACAGACACAAGAGCAATGCACATCTCCTATGCAGTCCAAAAAATCAAAAAAAAAAAAAAAAAAGGAAAAAAAAGAAAGAAAAGAAAAAAAGAGAGAGAAGAGAGAGAGAAATCTTCCTAACACGGTGATATCAAGCACACAGAAAATACAGAAGAAGGGGGATTCTTTGAGGCTAAGGAAATAAATATATCAAACAACTTCTTGTTGAGTAGACATTGCCCATTCTGTACATCAAATGAGGACTAAAATAATAAAATATAGCATGGAAATATACAGTTAAATGACTATGTAAGATGCATGTACGAGGAGACCAAAATAAGATATTGCAAATGGTCTCATTTTTATTACTTCCTGACTTTTGACTGCTTAATTTTTTGATCTAAACAGTGTTCTTTATTTATAGATTTGCTTATTCTTTCAGGCATATGATAACCTTCACACCATTTCCTATTAGTCAACATTTACAAATTAGCTTGATTATAGCAGGGATAAAATGCACAGAAAAGCTGCATAGCTGCAGCTTGCAACCAACAATTTCTTGCAAGAAGAGCTGTAATCATGAAAGAGTTGAACCTGTGGTGGGACTGTGATGCGTGAGTGCCGTTCTGTGTTGCCATCTGAGATACTCTAGATCATCTGAGAGGCTGTGTTTTTATCAAAAATATGACATAGACCTATGGAACCCCCATGCTTTTCTAGTGTGGCAGCATATGTTTAGGTCATCTAAAATGACCCGTTTATTCATGTTTAGACCACAAAACCCAACTCTGCATGTCCAAAATTAAATCTACCTGTCCATTTCTCAAATAAAGCAGGAATGGAATGCAATATGCTGGTCAGTATAGATCACACTGCTATTTAAGTCTGTTATATGCTGTCTTTTTTAATGACAAGCTCACAAACATTAGTCTCTCCTTCTTGCTTCTTCCATATATTTCTGTGTAATGGAGTTTGTCTCTCAAAGGTGCCATATATAGCAAGTACTGTTACTCTGGGATAGGACAGCACTTACTGTTTGCTCAATAGCAAAACATTCTCATAAAACCTGATAAAAATCACCACAGGCAAAGAAAAGCAAACCAGCTGTCAGGTGGAAATAAACTGCATTTATTTATGATTTTGAAAATTTAATTTTCCAACTAAAGATTTTGCCTCTAATTCATTTTCTATAAAGCTTATACACAGCCACTGGAAGTGGCCTTTCTGGTTACTTGTTTATCTTGGATTAATAGGTAACACCTCAACATCTGTAAGTTAACTACAGCCAGGTATTTGTAGAAGGAACTGGCAGTATATCCACATGGCTTTAAATTTGCATCTACTGCTAAGTTAAGATTCCTAAAGGAAATTAAATAATCTATAAACTGCTGTATCGAGAGGGGAAAAAATACTCATGAGAATAATAACACTATGAAGCTACTTTGAGACCTATGAATCAAAGTTATTATTAATATGAATGTAAAATGTTAGTAATATTCAAGCTGGTCTTTTTTGTACTTTCATAAATAATTTTTTTGATTTTTTTTTCATTTTTGTATTCATTAGAGGCACTCCATTATAAATGTACACCATACTGCAACCTTAGTTTAAACTACATCCTATTATTTTTAATCAAGCAGCAGCTAAAAGCTGGGAGGAAAAAGCTTGAGTTAACCACAGAAAGCCACAACTGTGGGTTTATACTCTTTCTGTAAACTTCACTCACATCTGTGGTATACTTGGTTTCTGAAACTGTTGCATTGTAACCTTCTCAAGAAGAAGATTGTCCGTCCAAGTGATCTTTGATATCTAGACTTAGTAAGTTTCCCAATTTATCCCTCCTGAGTGCCGAACTCTTGGGCTGCGACTGAACTGACAGTTTTACCTCAGTCATCTGCAGACCAGCTGTGCTTCAGTGCTTCAASACCCACAGAGGAGATACTGGAAGGCAGTCAGCTTCAAGGGGCTTCAAGCCTAAGGTGGTTCTGGGCAGGGAACAGCTCAAGATTTAACACAACTGTTTTTTATACTCATTGCTCTTCTTAGGGTTTGACGGGACAATTGCTCACACAGCTCTGCCTAAATTATCASTTTTTCAAATACTACCCCACTGCTCAGAAGGTGGGTTACAGCACTCCTCCCATCCGCTTCCTGTAGTCTCCTGTAACCACCATGTTTTAGCATGTAGTATCCAAGAGAAGTAACTGGATTTTTCACTATGTTTGTCTTTTTCAAACAGTAACAGCGGAATATACATACCATGTTAGGTTCCGAGGTCAGGAAAAAAGGTACATAATCTAGTTAATACGTTTCTGAATTTTTCTACCCTGTCTGCACCTGATTATCACATTTAAAGGGGGAAGAAATCTTGTTCCTAACTCATGTTCTCTTCCTTGCAATCAGAATATGTAACCTTTAYGAACCCTCTTCACCTGCCTTCCCCTTCAGCTTACATCACTCTTCTGAAAGCTGCAGACAGTTTAAATCACAGACACTTAACTGTCACATGATTTTAAGTTTCCCTATGATGACTGTAGATTTTAGACACTAAGCCCACTTAGGCATACTCTATTTTAGTCTGAACATTTCTTAGCTAAGCATAAATTTGTATACCAGATGCCGCTTTATAATTAACACATTGGGATTTGGGAGCTGTAGATTTTTCTGGTTACAAACTTTCCATCAAACCGACATCTGTGATTTATGCTTCCAAGTTGCTTTCAATACATTTACATAATCTGTTCGATATAAGCAGAGATCATACACTCTCCGAACATATTCAGAAATAGATTCCACAGAGAGAGTTAAGACCAAATCAAGGTATGGTTTAAGCTTCTATTTCACAGTGATAGATGTTTTTAAACACCTATAATCAATGCTTCATTGAATAAAAATAAATTTTGTTTCTCCCCAAGGGAGGAGAAGAATGTACTGTTCACTCAGAAAATACAGTACCTGAAAAACAAAGTTCAGAAACTTAATAACTTATAGTCTTTGACATCTGAACATTGCTGGCTGTTTTGGATTCTTCGGGTACGAGCATTGCAGGAAGTAGGCTCAGTCTGGGAACAGCAAGTAAAGAAAAACACATCCAAGTGGGGACTGGTAAGCAACGAACTGTGTTGAGCACAGTGTCCAAGGGTCTTTCTCCCCTGCTCAGAGCTGTGATTTGCATTAGGACAATTTCCTTCTCTTCTCTCTGGAGAAGGCAAGGATGTCCCCCAGACAACGTTGGCCACCAGAGCAGACTGATCACGCCTGGGGAAGGGCGGCCTGGTGCCCCATAGGGTCTCAGGCAGCACAAGGTGGGAGGCACTGAGCAGAACAGCTTGAGGCTCGTTGCTTTCTCCTCTGCCCCCTTTTCTCTCCGAGTGGACACAAGGGCAGCAGACTCCCCATGTGCTCCAACGGGGTTCACTTCACTGGGAACAGGTTTCTTCCCGTGCTCCTCAAATGCACTGGACTCTACTGACTCAAGTCTGTCTGAAACAAATTGCCTTCAACTTTCACTAAAGACACGTATCTCTGAAGAAATTAAAGTATAAATTATGATACTACACATGATACTCCATTATGTGAATGTGCTAGAGAATTTGATGGCTGGACCCCTTCCTACCCAGAATATTCTTACCCACCCTATCTCCATTCTACATACAATACCTTAGGAATTGTCTCTAGATGTCTTAGGAAAGAATCAAGTATTAGGAGAACATTACTATATTAAAGGGGACTGTGAGTTATTAAAAAATAAAATTGTTCAAGGCAAAATGAGAACATTTGAAATATTATGATGGAAAGTGGGTATATGTAGCTATCAAATATTATTGGAAATTAATACTTTCACAACCATAAGCAGGCTGCCTTTAATTAAAAAAAAAAAAAAGAAAAAAAGAAAAAAAAAAAGAATATTGCAGTTACTTTTACGTTCTGCTCCAAGCCAAATAATTCAATAAAAATGAAAGAAATGAACTGAATCAGTTACATGAGACAAGATAAAATATACGAATGAACAACACTGGTTTTGATTCTGAACAACACTATAGAATGAGATTCCAATATTTCTTTTAAAAATACATTTTGATTAAAGCTTTCCAGCTGCTTGACAGAATACTTTACTCTGAACATTATTTATTCTCCAAGATAAAGATAACTACAACTTCATATCTTTAATTTTTCCAGAGAAGGTGTGCAGTGCAGGATATGGGAAAGGAAAGGAAATGGGAACGGGTAGGGGGGAAAGAAGGGGAAGGAGAAATAAATGCCTAGAATAAATCTTTGTTAGAAGTGTAGTTCTTTGCTAGAGAAATAAATCAGAGATTATGAACATATATATATTTTTATATATGACAGAGACACCTGCATGYGTGCCTGCGTGCACACGCGCACACACACACACACATTTCACAAATGTGTATAGGTATTTTTTCCCCTCTTTTAACATCTGAAGTCAATATTTATTTGCATTTGTATTAATAAATGTACATCCATCCATGTGCATTTGTGTTAATTGGTTACTACCCTAAGCAACCACAGGTATATGACAAATTAGATTTCTTTTTCTGGATAAACTTAATTCACAGGGCGTATTCTGGCTAATATCATATAGGAAAAGAACATTAATGTGAAGAAAGGTTATTTCTACTAGAAAAATTAGAAAACATTTGCTACAGCTAAAATCCAGTATCTTTAAAATGATTCATTACATAGATATTAATATACATTCTTATTCACTGAAAGTCAAAGGCAATACTTTGTAAGTACAGATCCTTGTTACAGTCTCCACAGAGAAACCTTGTGGCAGAGCTGCACCTTGCTGCCCATGGTCTCCACCAGGAGCACAGCACAGGCTGTGGCATGGAAAGCAGCAACAGACACTGTCACATCACGGTGCTGGGATGGGGAATTGAGATGCTGGAGACTTACGAGGAGAGGTACTGCTTTTGGGGAGGTGCGTGGTCACCTATGATATTCCCTCGCCCCGCAAGTGGGTCAGCTTAAAGCAGGATTTGCTGCGTCCCACCTCGAGACAGGAACCCAGAAAGCCTGAGAGCCGTCGCTGGTGTGAAACGCTCTGCTTCGCAGCCCCTCCTGCCCTTCCTGTCTCTAAGCCCCAACACTTTCCACCCACAACACTTATGATCCTTATGATCACCCAGCACCGGAACAGATTTTCCCCTCCAAATACCGTAAGTTAGAAGTTAGTRGAAGTAGCAGTTAGCAGAAGTTTGATCAAATAGCTTTCTCAGATTCAATACCCTTCTCTAGTGGTTATGYGTAAGGTTTCTCCTGACTTAAAGGTACCCAATGAACTCCCTGAGCAGAATAACAGCTAGATTAAGAACATTAAAATTCAGTGTAGCTTTGCCTTACAATGAACATAGCATAAAAAATATACTAAGAATCAGCAATATTTAAGATTCAGCAAGCAATATGGTGCAATTGCTTTCCTAGCTCCAATAATTAGGCTTTTTTATTAATAGTTGCACATTAAAGGACTATTTGAAAGAATGCCATGACCTCAGTTAATGGAAATGTGGCAAGTGTGTTGCTTTAATACAAACATACTTCGTAAYGTAGGCTAACCAACCTAGCTTCCCTGCTTTGCTACAACTAATTTATAACCGTTCCGTGAGTTTAAATTCATCTTCTTCAGTAGCGCTGAATATAACTCTATGCAACACCAGATTTTTATAGTATAAGTTTATCATTATAGAGTGAAAATAAAGTTTGAGAGCATAAAAACACAGAAATATGTGCCTAATTTCTTTTATTTATTTGTTCAGAAGAAAATAGCTAAATAATACTGTCCAATGTATGACCAATAACAGTTCGAAAACAGGAAAAAACCTTCAGTTCTACCAATATTAAAACTGCTTTGGTAGGGTTTGTTGTTGTTGTTTGTTTGTTGCTGTAAATATAGAAGGAATTTAAAAGGCCATTTTAAAATCCTCAATAATTTATTTTCCTCAATAAACCAGGAGAAAGGGAAATAGAAGAAAACTTTCAGCCGTAAAAACACTCTAACACTCCTTAAAAATACCAATTTAAAAAACTGAGAAAACTTTAAATGACCAATGTGCATGGAAAACATTTTATTGTGAGTTATGGTGATAATATAAGAAATAAACAAGGAAAATAAAAGACAGGAGGGTAGTGAAAACAAAGAAGAAAGGACTACACAGTGGCTTAAATCATTTTCAATAAATGTTTTGCATACTATAAATATTTATCTCATTTTCCAACTGAAGCAATTTAAACACACATTTTACAATATACAGAGAAATGAAATATCCATAATCTCTAAGTAAATTTCAAGAATAGTGAGAATTGGAATAGACTGCATCCTATGAAATTAGTAAGGAAGTACCACTTTAATTTACTCTCATCAGACATCAGAGATGCCAAACTACTAGCAAAATGTTATTGAATAGATACTAAACTTCAGAATAAAAAAATAAAATAACAAAAATCCTCTTAATATCTTGAATGCATCCAAACAAATCTTGGTTAACATAATGCCCCTATCTCCAGGGTATTGTACAGACTTGTGTAGGCAGTTCTCTTGCCTAGAATTGTACAAGACAGTAAATACTTCAGAGGCTTCCATGAAAGAAAAGTGGACACAGGCAGAGATTAAGAAGACTCAAGATAGCAAAAGTCAGTACCTTTTTATTCAGGTGTTTTGTTTGGGTAGCGAGGTGGTGAAGATTGGTTAACATTACACCTTTCAGGTATTTAGTCTGTAGCCAGAACATCTTTTATTTTTATTTTATATGCTATAGGAACTGTTCAGGATACCTGGGTTAGTTCTTCCGGCTTATTAGTTTGGCTTCTGTTCTATGGAAGTGAATAACTCTATGGTTAAAAAACCTTTTAAAAACTAAACATATTTAAGTGAACCAACTAGCCTTGATTTTAAAGTATATTAAAGATGTTTGAGGAAGCATCCTTATAAATATGTGAGCTGTTTGCCCACTTTCAGATGTTACCATTTTCCACACTTCTACAACATACTGTCGGCAGATCTGGAAAAT
This sequence comes from Rhea americana, assembly GCF_003343005.1. NCBI lineage: Eukaryota > Metazoa > Chordata > Aves > Rheiformes > Rheidae > Rhea > Rhea americana. Next base: position 1,014,026 of record NW_028185073.1, on the reverse strand, counting down.
CCTCCCACGTTGAAATCTATGCATGTAAAGCGAAGCTGTAGACACCAAGTTTTTGCCTTGCCCTGGTTTTCAAAACCTAAAGTTGCTCAGAGACCCCTGGAGCACATTAACAAAAGTAATATGGCTTGCTATCACAAGGAACCACCAAAAGAGGTGTACCTCAGGTCATTCAACTCCAACTTAGAGCAACAACAACAGAAAGCATAAACGASTAGCTCTAATCTTGCTTCTGAAAAGGTGCAGTTACATGATTGGCAAAGGATRAAGGCATATTTTATCATGGGAGGGCATTGTAATCCGGGGAAAAAAAAGGATAAAAACATTTATGTTTTCTCTCATCTGTGTTTGCTATCATTCATCTATCTTTTTGTCCAAATGTGACAAAATGATTACKCATTTGCATGTAAATATGCCTGAAATTTAAATTTAAAATAGCTAACAAACCCTAAGGATCCAGCTATGATTCAAGTACTACAAACTTGCGCCCTGGCACAGACACATACACCAATCCCATGCAGCTCAGTGCCCCTCACCACAGCTGCCAATTCTCACCTCAGAGACATGAAGGTTGAATAAATAAAAACACTGAATTACTCTCAGATCACCAGAAAAAAAAAAAATGACTTCTCCAAAATAAGGCTTCAGATGTAATATAAAAAATGGGTTACCTCACTGAGAACAGCCACATATAACTTTTGAGAGGACATACAAGCAGTATTTACTAATCTCTAGAGTTTATAGACATCAGCAAGAATATTTCAGTATCTTCATTTCATTTCTGTAGCATATTAAAGAARTATTTCTTTAGGTGTTTCTAAAAATAGTTATGAATACATCCATATACAACTGTAGAATATAGAGAATATATATTCAAATCATTTTAACTTGTGTAGGTTGACTACTTAAAAATACAAGTGTTCTTATTTGATAAAATAAATCTACATAATATATTTTTCTCAGAAAACACCCTGAGTGCAAGGGGATTCAAACTGATTCAGAGCTGACTTATATTTGGATAATAGATAAAGAGGCAGGATACGTACCTTCTGAGAGCAACATAATGTTAGGATACAGTGGTTTTCAGTCACATTTTCGACTTTCAGAGAATTTACTACTTAAGCAATGATCAAAGATAAAGTTATTCTACTCTGTAAAACTAAATGCCATTGCAGAAACAAAGGGGGAGAGGGGGACAGGGAGGAAAAATATGGAATGAGGGTAGCTGAAAATTASTCTAGCCAGTGTGCTATTATTCAGTCATTCTGTCAAGTGAGATATATCCTTGCAGGCTTTTCCATTCCCAAAGTAACATAACAATTTAAACTGGTAACACATAACAATAGATAACTAAAAATTATGTCTTACATATTGTTGTAATCACATCTGTGAGTTTGTGTTGGAGAATGAAATGATTGAAATATAAGTAGCACTTATATTTTAAACGACTATTTATAAGAGGGGAGAAATTACTTGCTTGTAAAAATCTGTTTGTACTTCACAGTTCTCTGGAAAAGCAAGGTCGATACCTTAGTGTCCATGTGTCACACTGCTAAATCAATTTAAACGACCACTTCTTTGCATTCCTTTCTGGTCTATGCAAGTGACTGACACAAACCGAGGTGCGGTCAGGAACGCAATGTGTGTCTCTCTGTTAATTGATTGTGAATAGTCACATTTGTCTTATTAAATCATCCAGAATAAGCATAGATTTTTCTAGGAACCTGGAGATAAGGCACAACACTTTTCCTTTAACTATGTAAGCAAGGGATTTTCACACCAGCTTGTGGAACAACAAAAAGTAAACTAATAACGTTTTCCTGAAGCATGTTCTTTTCATCTTTACAATTATCTTTGTATACTAGAACATGCATTTCTGGGCTATGCACAAAAGATTTAAGATTTCTGTATCCAAAATAGAATGTTATAATCAAATAGCAAATGTGAAACTCCCAGGAAGCATGGGCCTGTATGGCCCTGCTAAAAATCTCAGGTCATTGTCAAATGCACTTGGAGTTCTGGGTTCCTGCTTAGATTGTTGTATTTTGGAAAGTTCTTGCTTATTACCTACATAAAAAGTAATACCTGCAATCATATGCTTCTCTAAGTCATTCTATTAAACTGGACAGAAATCTGCAGCAGACAGTTCTAGATTAGACACTGGAAGGGTGTTTTTTTTTTTTTTTTTTTTTTTTTTTTTTTTTTTTTTTTTTTTTTTTTTTTTTTTTTTTTTTTTCCTGGGGAAGAGAAAAAATAGAACTGGTCAGCCAGTGTGCTGAGGTGATATAAGGCCATCACACTCTAGACTGTGTTTTAAAATGGAGAGGACTTTCCCTTAGCAAGTCACAATTAATTGGTGTAAAATTCCAGACAAGCAAATCTTCTTTGTAGTACTTTTTATCTGTAATTTTTTATTTCTTCTGCTTTCAAAAATGTTAGTATCCCACGTATATTCTGTGATATTTTCCCTCCTTAGCTCTATGATCGTTTGTTTATTGGCAAATTTTATCAACTATCTACACAAAACTGAATGGTGGTCCTCCTTTATGCTCCAGTAAAAGCGCTCATACAATGCTGAAGAGTGCTGGTGGTGGGGGGGGTGTTTTTGTTTTGTTTTGCTTTTTTCCGCTGAAGACCGAAAATGCAGTGGGCAGTCCCCATGCAACAACACAGCCTGGACACCGAGCAGCCAGCGCGCAGCTCTGCCGAGAAGGTCTGGCGGGGCGCTGGGCAGGCGGCTCCGGCCGGGGCCGGCAGCGCCCGGGCAGCAGCGCCGCCCCCGCAGCCCGGGCTGCCGCCGGCAGGGCCAGGTCCGGGTCCAGGGCCAGGTCCGGGTCCAGGGCCAGGTCCGGGTCCGGGCGCGGGCCCGGGCGGGCTGCGGCCCCGCTGCTCGGGGCGCCCGGCACGGGACGGGCGCTGGCGTCCCGCAGCGAGTCCGCGGGGCCGGCGGGGCCGGGGCCGGAGCGCAGGGCGCCCGCCGGGAGGCGCCGGCAGCGGCGCTCGGACGCCGGTGGAAGAGGCGGCCCCGGGGCACCTGGCTGGTGTCCACAGCGACCCGATGGGACTGAGAGCGTGGAGGCACAGAGTCTTTCAGAGGGTCACAGTTACAGGACAGAAGGCAACAGTCACAAGTTGAAATAAAAAAAAAGTCACATTAGATGAAAAAATATATGTTTATTTCTGATAGTATTCAAGAACAGGCAGAGATTGCCTGAGGTAAGACATCCATTCTTGGAGACACTCAAAACTTTACCATACAGGGTCCTGAGCAACCCACTCTAACTGGAGGACCTTCTTAGAACTAGATGACTTCCAGAGATCGCTCTGCTATTCTGTTCTGTTCTGTTCTATTCTAATTCTATTCATTTTTCTATGTATATATTTTTGAGCATTAACAACAGTTCTTATGTTCCTTAGCATATAAGGAAACCTACTGCAAGTTGCCAAATGAAAAACCAGGACAACTGTGGTCCCAGACAAATCATCATGTAGACCTTACATATCACTTCTGTACTTGTGAGGCAACCTATGCACAACTGTCCTCTCTACTAACGGAAAAAAGTAAGTRATAGCATCTCCAGGAAGACACAAAAGATAGAAGATATTTAGTTTAGTTTAGGTTTGCTTTCTTTTGTTACTATTGTGAAAAAAGTAAACTCCTGAAAAATATACTATTAAAATATAATTCACCCATATATGCATATATACTTATATACAGATGTAACACAGGTTTTATATTATATTGAAGCAAAACAAATAGCTCAGTGACAGTCTTGATTTTGCACAAGATAACTAATGAAATTGAATGAATGAAATAATCCATTATTATTGTTATTGATTATTACTACTGATCTGCAAAGTAGATCGTAGCCTACATTTTTTCCCCATTTTAAGCACATTAGATGAGAACACCCTCCCCCTCAAAAAAAAAAAACCTTTATTTATAGTTGTTAATGAAAAATTCCACTTTTTAGCCTAGGATAAATGCTGTTCATAGTTTTTAAATAAAATAATAGGCAACTGAGYGTTTTCCATTAGTATTACTCAAAAGAGACATACAACAACTTCAATGAGTTCGTTAGAGCTGCAACTGATACCATAATTTGGATTCTCCACTGTACTGTACACATTTACACTTGCTGTATAAACTGAGAATAATTCCTTGCCAGATCAAAATGGTGCTGTTTTATATCTACTTTGCACAAGGGGAAAAAAAAAGATTACAGGAGAAAGAAAGGGTATAGAAGAGGCTTTTGTTTCATAATAGCAGGTGCTGGGACAATTTAAAAAGCTATAAGACACAGGACAAAGCAACTCAKTTAGAAACAATGAGAGTTAATGACTGTACAGGAACAACTTACTGAAACACACATGTATTCATTGTGTGGTAGTCTATGCAGGTAAAACTGAAGCTATAGTTTGTATTTTGGATGCATTAACTTGTGTCCATAAATTAAATCAGGCCACGAACAATGAGTTTAGGATTCTCTTTTTTTGGTAAATGGACCCTCCTAATGACAAACACCTGTACGATAGATTTATCATTAATAATTAATGAAATCTAATGAAGATACTTCATCAAAACCTCACTGTAGGAGAAAGAAAGAGAACAAAACAAAACAAAACAAAGCATGATTTGTGTTACTGAATTTAATATTGGTAGAATCCCATTATCACATACAATGTATTTACTTGTAGTCCTCCCTGAGTGCCACGTTACAAGCAAATAGCCGCATCACCTCTCAGCGATCACATTGTAATTGCTACAGTTTACCAGTGCACACTAAGAGCTGGACTTACTTCACTAACACCTGCCTTTCCTGCCTGTGTTTGCCGGAGAGCATGCATATTTCCTGCTTGCCATGATGTATTAGGTAGCAGTGACAAATCAGCTGTCCCAAGCAGCACTTAGCCTCCTAGCTCAGCAACTCTATGACTGTTCCCACTTCAACCCTTCTTTTTTTCAGTCATGCACTGCAATCATAATGAAGTCATCCATCCTGCTGACAACAAAGAAGACCTTAACTCTTTGAAACAAGTGTCAACCACCGAATCTTTAAATTCAAGTACGCCAGAATTCCTAAGAAACACATTTAATGCTACAGAAGGCATATTTTTCAGGCAGGTAGACATATTTGCATGCATATACACACACACATACACACAGGCGCTTGTATATCTGCTATGATTGTATGGAGAAAGCAGCTGATGACACTGTGTAACAAAGAGGGTTTTTTAGCACGTCAGGGATGGCTGCACTGCTCAAAAGTGGTAAAACCTTGGTTTACTTCTGAAGGTCATCACAAAAGGGTTTCAACAAGACCTTTCAGTTACACTGATAAGTATACGCTGTGTACTAGCAAGAGAAAAGTATGGTAAAATGTTAGAATTTTACATAGATAAAAACTCATCTTTTTTCTATTCAGGAGGACAGGTACTGTCGTCATTCCAAATATGATCACTCAGGTACCAAATAAATATAAATGTGTATATATATATGTATATATTTTCATTATTGCAGACATTCTTGCAGCCATTCTATGAGAAGAAAACCAAGACAGTCAAAGTCTGGACCCTTTTTTTCCCTCTAGGGTACCTGTTATGAGAATTCCTTTCAGTAGTAAGTACATGTACTTATGTACAGTAATGTTATAAGTATACTTATATAGTATAAATACCTTTCATAACTCCTGATTATTCTCCAAAAAAAGGATRAAGAGCAAAATGTGTTAACCCAAGAAGGCTAGTGATAGATCAGGATAACAAAAAGCAATCTTGATTATATTTCTGGTCTGGAACTCAAATAAGATGTTAATGTGTAGTTGTATTAGACTAGCAGCAAGAATTATGTCCCATTGTGCTGAAAAATATATATGTATGATGGGGAATTGAGTCTTTCTCCACAGTCCTCAAAATCTTGCAATGCAAACAGGCAGTCTAAAACACAGATTCAAGGGGTGTTTGATACAAATGGGRCATAGCATGTTTGCATAGCTGAGCCTAAGTAACTTACATCTCATTACTCAAGAAATCTCTGTCCAGTTCACAGTTGAACAGTTTTCTGAGTTCCCAACCAGTGCCCTAGCTACATGGGCATCCTCTTCAATCTAATTGCCAACATCTTCCTCATTTGTCTGAAAATTCTTTAAGTTAACATGTAGGTTACTTAATTTTATACAGTCAGTATCCACTCTGCTTTGACAGTCCTTTTTCTATGTACTAATGTGTTCTGGGATGACTTTACTGCAGTATTTTATTTCATTCTATTTTACTTTGTCTTTCTAAGGGAACAGAGGTAGTACTGTTAATCCAAGTTTGTTGAAGCCAGCAACGGTCATATACCTACATTTTTGTATCTGGAAAGAGAAAAACCCTTTGTTTACAATTTATTTAATGGTAAAAATATGCCTTTGTAGTAGATAGTAAATCTTATCTATTACTAACAAGAGCTTATGACTTTTCTAGGAATCTATTACACTTTCATTCAATCAAAAAAGATAATGTTTCATTCTAACCACCAAAAAGGCTATTTCTTACTTTTATCTACACTTAAAAAAAAATCTGTGCTTAGGAAAGAGGTACATACTTCAGTCTTCACTATTTTCATAGAAGATTAAAATCCTTCATTAYGCTCCCTAAAGATTTTTATTAAGCAAGACCTTAAATGTACTCAACAGAAGTCCAGGTTTTGTAACAGCCCTTCATTAAGGTGGAGTTCAAAGCAGTGAGCCCTTTGCCTTATTACCAGAAAATGTGGGTAGAGGAGCTTTGAGTTTAAAAAAATAAAAAAAAAAAAAAAAAAAAAAAAAGTCTAGATTAAGCCATGGGATATCCTCCTAATGACTCCACCTTCCATAAACCTAGACTTAACTGGAGAAACAATGTGTATCAGGCTTCCAATTTTTAAAATGTAGTTAATGAAATAACAGGAAAAGATTACTCCATTTTCCATTTTCTCCTTGTTTTCCTTTGACAGCGACAATAGTCTGTAGCAAACAACTTCATACTAAAATTAAGATTTTGACATAGTCAACAAAAATATTTGCATATTACAGGTGTCTGTTACCTTTCCATGTGATTTACCTCTTTCTTAGTGGCGTGAGAACCAAGAATTTTTTAAATTAAAACCACCATACATTTTTATGTGAATAGTGTTCAGTAACTGGAAACATGATCATCAGAATAAGAAATAACCATTTGTGGAAACAGGTTCAAGATTTTGACATAAAAGGCAAGAATTTAATCCATATTGAGTTGATTTAAAAATCAGAGTGGATGAGAAGTCCCAGCAGCTTTTTGAGTTTGGGGTATAGTTATGTCAGTTTTGTTTGTTTCAAATTGTATGTGTCATGATTTGCCTGTTTGACTTTCCATTAACTAGTATTATGTTTTTCCAAAGAAAAGGCCAATTTTAAGGGTGGAAAAAAAAAAAAAAAAAGATCTGTGTGTATTTTATTAATAACCAGAGAAATTTCTGAGCCTGTGAAAAGAGAAAAAAATGAAGCAACTGCAATACTGAATTTTATGAGAATGAGAATTCAAACATCAAAAGTTTAGAGCTGTGTTTTAAACTGGCAACTCTTAATTTTAGGGAAAAAAATCTTCTCTCTCTTTTTCAGTAACAAATGTTTATTTTATCAATACACTAAAATAATAATGGTAGGAATAGTGCAGATTAAAAAAACGCAGAAGCATTAATATAATCAAAACCTCTCTAGGGGCTACTGTCATTATCCATTAACAGATAACTGACAAGTTCTTCTTAATTTGCTATTAATCTTCCATATTTCCTCTACAATTTAATACAGCAACATTTTATTTAATTAGTATGCTCATTATAAATGTTTGTCATAGCGGTTTAGTTGACATAAGTTGTCTAACACCGACTGTACAGATGGCAGAGTACCAGTGTCTAGTCTCAAAGGAACTATTTGACCACTGCAGTAAAAGAGCAATAAACAAAATAACAACATTGCAGCCCACTCCAGTTTATGTAGGCAGTCAGCCTTTTATCGCTGTAAAACCTTGAAATGGATGTATGAGCGCTGCTGCTATAAACAAAGAGTTGTTTACAGCTTTGGGATGGCAGATACCAATACTGGCCTAGAAGCTTCAGCAGCCTGAATGTCAGAAACTGACTAATGTGGAGAAACATACTGTGGCTTGTTTTATGGAGAATATGTTTTATAAACCTCGAGGGACAATTTATCACAAATTCATCCACTCTGCTGCAGATTGCTGCTTTAATGTTGAATACTGGATTTCAGTCCACACATCAGCTTGAGCAAAGAAGGGAGGAGATTCAAAGGATATGCTAGTTTCTCTTCACTTTATCATAATAATTCCTGAATTTCTTCACAGAAAATGGTTTTTTTTAATGTCTTTTTTTCCCATTTGTATAAACAAAATATCCTGTGATTTATGGCTAATGTAGACCTGAGAAAAACTCAGGTCTAGTCACTGCAGTATCCTAGTTCAGTCCTTCCCATTTGTATCCCGTTGTACAAACTGCATGTACGCTACTTAATAACAATAAAAAACAGAGCTTTATGCTACTAAGGCAGGAAAAAAAAATCTGTATTCTCATTTTGAAAAAATATATAAAGAGCATGAAAGTATACAAAGAGCAGAGAAAGAAAAGGGATTCTGCAGAGATAATTATTTTATCATCATCTTGTAAAATAAATTGTTGGTGGCTAATAAGTAGTAACCATTTTCTTCCATTCCTTGACAATAATGAGACAGGTGGCAACTATTACATTTTTTATTATTTCCTTCACATTTTTTCTTTGCACAGTTTTTAACACATGATTCATATCACATCACTGATGTAAGGTCACATGCAGAGCACTGCATGGAAAATTTACATTTAAATTTGGCACTAAAACCTGGTTCCTTTCCACTAATGCCAATTTCGTACCAATACAAATCCACTAAATTAAGTAAAATGTCTTCTGACAGAAAGTGAGAAATAAGACTAATGTGAATTAAGATAGGCTTGCAAGATAACAGTTTCAAAAGCACCTAAGGCAAACTCCAAACCTGCAAAGCTTTTCTTTTATGACTAAAATAATACTCTAAAATTTAATTCACTGATGATAAGTCACTCCAACTCTGTACATTTGTTTGTAAGGTTTCTTAGAGTATTTTACATTTCATAAAAGTTGCATGATTTCAGTAGCATAACTTCATTCACATACCTACTTTCCTAGGAGAGAGAGAGTTTTTTTCAGTCTTCTAGATTTGTAGATGAGACATTATTTGAGCATTATGTCTAAGGGAATATAAATTTTCAGCGAAGGTTTAGGCTGGACAATCTGTGTGAGCTAAATGTTTCCATGTGTTTGCTTAGCACTTCATAAGCCTTTGCCCATTTCTGAATCTTTGCATCTCTGAATGTGAAACTGGATTCTCTGAAGGGAGAAAAATTGTGTTCTCATCCTCAATCTTTTTGAAATATTTCTAGCCTAAAATGAATTTTCTGAATTTAAGTAATTGTTATGGAAAGGATTAAGTTTTACAAGATAACCCCATGGGCTTTATTTACAATATTTTGACATAAAKGAATTTCTGTGAAGGGATGCACTTGTAAGAACTTGCCTGACTCACCACTTCTGTGAAGAAACTTAAAATTTCTTTGGGGCTCAATAGGAGCTTCTCATATTGAATAACTCTAAAAGGAAAACTTCTTTGAGATACTGAATTATCTCAGTCTGAATATCCAGGAAGAATGCAAAATAGACAGATAGTCAGTTTCCTTATATTTAATACTGCCGATATAGACAATGAGATGAAATATAGAACAAAATGCATTACATCATATGGCTATTAAAACACTTAAAACCTAGTGGCRGGGAAGCCTTTTCATGTGAGGCTGATAGTACACAGCAGGAATTATGTCACCATAACATGTATAAGATATTCATTAAAAAAAAAATAACACACATTCCRTTCTACTTTGGAAGCTCTCTTACATAGTTAAAAAGAAGAGCTCCAAAAGGGAAAAAACAAGTAAAACAATCAAAATTCACAACAGTGAATGTTAATTCAAAATACCAGCCCTTTAATAAGCATATAGCTTAGAGGACRTATTAATGAAAAAGAGGTTTTGATGAAAAGAAAAAGTTTGGAAGTAATTGAGATGACAAACTGGTAACAAAGAATAGAGAAAAGGTAGAGGTATTCAATGCCTTGTTGACCTCACTCTTTGCTCGTGAGACTGGATTTCACAAATCTCAGGTCCCCCAAAACAAACTGGAGCAAAGACGACACACCCTCAGTGGAGGAAGTTCAGGTTAAGGAACGTGGACAAATGGGATGTACTCAAGTCCATGGGATCTGATGGGATGCAGCCATGACTGTTGRGGAAGCTTTCCTATGTCCTTGCAAGGTCATGCTCTATTATCTCTGAAAGGTCATGACAACTAGGGGAGGTTCCTGAGGACAAGAAGAAAGCAAATGTCATTCCTATCTTCAGGAAGGGCTAAAAGGATAATCTTGGGAACTATGGCTAATCAACCTCACTGTTTGCCCTGGGAAGGTAACGAAGTAACAAAGCCTCAAGACTATTTCCAGAGATGTGAAGGACCAGGTGGTTTCTGAGAGTAGTCACTGTGGATTTACAAAGAGAAAGTCATGCCTGACCAACCTGATAGCCTTCCACAATGGGGTGATTAGCCCTGTGGATGAGGAGAGAATAGAGGATATTTCTTATTTGAACTATAGTAAAGCTTTTGACACCAGCTCCCGTAACATCTTTTTTTGACAAGATGGTGAAGCACAGACTGGATGAGTGGACAGTGAAGTAGCTAAAAAAACRGCTGCACTGTGAGCCTCAGAGGGTTGTAATAAGTCACAAAACATCCAAGTGGAGACCAGTCACTAGTGATGTCCCCCAGGGATCCATACTAGGACAAATACTGTTCAACCTCTCCTTTAAAAATGTAAGTGATGAGACAGGGTCCATCTTCAGCAAGTTTGTGGATGATACAGAACCAGGAGGAGTGGCTGATACATCACATAGTTGTGCTGTCACTCAGAGGGACTCTGGCAGGCTGGAGAAATGGGCAGAGAGGAACTTCATGAAGTACAAAAAGGGGATTGTTAAGTCCTGCAACAATAATACCAGGCACCAATAGAGTCTAGAGGTCAACCAGCTGGAAAGGAGCTTTGCAGAGTAGAATCTGAGACAATAAGTTSACCAAGAACCAACAATGTGCCTTTCTGGCAAAGAAGGCCAGTGGTATCCTGTCTTGAATTAGGAGGAACATTGCAAGCAGATTGAGGCAGGTGATCCTTCTGCTGTATTCAGCACTGATGAGACATACTTGGAGTGCTGGGGTCCAGTCCTGGAATCACCAGTACAAGTAGGTGGACCTGCAGGAGTCCAGCAAAGGACCTCTAAGATGGTTGTAAGTATCTGAAGGGAGGATGTCAGGGGGACAGGGACAAACTCTGTTCAGTTGTCCCATGTGACAGGACAAGAGGCAATGGGCAGAAACTGAAGCACAGGAAGTTCTGCCTGAACATGAGGAATTCTTCCCTGAGAGAGTGACGGAGCACTGGCACAGGTTGCCACAGAAAGGTGGCGGAGTCTCCTTCTCTGGAGATCTTCAAGGCCGACCTGGATGCAGCCCTGTCTAATATGCTCAGGTGACCCTACTGAGCGGGGAGGTTGGACTAGATGATCTTCAAAGGTCCCTTCCAACTTTACCCATTCTGTGATTCTATGATTCTATGGTTAAGGGACTCATACAAGGAGAGCTGGGATTGTTTAACTTGAAGAACAGAAGAATCAGGAGGATCTTATTTGTGTGTAAAAATACCTGATGGGGAGGAAAGGGTGCAGAAACAGACTTTCAAACGTTTTTGAACAGTGACCAGTCTTAGGATGAGAAGCATAGGAAATTCTATATGAACACAAGAAAACATTTATTCTCTCTGAAGATTGATGAACACTGGAACAGGTTGTCCAGAGATGCTGCAGTCTCTCCAACCTTAGAGATATTCAAACCCTGACTAGACATGGTCCAGTCTCTTTCTCTGGAGATATTCAAAACCTGCCTGAATGCAACCCTGTCTAACATGCTCTAGGTGACCCTGCTTGAGCAGGGAGGTTGGACTAGATGATCTCCAGAGGACCCTTCCAACCTTACCCATTTTGTGATTCTGTGATTCTAAGCAACCTGCTCTACCTGACCCTGTTTGAGCAAGGGGTTGGACTAGATGATCTCCAGAGGCCCCCGGCAACCTCAACTATTCTGTGATTTTGTGAGATCTATCTGTAAGCAAAATTAATTTGTTTTCTTCATACTGTGAGTTTGTATTGTACTTACTAGACTCATATTAGACACATACATACTTACTAACAGTAATCCAGAGAAATACATTATGTGCCAARCTCCACATTTCATTATCTTTAGAGAACCACATCAAAGATCAATTAGGGATACTTTTCATTTAAGAACATGACACAATTTTCCCTAATCATATTGTAGCCTCTGTATTCACATTAATATTCTATTTTAATTAATAATCACTAAATGACCTAGCCACATTTTTATGGTTCCTTTTTTTTCTTTCTTTCATCCTAAGTAAATTTAGCACTAATAGGAAAAGCTGAATGATAGTCTAGAAGAGGTCTGCTTAGCAATGATAGGATATTCTATAAGAGCACAAGCTCTCTCACTTTCTATCTTGGCAGTGTCCAAGTTTCAAAATCAGTACACAGCATTCAGAATCAGCATGCCAGTGCCCCTCAAAGAGCTGATCTTTTCAGCATAAGAAGGCTAAAATCAGAATAAGAATCAGGTTCATTTTCAAAAGGTATGATATGGTCTTGTRTAACTTACTGACAAGCCAACACTTTGATTTAATGCAAAATAATGCATCCACATGGGGCAAGGCCTGAAGAAGCATACACCCTATATTCAGCAGGAGAAAAAAGGCACTTCTACATTTCTTGAAGCCATCCTATGTTACTTTGGGAAACTGGTTGCCATTTACTAAGGCTTTCCAGCAAGGAAACCTAGAAACCCATCTGTTCTAGCTTTTGCTGGTCAACCACATRAGATTTATAAAATTGTTGGCTGAAAAGTTTGAAAAGTTTTTCAGTTTTCAAAGACAAAGGCACAGATAAACTCTAGGTAAACTCTTGCTCAGTTTGAGACATGCACAGAAGTGCCTAGATCTCTAAGTTGCCTTCTCAGGGCAAGCAGTTTCTCATTGTTAAGTTCACCATTCCTGTTCATAAAAATAAGAAGTTTTGAATAGTGATGCATCTTGGACAGATGTATTTCTGCTGACCAGCCACTTCACACAATGTATAATGTCTCATAAGGCAGATTTTTGCTCACTGTTTTCAGTTGAATGGAGGGAAATGATGTCCTGGCTATGACTGTGGACAATCTGGCCTGGCATCAGCTGCAGATTTCTCAGCATACTTCAGGGGGATTAGGGA
>NW_028185073.1:974212-1000511 GCF_003343005.1 Rhea americana | reverse complement strand
AACAAACAAAAAAACATAAATAATTATTTGCAAGAGGTCTCTCTTGGAAATGTGATTTCTCAGAAGCAGCAGTGGTATTTAGAACAGGGAGGTAACTTTCCTTGAAACTGTTCTAGACCCTGAGTCTCAAGGAATCTCTTTGCCAATGAAACAGAAAAATGAACAATTTCGAAACTGACAATCCTAAACTACTACGATTCCACGGTGCCCTAGCCTAATATAGATACAAATATCACCCTGTCTTTTATACATGATGTATACATAACTATAAGGTATGTGTTGTACCTATATTTTTTATCACTCAAAACACATCAATGGTTCTAGGACTCAGATAGATAGATACCAGATATAGATAGATATTATCCATTACTTTCCCTTCTGTCTGGTCAAGCATTATGTTTAMTCAATATTGCGGTTCACTGAATAGATTCACACATATCAATATGTATCTGTTCATCTGATGTGTTAAAGTAGATACAGTTATCTGAGTTAAAGGAGTAAAAGCTAATTCCCACAGAAGAAAAGGAACAGCAAATTAAACTTGGAAAAAGGAAATCAAGATTGAATCTGCCTGTCATGGCCATGAAAACAAAAGGGTAGGGGAGGAGGAGGAAAGAGGATGGTCTGTGAAGCTGTATATCATAAGGATTTTTTTCACTTTACTTTTGGTTACCCAGTGACAGAACATTAGGAACAATAATATCAGGGTCTCCACATCAATCCTCAGGACCTGTGAATTGTCCTACTATCCACTGTTCCATTATCCACTACCATCACCGTATATGAAGCAATGCAGTGATCATCTGAGCATGGCAAGGCACCATTTCTTACCAGCTGAGCAACGGGATACTGGACCCTCTGATGGGGAAATGAATGCCAAGTGGCAGAAATCAGAACTTGGAGAAATTATTTAGTTTGGATGTCCTCTGCTTCATGTTCCATGGCATAAGTAAGAACAAGAATAAGGATCCTAGTAAGGTTTTGGAGTTATAAGCTAGAAGACTATCTCAGTGTATTTAACCTGTGAATTCATGACATCTGCTGTTGTCTGACAGATATCCAACACCAACACGTCCATTCCAGCTGGGAGAATAAGACCTTTTATTCTAAGTGGAAAACATGTATGAAACCCAAATTCCATCTTTTTAATGTAACAGGCAAGTCTTTCAAACTGATTTTGATCTACAGACCTTTTCATAGCAAGAACTCTTAAGTCACTCTGATGCATGCTTACACACTGTTGTTGGATAAGCAATTTAATCAACCATTTTTGAAGCAGCAACGTTAACACATATCTTCCATACTTTTTTTTTCCCTTCACTTTTGTTTTCATGGCCATGACAGGCAGATTCAGTCCTTTTTTTTTTTTTTTTTTTTTTTTTTTTTTTTTTTTTTTTTTTTTTTTTTTTTTTTTTTTTTTTTTTTAGAATTCTTCCAAGTTTGATTTGCCATTCTCTTCTAAGGAAATCAGCTTGTACTCTTTTAGCTCAGCTCACTATTTCTTCTTTGACAAACCAGACTAAGGCATTTCCCAGACTCATTTTCACCTCCAACATTTTAGAAAGGTCTCAAGGCTCTCAGTTTTCTATTCTTAGATCTTTCAATTTCTTCAAAAGTCCTTGCTAGTTTTTTCCAAGCCTAGCTGTTAGGACTTTCCCATACATTCTTCTTTGCCTTTCTGGTGAAGGCCAAGAAGGATCTTTTACTGATTTCCCTGCCTCTGTAGTTTCTCTTAAGCATAATACAGGAAAAACATAAAACTATTTATATTTTTACCTAAAACTGGTAGAAAGAACAGTTAATTCATTAGCTGAAAACCAAATGTTACTGAATTAGATTTCTATTGTTTAAAATCTAGACTTACACTTAGTGACTTCATTTACTTAGTTTGCCACTGACATCAGTTGGGTAGTCTCCCACTAGCATTTAATAGATCCTTTTTCACATCACAAGAGCACTACATAATTTGGCACAGTTTTGAATGATTGGCAGTCTCTACTCAGGAGAGGCCAAGGAATGAAATGCCAAGGAATGAAATGCCAAGGGTTTTGCAGGTCAATTCTTTGGCAGAATTATATGGGAAAGCTTGTCTGACTCTTTGGAAATGCTGTAAGTTGCTTATATTCATGAAAAATAAAATGCAACCAAGTCTAAAAAGTTACCAAAACAAATTGCAGTAAGGAACTCATTGACCAAAGGTGACAGGAGAAGGAAAAGTGAATTATTCTGAATCCATCCCCTCTGTTCCTTTCAGAAATATAATCAAGTTTTGAAAGCTTCACAATGGGGAAAATATTCCAATTGCTGAAATGCTAATGTGTTGGCTGCATAATTTTCTAATCTGTTTATCATGAAATAATGTTACAGAGCAATGAATCAGCAGATGTGTAGGTAGAGCCTCAGATAATGGTTGTATAACACTACTGCCTCAGGAATGAGTGGGGAAAATCTCTGATCTCAAAAATCATAAATTCCTAAATTACAACTAGTGATACTAGTCAGGAATAGAAAACAACAGTAATAATAACAATATTTTATGAACTTGATTTATTTTAGGGAACTGAGAGACGCTGTCGCTATGTATTTTTCTTACTTGTGACACTGACCTACTATTTGGACGGTAAGAAGGTAATTTACATGTCAATTTTTACCATCTGTATAGCTGGATTACAATGCTTCTTTCTGTGAAGCATGTCTGTGGATACGGAAAGCAGGAGTATGTGAGTGATGTGCATGATGGATATGAGCAGCCACCTTTTTAAAGGGCTTGGGCTCAGTTTGAGTGGCCAGTATCATAGATTTTGATGCATGTTCATCTTCGGTGAATTTGCATTGGATATGTGGAGTCATGTAGCCCCGTGAATATGTTGTTGCCATTGTTATCAGAAGTTCACAGGCTTCRTGTCAAGCTAAAAACAAGCCTCGAGATTTGTAAGGCTTTGTCTGAACTTGTTTTGGACTGCCTAGCATTTTGTTTCAGTTTATTTAACTGTAGCAGCAGTGTCTAATGACCAAATGACTATTAAATAATTTGTTTTAGCTTTTGCTGAACTGAGCTTTGTTCAATTGTGTTGTGCAACTCTTACTGTTATTTATATATCTGGAAGTCACAGATTCAAACAACAAGCAGTTACTCTGTGTTGGATGAACAGATCATGCTACATACTTTTTTTTTTTTTTAGGAACAATAAGATCTCGTATAACAATTTCAGTGAAAATAATAAATAACGTCAGGCTAGACTGACAAAATTGATATTACATTTATCAACAAAAAAAGTCGCATTTATAGGGGATTCAGGAAGAAGAACGGAGGGACACTAGTTACATAAAAGAGAATATTCTGTAGGAACAAAATCTTCATAATAAGAAATAGTGAAAGACATATCAATGGAAAAAATGTGTCAATCATGAAGAAATAACTATATATATTTTTTAAGTATCTTAAAAGCCATTATTAAATTTGTAATAGTGGTTGCCTGTGCTAAAGAGATTTGAAATCCTATTAAATTACATAAAGTGGAAAGGTATATATGTTATAGAAGATTGTAGTTTTATTTCAAAAACAATTATTAATTTGTAAATTATCATGTCCTAGTATCACCTTAAAATTCAGTAGTATGCTGTCATCTTTTTTAATATTGAATGACTAGCAAATAATACTTCTGATCTACATAAATCACAGTGAAATATAGTTGCTGATATAATGACAAAATTTGCTTTATAAACACAGATGCTCTGTACTAAGAATAACATCCTACTTCCAATCCCTTGTAACCCTGCATCAGCTTATAGTGTTTTATAAAATGGTATAAATTTTTTATTAGTTCACTGAAAGGATATGAAATATATTTTTCTGCTTACTCTCCAGTCATTGCTTTGCTTTAATTGCTATGTAATGATTTAAAGAAAACTGAAACACATAAATCTGAAGGTTGGGGTTCGTGGTTTTTTTTTTTTTTTTTTAAGATGAAGAAAATACACTGTATATTAAAATGCTGTTTGCTAGACAGTGACCCTCACTGGAGCAGATAGCAGTACAGCATAAAAGCATCGACTTTCTGAAGGGTAAAATATCTCATCAGGAACTCACTTAGGTCAATGCAAGCTGTCCCAGTAACTGCAGCCATAACAGCTCCTCACCAAAATGTAACCATGTGAAATAATATATGCTGATATTTATATGAGTATCTTCTGTGATTTTATATAACCCTGTAACAAGTAAAATCCAATCAATTACATATACCTGTCTGTAGAAAGAATATTAAAAAAAAAAAAAAAATCAAAGAGGAACATGAGTTTCCATGGATTTACTATAGCATATGGTGGAAGAATTTATCTCACRTTGTCTACATTGTATATCTGCCTGCCATATGTTTTTATGCTATTTAGTAATCACAAACAGACTCTGTAAATGTCTCTCTGTGGGGTCTGAAAAAGAAACTGTACTTCTGTATTTTTACCATACATTTCAGAATACAGAATAAAAACAGAAACAAAGGAAGAGAAAACAGGCAAGTTATTGTATCATATTTCCGATATTGATATGGATGAGAAAGGAGAAATAAAAATCATTGAAAAACTGAAGTAGAAAAATAGATAGATATGAAAATGTACAACTAGATAGTTTATAAATATACCACTTGTAATGTCATGTCCTTTAAGTTTATCTATTGAGTACCTTACTTTAAAACCCATTTAGCTGATGATGCCATGACTTAAATCTCTCCCAATCAAAGGGCAAAGTATTCTACCTTCTATGAATTGTACTGTAACTGAAGGGAAAAAAAGAATTATCACTTATTGTTCTGCCAACAGAATCCAATGTTAACAAGCAGAGTATGACCCCTTTCCACTCCCAGAAACTCATCATAGCAGATTATGATGTTTAATTCTACAATTTCAGATAAAAGAGTTGATACTATGCTTTCATGGAAGGCATTTGTCTAGCCCTACAGTAGAAGGAGAGGAGAAACCTGAAATCATAWATATATTTCTGTACAAAGAATGTAATATTGAAAGGATAAAAACCTCACTCACTTATACCATATACAAAATGGAACAGAACAACAGTAAAATTCGGAAGAGGATTCAACAAACCCCCTTCTCTTGGTGAAGTAATAGCATTTCCATGAGTGTTAATGATGGATGGAGAGATTTCTGTTAGATTCTGTAGGATTAAAATAAATAAATAAATAAATAAAGCATTGCATCTCGATACCCACTATGTTTACCACAGCTGCCAGAGTTAGTTAACTGAAGATCATCTTAGAATTTGTGGGTTTTGCTGCTAATTACAGATGTACAGGGAAGCAAATGCCCCATCATGCTAAATAGTAAATGTATGTTACACACACACACCGCACACACACATAGTTCATCATCATCATCATTATTATTAAATCAGTTACTATGTTCTTAACTATGGAATATATTACACATACCTTCCAGGGAAAAATTTTGATTCTTCCTTCAAGCCAATTCTCACCCTAACTATATGTCCCTGTCCAAAACACCCTACTGATGCCCCACCATTGCACTATACAAATTAAAACATAACAAGCGTGAACTGCCTTATTTATTTTTGAGAGTTTTTTAAAAAAAGACTGTGATTTCTGTGTACTACAGGGAATCTGTCAATGCTTGAAACAATACATTTCAAGATGATTAGAGAGCCTCTGCAGGGAGGATGAAGTCAGAATAACTCAGTGGAATAATGATCTTTAGGACACTGTCAATGTGCATGAACATGTTAGACAAATGTGAATTCATAATTATTACATCACTTGGAAAATACAAAAAGGAAAGAAAGTTGTTCTTGCTCCTAGATGTTTAAGAAAACTGGCTTTTAGCTACTGTTATGAATTTACAATGAAGTAAGACAGAACACTATGAATTCTCTCACTCTCTGTAGTCATTTGGATTTTTTTTTTTTTTTTAACACAGTAAAATCCCTTGCTGTCTTACAATCTGGATCAAGAGATTTTATCTTCTTGAAGTAGTTAACAGGTACTTCAAAGTACCAGTGAAACTGTATTTTCAAACTTACTATGGACTGCTAATTAAGATAATTTTCCTCAGCAAGAGTTATACAAATCACTTAGATTTTCGATCAAATTAGTGCCACAATAGGACACAAAATCTGAAAACAGTTCTTTTGTTCCTTTTTTTTCTCCTCAGCTTTTAGTGAGTTAGGAGCTAGCAGTCACAATTTGGTTGCAGAAAAAGTAAAAACTTGCAGAAATACATTATTTTCAGTTACAGAAGGGGAAAAAAAGAGATAGCATTATTATCCAAATTTTCATGCAGTGATCTAACAAAAAAAAATTGATGGGTATTATCATCTCTATTTCACAGACACTGAATTGTCCACAAACAGTGAATGCAAATACCCTAAAAAGGCACAGACACAGCATTCATCATCTAAGTTTCTGTAATGGGCTTGTAAGGCAGTGTCAGTGATAATAAATACACTTATCTGGATTTTCAGACCTTTTCTTGAACTCCTAAACCACACTGGAATGAAAATTCTYATCTAAGGTATTACAGTTATATGCACTATATGCAACATACTTTTCTGTCTCAGATTTTTTGCAAAACGTTTGCATAAACAGAGATGTAACTGTTCTGTAAGAAGTCTAATCAGTCTACTTATGACCTGAGTACATTTCTGAAGGAATAAAATTATTCTCTAAGTTTAGCAATAGTCTAGGAAATCTTTGCTTTTTTTAACCCATTTTCTTCCATGACGTAAAGAATCACCTATTTTTGTAATAGTTTTCTGTTACAAAATAGCAGACTGTTTTGGTACAAAGCAGTCTTTCAGACTCTTTGACTTTAGTAAAAATAAATGTTAATAGTTCTTTGCACATACTTAGTAAAAAGCACGCGCACGCGCGCGCACACACACACACACACACACACACACACATATAATATTTTTTGGCAGCAGACACAGCAAGGATTGTGCATTTCCACTTGTTGTGGAAGAGCAGGTATGGTGTTGTTTCACTTAATTCTAAATGAATTAAAACCAGCAAAAGATAGCACTACAGAGATTATTACTTTGCTCAAGAGAAATGTTAACATATCAAGACAGTGTTAGATTGATTTTCTAAATGAAATACTGTTACCCAAATCACCTCCAAAGAAAACTTACACACAAAAGCTAGTTTAAGAAATTGATAAGAGATCAGCCAGATATTTTAGTTCCAAATTCAAAAGAAAGTTTTGTCTCAGAAATAACTTAGTTTACCAATTATTGGTGGTTTCGTACAAATTTGCATCGAAATTATGCTATTTTCCGAACACACCCTGAGCCTCAACAGCACAGAAGAATGATTCAGGGTTCCTTCATTTCCCAAGTCTTCTTTGACACAAAACTATGGGAAAAATAACATTCAAACTGGTCCTGTCCTGTAACTCAGCTGTAACCACCCATTTTGGCATGAGAGTTCTTTATGATATATGCAAATTAACACTGTATTCTAGTAATTAGCCCGACTTCTCTCATTCTTATTCATCAGAGATCTACACCCTACCAAGTTTATTTCTTCTTCTCCTTTTTTAAAAAAGCCTTTATTCCTTTCATTTCATTACTTATAATCCCTAGATCCTCCTCCTGGGACTTGTTTCTCTTGTATTTTTGTTGCAATCAGCTCACAACTTTTTGAGGTAAAGAGCATGTTTGTGTATTCAGTATTCTCTAGAACCTAATACACACACAGTAGAATTATATAAATTATATCAAGATTTCATAACAATATTACTGTGACAGCATTCTGAAACTCTTCATAATCCCCAGTATTTGCACTGGCCCTTAACACATCTCCCTCCCTCCCCCCAACTCGCCTCGCTCTGATACAGTGATTTCTGTAACTGTAATTCAGGACTGCAAATTCTTTCTTTCTCAAGTAATGTAAAAAATATCTCCTACAGATAATCATTCTGAAAATTCTTGTGAACATCATTGAAATTCTGTAAATTAAATAAATAATCTAAAATTGTAATTGCTGTAAACTTACTATTAAAAATTCTTAGCATGACTAGCTATATCTTTTTCTTTTTTTTTTCTTTTTTTCCCCCCCCCTCCAGGCTGGAGTTTTTCATTGGGATAATTATTTTTTTTCCTGATTTTTCTAAAATTTCAGATTTCCTTGTGTACAAAAATTCAAAGGCTATAACAAGAAAATGCAAATGCTACTAGTCTGCCTTATTGTTGCTTTAGGAAATATTTTTCCCTCATTATCTCTACTCGAGTTATCAAAACTCTTCAGAATCTCCAATTAAAAATTAAGGACCATATGTTGGTTTTAGTGTGATCCCTATTTCTTCATAAGAGATGCCAGAACACTATCTGCTTGTTTACACCTAACCATTTTATAATAAGAATGCAGGATTTATTTTACAAATAGCATTGATAGTTTGCAGTGTTAAAATACAAAGTGCCAATAGAAGATTTTTCTTTTGAATTTGTAATCTTAATTGAACAATCATATTACTTTTGTCTCCATAAATAAGTGTACTGCATGAATTAACATAGGAAAGATTCATAATTTGAGAGAAGAATACTGAGGTTAAACTCTTTGTGGATGCAAGGGAGTGCTTGAGCATGCTCTTCAAGAAAATATCACCTTCCAGTATGTAATGTAAATTCTATACAAAGCTGAAACAAAAAATACAGTGCAGACTTACTGCAGCGCTGTTAAACACCAGTCGCCCTTTATTTCCACAGGAAGTAAATGCAATCAACTGAGTATTATAGACTGAGACATCTACCAACTCAGTCTACATTTAGAATCAAAGATGACTTTTTTTTTTTCAGAACTGATACTACAGAACTATAGTGCCATCAAAAACAATTGTCAATGCTTTTCAGAATTGACAAAAATGTCAGCAATTTTTCAAGAATTTCTCCACGCTTTATACTGTATCTGCTCCATTRAAAAACTGTATCTTAAAATATTACTCTAATACTAGAACAGGAAAATTATCATAATAGCTTTTTTTCAGAAACACTCTCTGAGAATTTATTGAACAACTATCACACCTTGAGGCACTGAAGAATAAATGATAACCGAGTTGGGTGAAATGTAATGCTTCTGTGAGGGCTAAGCACGGTGTTATGATAGGACACATTCTTAGGCACGTCCAACTAAATATATATTAGGCAACTGTAGGTTTTTGTGATATATTTTCTTTTCTAAACAGATAACGATTGCCCTGGGTTCTTGCTTGCACATTTTTTTTTCCCCCCTAATGCAGCCTGCAGCTTATCCCCACAGACTCTCATTAGCCCTGCTTGTGAGTCCCTGCAGACTCATGGCTGAGCCCAGCCACCATCGCAGAGCAGCTCTGCTCCTCTGGCTTCTCCTATTGCGGGATTTCGCTCTCCACTCTGCCCTGACTCATCTCTGAGTCCTCCGCCAGCTCCCAGCTTCCCTTCTCCCACGCAGCAGCACCACCCATTGCTGATTCYGGACAAAGGTCCTTCTGCAGCTTTCCTCCTTCCCCAGTCCTGGCATTCCCCAAAGGCTTTAAGGGAAGGAGGGAAAAAAAAAAGGGAAAAAAAAGCAAATAAAACAAAAAAGCCCTGTTTCAGAGGTGTAGAGGCCTRGGGGGGTGGAGAGGAAGTAATTCAGAAATGAACACACAGCTGATATATTTAAAATGCCAAGCACCGCATGAATTAATAAAATATATACCTATAGGTAGCTGTAGATAAGACAACCTGTTACAATATAAAGCACATAAAAATGAATGTTTGAATAGAGGTAGTGAAAGGAAATATCATTTGGAATGTCTTCTGTAGGGTCAAGATAATAATTAAATGGTTAATGAGACATTTCCGAAAAAATCAAAGACAAGTGTATTCTATAGAATCTTTTCAGAATATGAACGAGCAAATAGTTCTCAAAGACAAAGGAGAAAACCAGTGTACACAGAATAAGAATTCTGAAAATCATAGGCAGTAATATCATTATTTATTTTTCTTTGGATATAAGCTACAGCTTAACTGGCAACTATACTGTATCATAAATGTCAGCGATTAAAGAAAGCTAGCCATTTCTGGCATACAACAGCCAGGAAGATGCAAAATTAACCCTAAAGCAATTAGTCCCTCTGTGGTGAGAAGCCTAATATGGCACAGAGCCACGTTATCTCCTATGCCTTCTCTTTTCTGGTCTCCAGGATAGCAGATGTAGCTATGAGAAAAAGCCGAGTAAAGCCAACTTCTTTGCTACAGTGCCAGGTAAAGAAAACCTCAAAACAATTTTTGCTTTACTTCTGAAGAATCTTCAGGTAAATGGTCAGGCTTTTTTCTTTGGAAACTGGAAAGGGTTGTGCTGTCCACTTACTCAAAAGGGCTCTTTGGGCCTTCAGTTTCCCAGTTGTGTTAATTTTATACTCCAAATAGAATTTGGAACTTGTATTAATTTCTTCCTGAAAACGGTGATGGTATGATCAGCAACTCAAGAGACACTTCTTCAGAGCAGAATGTTCTTTATTCTTCTATGGGACTGTAGAACAGCCAAACTCAATGAAACCAAGGCAGATAAAGGGGCCAGCTAGCACTCTACAGACTCTAGCAGTGGCCTTAAAATATCCCTTGGAAAGCATAGGAATAGGGCACTTCTGATACTATTTCATAATGTTCTTCCAGCCTCCAAATATTTCCAGTTCATGGAATTTACAGTTATGTAGTAGAATACAGAATTACAGAATTATGTAGTAGTAGTCCTTGTTTAGTCTTGTTTAGTTCTGGATAGTAATTCTTGTTTAGTTTTTACATGAATATATATGTAAACCTTCTGTATTCATTTCGTCCAATGTACACATCCAATGTACACAATTTGCCCAACAGACACAGACTTCCAGAAATCTATTCCCTGCTGCATGAAGAAGCACATCCTTTTGTTTTAATCCAGTTTATCAGTGCCTTGTATTTGATATTCCCTACTTGTTGCAGTGGAAAAGACAGTGAATTGTCTACTTTGTTCAACCTATTTTCTAAGCTGAAGAATCTAGTATCTGCAGCTGTATCTAACATACTAAGCATAGTTCATACTTTGGATCCTCCTTTGCTTTGCTCTGAAACTTTTTCCAATTCTAAAGTGGCAAACCATGGATTTATGCCATTAGTTAAATTTGCTGTTCTTTTCTTTATTCCTTTTGCAGTCTTTCCTAACACGTTATTTGTTTCTTTAAATGCTATCAAGCATTGATCTATCATTTTCATGGAACTATCTATCACAACTTCACAGAATCATAGAATCACAGAATTGGTAAGGTTGGAAGGGACCTCTGGAGATCATCTAGTCCAACCTCCCTGCTCAGCAGGGTCACCCAGAGCATGTTAGACAGGGTTGCATCCAGGCGGGCCTTGAAGATCTCCAGAGAAGGAGACTCCACAACCTCTCTGGGCAACCTGTGCCAGKGCTCCGTCACTCTCACAGGGAAGAAATTCCCCCTCACGGTCAGGCARAACTTCCTGTGCTTCAATTTCTGCCCATTGCCTCTTGTCCTGTCACATGGGACAACTGGAAAGACCTTAGCCCCATCCCCTTGACACCCTCCCTTCAGGTACTTACACACATTGATAAGGTCCCCCCTCAGTCTTCTCTTCCCCAGGCTAAACTTCAAGGCCTTTTGCCTGAGAAATGATGAGCACTGAGCCTGTCACTTAATATGTGAAACTACTATCTTCACCATTATGCATCACGTTATGTTTACTGACACTGAGTAGCACCAGCCATATAATTGCCCAGTCACTCAGTCCCATTCTCCCCCAGTTCTTCTGCTATTCTCCACAGTCACCTCTCATTCTTATTACCTTCAGTAGCTTTGTACAATCATCAGGCTCACTTCATTGTGTGAATCCTCTTTTCTAGAGAATTTATGAATGATTATGTCAACCTTCTCTCTACTGATTTACTTTATGCAATTACTTAGACACATCAGGGCCTTCCCTTTTATTCCATGGATGTTCAGTTTCCTTAAAAAGCATTTTTTTAGGCATCCAGGTAGACTATTGCAACTTATTTATACGACTGACTGACTGACTCCTCCCTGCCTTCCTCAAAATACTCTAAAGGATTTTAAAATAAGACTTCCCTTTACAGAGGCTTATTGACTCTTTTTCAAGTAGATTATATTTATCCCATGTCCAATAATTGGATCCTTTACAATAACTTCCTCTACTTTGCCCAGGAGTACGTAGTTCTCTGCATTCTCTCCCTGGAACATCTTTCTAAAAACTGGTAACATATTCAGTTGTTCTCATATTTCTCAAGGACTAAGGCATTTTACATGACGTTGTTAGTAATGCAGTTGTTTCAGTTCTCAGCTAAAATGTCTACATGCCTACCTTCCTATCCTGGTTATCTGCTAATATTTATTCTATCTATTTGTACAATACCATCAATTCTGGTATCATAATACAGCAATATCCACCTGTTTGTATCACAGTGTCTTCACTGGCACTTCAGTTTCTGTCTAGTCTTTGGCTGAATCCCTTCCTTCTCCACCCTTTGCAAAAGGATTCCAGCCTGGAAATTTTCTGCATTTCTTTTGCAATGTGCACCAACACAATGAAAAACATTGATGCCACCTCTGAGACATGGGGCTCTGCTCCAAGCCCCTTTCAGTTCCTCTATAAGCTGCATGCTCCCAGCTTTACATCACAACACTCTTGACCGCCCCACACTACTGCCAGTGAAATCCTCTCTCTTGTCAATTCTGACTGCTTTCCTGAAGGAAAGCAGTATCTCCTCTTCTCTGCTTAGGAGTCCAGTCTTCTTAAGGGAATATAGAACTGCTGTGGACAGAAGTGAAAAGACAAATACCCCCATCATAGCCTGACTGCTGTGAAAAGGCAAAGCAAATTTGCAGCATATTTGCATATTTTTTCCTTCCTTATACCTCTTAAAAAAAAAAAAAAAAGTTCTGATAATGTTCCTCAGCTCAGACAACTCTCATTTCTGGGTGCAGAGTATGTAAAAGTGAATTTTCTTGGTGTAGAACCCTTCATTTGCTCTTTATTGCTCTTTTTCTAAACCCGCAGGTTCCTGCCTGTGGGCTGGCAGAACAGTCTCATCTTCCTTCTTGATGGATCTTTTTAAAGCTTTAGGACCCTCTGATCCCAGGATCTGTCTCTGGATAAAGTAAACCTGTAGGTAGCTTTTTGCTATTACTATATTAAATTTGTTGAAATGTATTGTCCTGATGCCTAATCTTTCTACAGATATACTTCTTGTTTGATCTCCTCTTATAGCATCTTCTTCAGTTAATCCCTTCATGTTAAAAATGGCACAATAATTGCTTATTAGAGCAATTTAACTTGGCAAGAGTTTAAGATCAAAATGCACATTCAGCAATAGGATTCATGTTATCTAACTTTTGCTGTCTATAGGATGTACATAACTAGTCCCTGTAGCTTCTCTTTGGTTGGAAACAAATATGTACTTCTAAATTTCAACTTAGCTGACCAATTTCAGATGTTTCTTCTTATAAATCAAATACAAATCATGAGGAAAAAGATACTATTTCTCTCTGTTATAAAGGAATTGTTACCACCTAAGGGTAGTTTACAATGCTGAAACACCTTCTGTTCAACAGAGGTTTTTGCACTTTGTTTTTTTCCACTGGCTAGGTTATTCATTGTATGTGTTACAGCACAAGCTATAGACTTAGATCAAAAGGGATTTGTCTCTTTACTTTTACTAAAGACAAGACTAATGAGAAATAATTTGTTGTGTTGATCTCATAGTTTCATTAGATTACTTGCTCTATTAATTTGGTAGCTTAATAATTTTACAATATTGATTTATTTATTGAATCCTAGTTGTGACTTTGATTTGATCACTGTAAAGTTCCGTCTCCAGTCAGCTTAATAAAATTAGTATAAATTAGCTCAGTAATATCCCTGAAGGCGCACACACTCACATACTCACACACTCGCACTCTTTTCAATAGAAATCCAAACAAGGTATACACAACTCATTTTTCTTGCATCAAATTGTAAAGCAACTGAGAAAATCAGAGTAGAGAAACCTCTGGYAATAAGTTTGCAAGCCTTTTGACTCTGCTTTTAAATTAATATTGAAATAGAAGATCATGACAGAAGTTGTGGCCCATTCCACAGTGCCAAGCATTGAAAGCTAATAAGAGCAAATGGGGTGACCGAAGTCACCAGAGACAATGCACTGTTGTCTGACTGCTGGTCAGCAGACTTACTCTGAAAAGACTTACTCTGAAAATAATTCTAAGACAAAGAATACTGTACTATCTTGTGATCCAACTACGGGTGATTATGCATTTTAAAACTCTTCACATTCATAGTTTGGATTTGTGATCCTTTACTTTAATACCACTTTATCACCAGCATTAATTAAAGCCTGTGCTGATACAGTCTCCTCAGAAAGACATCATTTTGAAGATTTTTGTAGGAATACAAATGGCCTCAGTGGCAAGAAGAGAGGAATAACATATTAAACACATCTGAAAGATTTGCATAGTAAAGAGACTTGAGCTTATTGAATCTCAGCACATACTGAAGGTTTTCTTAAAATCATTAGTCTTACTATGTCTACACAGTAGAGATTTCTTTATTTGTTGTTCAAATAAAAAGGGGCTTAAAATCAATTTTCTGGGGTTGCTCTGCATTTTCTTTTCTATTCTTGCTGTTTATTTTGCTAATTATTTTTTGGTATTTGTTATTATGGAGCATTTTTGAAGAGCAAGGAACAGATGGAAAGTTATGTACAGAAGAGAAATGTGTCAACCCTGTAAAATATTGCAACCAATATAAAAGCTCCTTTGACCTCCATTTGTTTTAAGGATTGTAATGGTACTGGTCTCTAACTCTTGCAGACAGAAGTTGCTCAGTGCCATGCATCTTCAAAGTTAATTGGTTTCAAAGGTAGAAAAATATACACAAATGTCTCCCCAGGCCAGTCTTCCCAAGAGCTCAGCTGAATTTTGGAAACTCTCTCACTGCTGATGTTCTTGTCTGCCACATTCCTATGTGGCACAGTTCACTCCAGGTCTCTCTCCCATAAGGATCTGCATGACTTCAYAGTTCTAATAATTCATATTCTATCTGCAAAACAGTGACATCATGGACCTGGGGAAGGAGGAGGGGAGAAGCCCAGCTGCTATACCTGTCTATTTCACAGCTTTTATTTTATTTTTTTTAAATATATATATATATTTTTTTATGTCCAAGATAAGAGACAGATGTATGAAACAGCTAGGGTTTTTGTGTATGTGCCGTCTTTCTCATCAAATCAAAATAAGAATTTTTTGTGTTTTTCTTTGACAGTTGTTAGAAAATTTTATATTTTTATGAGCTTCAAGAGTTTCTAGCAAAAACTCTTTTGTTAAGTGAGAAGCTTTATTACTACGACCTAGAAAATGGCTGCCCTTCTGACAGGAGTGTTCAAAGAAACATTCAATAACTGGCCACTTTCTCAATTATTTGTCTTTTATTTTGCCTGAATAATTCTTCTGTTCACATTTTAAAGTAAGAAGCTTAGATTTTTGCTAATATCCCTTTTTTTGTGCATAGCTACTTTCCTTGACACTACCACAACAAATGATTTAAGAAATAATCATTTTGTCACTGGAAACAAATTAAATATGTCTATGATTTTAAAAGGATTCAATCTATGATGTTTTTTAGGTCAATTGTCATTATATTGTCAAGAGGTGAAGTACAAGCCAAATAAGGACTTATTTTTTGTTTCCAAGTAATGGAAAAGTTTGAAGTGCAGAATTGTGCTGTTATTTCCCCACCAGCTTTGCCATGTTCACTGTCAAATTCACACTGAAATGTGATGCAGAGCTTTAAAGCCTTAGTGTATATATCATGAACAGAACTGATGTGTTCTGAAAACTGCTAAAAGAAACATTGTTCTGAGACATTAAGTGTAGCTGCTAAAATTCACCTCTGTGTTTTCCTGAAAATAAATTCAAATCGTGTAAGTACTAGTCATAAAAGAAACTATCTTGTGCTCATGTATTTTTATCTTACCAATATACAGCATACTATAAATCAGAAATCTTACCATAAATGTGTACTATACATTAACTCATTGACTTATGTTAATGAGTTAACTCATAACTCACTGACTGTTTACTTATGCGGTCTGTTGCTGGTGGTTCTCATTTTGGGCTTCTCACTAGATAAGCTATTTCAGCTAAAATTACATATTTAAAAGACAGTGTGACATCAGTATAAATCTATTCTGTGAATTCACCAGTGTTGGGCCTTTTTTAAAAAAAGTACTGATCACCTTTGATTTTATAATCTGCCCAGCATAGTCACTACTTTCTACAGTAATGTTTTGTTACCCATGAGAGCTACAAAGATACTCTTGTTAGCATTTTTTTTACCAGGTTTTTACATGTGACCACAATGCTCTTACTAATAGTGTAGTTATTCACCTGCTTTTTCTGGCTCAGTCATTAGGAAGTTTAGCACTATACATATAATATTATATAAATTTTCTGTTTCTTTACTTTTGAAAATAATAACCTGCATTAAAAAAAAAAAGTATCATAAAGTTAATCAGAATCAAAAAAAAAGCCATTTCCTAGCTCCTTGGCTTTTGTATAGAATATAGGTGCTCATCACCTTCCAAAATAGGTCCACAACTGCCACCCCTTAGACCACTATCTTGAAGTGGTATATCTGTAGGTTTTTGCTGATATTAGTATATCCAATTGTTTAGAATTCTTCTGATAGCTGGATACTTGAACTAGAGTGTCTTTCTAAAAAATCCATACAGATTAAATTTGTCTTTTCAACTACCAAGATTCCTATTTCACCTACTTCATATTTCTTCCCACCTCCTTAAATAGTTTCATATCACTGCAGGGAAGCAAAACTTCTGTGGATTGATTTCACACATAATGATTTGCAGCTATTGGATGTACAATATATCAGGCATGTTATAGCTTAAATAAATTTACACCTCTTAAAAACAACAAAAAGCTTCACTTACAAATCAAAGTAGAAAGCAAGGTAACACAATACTTATTTAGATATTCTTTCCCAAATTCTCTAGACACTATCAATCTGAAGAACTGTGTAATCTGGCATATGCAGAAGAGTAGCCTTTTCACTAGCAGACGCTGTTATACTTGGAATGATCTTTCATATATCTACCTCTTCTGCAGCTCTGTAGAGAAGTTCAGTCACCCCCAGATAGCTCTTAGCTATGCATGGCTCTAAGGCATAGGCAACTCCCACTGAAGTCCCTGAACTTTTGAGGTTCTCAGACAAAGAACTCAGCACATGCCTGAATAGCACTTTTAATAAGAATTTAAATGAGCAAAAGTTATATAAAGTCAACCCTGCACATATTTCAAAGAGTATATCTTGGCATGTATCACAATAATGATAATTAAATTATGCTGTATGTGAGCATAATTTATAACTGTTTTTAATAGTAAGAGAGGAGAGTGGAGAGAATATGAAGTGACTTATTTTCAGTTTCTAATGTTCAGCTTTTTAAATTTATGCAGCTATAACTATTATACATATTAGTTATATGTATTACAATAATGGCCACAGGTTGGAAACTATTGCCACTCATTCAAAGATGGTATTACAGAATTGAAGAGCTTACTCATTTATGAAATTAGTCTTGGTTATAAGTACCTCCTAACGGACCAGATTGCCTTTTCTCATGGAAAAATTTCTTCCAAGGAATAAGATTTTCAGAGAAATTCTGCATCGCTTCCCACACTTGGCTCATTCAGAGAAATACTAACCTGAGATGCTAGATACTCAGCACTACTTCTCACCTTCGCTTAACGAAGAAGCTACAGTAAAATGTAAACGTCGAATTGTGAATAGCCATCTCCCCCTAATTCTTCCTGAAGTCAGRCAAACAGAGTAGAGTGCACAATGAGGCTCCCGTCTCCCCTCCTCACACACAGGGAGGGAAAATCTATGAAGCCAAGGATGACATACATTTCCCTAAGCTCATACCTTAGCCTATTTTCCTACTGCAGCAACAAATCAATCACAGGATTCACTATGGAAAGATAATTGTGGTGGGACATATAATTAACATTTAGGGGATGCCAATTTACCTTTCCAGGTGAAAGAGAAATATCAGACAGAAAACTCCTAAAGTGCACACTTCCTTCTGAGGGAAAAGGACTTATTCAGGTTATTTCTTACTGAAAACAATGAGAATATCTGTACATGATAAGTTTAAAACTTTAAAAAAGATTATATTCTCTGTGTATTGTTCACAGTAGTGTGTGTTATAGCAGTTTGTTTCGTGTTGTTTAACACAAGYTATACTGTCATCACAGGCAAAAATAACCATTCATATATTTCCCTTTTATACCCATTATCCTTTATATCCATTCTCTAGCAGGAAGGTCAGCAGCTTAGTCCATCAGACCTGGGCTTGTACTGCATCCTTGGATGATCATAGCAAAATATGCCATTTACGAAGAATTAAAATCTCTGTAGATGGGCTTCTTTTTTTCTGAATAGGTCTCTTCCCTGGTGTCTTGATTGTTTAAACAGATTTGAGCTTACACTTTAGAGGTTGACAATCAATGTTTTTCTTCTATGTAGTACACAAAAGAGATCAGGGAGACTTTAATACATGTTGAAAATTTTCAAAAGAAAACATCTGAGAGATTTTGATATACACACACACATGTGCAGGGTCACCTACAGCATGGTAGACAGGGTTGCGTCCAGGCGGGCCTTGAAGATCTCCASAGAAGGAGACTCCACAACCTCTCCGGGCAACCTGKKCCAGTGCTCCGTCACTCTCACGGGGAAGAAATTCCCCCTCACGSTCAGGCAGAACTTCCWGTGCTTCAATTTCTGCCCATTGCCTCTTGTCCTGTCACATGGGACAACTGAAAAGAGTTTGTCCCCGTCCCCGTGACACCCTCCCTTCAGGTRCTTGWACACATTGATCAGATCCCCCCTCAGGCTTCTCTTCCCCAGGCTGAASAGGCCCAGCTCTCGCAGCCGTTCCTCAYAGSGCAGGTGCTCCAGCCCTCTGATCAYCTTTGTAGCCCTAYGCTGGACTSTCTCCAGTAGCTCCATGTCTCTCTCATGCTGGGGAGCTCAGAATGTGTATACATTTTACACACACATTATATACACACTTTATATGAAAGCATGAGTCTGTTTCTTGAATGAGCATATAATGAGTATGTACATGAGTCTGTATAAATCCTCTTCCAGACAATATAGATACTCTCTAAAAAATTATAAAAGTTGGGAAATAACAAGAAACTAGCTCCTGAACAATTTTTGCTGTTAATTATGAAGGAGCTTCATAAGCAGATTAATTGTATTTATGTGACAAGCCTTCCTTTTTAAATTTTAAAAATAAAAATAAAAATATATTTTGTGTATAATTCAAATGGACTTGTCTGAACAACAGAGACTTAGACCATTATCTTCTAACTTGAATTTTAATTGCTTTGAATTTTTGCACTTATAAATTCAGCATGGACAAGTTACAGCATAAAATGAGTAACAATTCAGAACATTTCTCTTACTTTAAAAWAGCGAACCCAAAGTACAGACTTTTGGGTTTTTGCTTTTTTTTTTTTTTTAATAATAATAACAACCTTTAAATCTGTAATTGCCATGTATGTCAGCTTACGTTTGCCGTGTCTGTCTGCTAGCAAGAGACACTGACCACTTATAGTGATTACAAAGTACACCAAATGTAGTATATATGTCATTTCTCCACAAGGSCTTGTTGGCAGCTTTGATCGACTTCTTTTTGATTACACCACAATCACCTCATTCCACTTTWGCTACTCTCACCCTCACTATCTCTCCAGGGGTTCAGATGTCATTGCTGTATACCTTAGCAGATGAATCAGTTTTCCTTCTGTTAAATCCTCTTCCTGGGAAGATGAATCTACTCATTGATTTTGACCAAAGACTGGTTTTTAAAAAGGGTAGAAGAGACTTCTGACCTTTCAAATGATCAGATTAAGGTGGTTATTTTCACATTATTAAGTAATCAAGGAAGAAATACATTAAGAAAGAGTTTAGTTCACAGGCTGTTTTGCTGGCTTCTAAAAAATGTTGTGCACTGACAGCTAACCTAGATTCCATTTCTTCCTTTTCCTCTGAACCACAAGGGAACCTAAAATGCATTTTCACATTGCATTTTGCCTAAAGGCTCTCAGTAAAATTTAATTTTCTTACTGCATTGATTTTTCCATTATAAGTTGTAACAGTCTAATGATATCTCATAAGAATTTTTAGTGTTGAGAAAAAGGGATGTGAATGATTTAGCAGTAGTAACTGCAAGTGCTAGAGGATTTATTCTTATTTTCTTAAGAGTGTTCCATCTGTCTTTTTGAGGGGCAGTTGTTGAAAAAGTCTATGTCATATCATCATCCATCTGATGGCCTGCAGAAAGTTATGTAGCCTGTTTCTAAAGAGAATATGGATATATTCCTTAAAATCTCCCCTCCCACTGTTGATTTCTCAAAGTCAAAATAAAGCTTTCTAATTATGGAGCTGAATATGATGCTTAAAAATTAATAGGCCACATGTAAACAAACTAATTGACAGATCCAAAATGAACAACAGCTCCTAAGGTCTCAAAAACTGTATTACATTTACTAAAGCCTGGCATCCTATCCTAAATTACCCCAAATACTTCCAATTTGTCATGTTTTTGCCTTATTCTTGGCCAAAGAATACATCAAAAGAATACGACACGGTCCCTGGAAAAAGAAAGCTTGCAGGCTGACTCCTTCCCTCAAAACAATTGTATCATCACCAAAGCTGTAGAAATCATGTCTGAAAACAACTGGTGTGATAGACTATGAAACATGAAGGCAGTGCCAGAGCAAGTACAGCAGAGGTTTGAAAGAGTCCATATGTTTCCGAACTACAAGACAGCATCTTTCTCATTTCACTTCAAAGATAAGATAGAYAGACAGATAGATGGATAGATAGACATAAAAAATCTTGTACATTACCTAGGCTATTTAAATTTTAGTAGGTTAAACATTAAAGACTACTGTCTTTTTCTTAAATAACAGTAATTTGCTTAGTATTTTGATTTGTAACAGCTTTTCTGTTAACTTACAGAACACTGGAAAAGCATCCAGTTACCTGTTTTCTGTATTTTTCTTTCACATACAGCATCCATAAAAGCAACGAGATGAGCTTTGTTACAGATGCTTGAAGCAACTGTACGCACATCTCATATTGTAGTCAAGTCATTTGGGTCCTCCATGTGAGTATGTGAATCTTTTGAATCTTGGTAAATAAACTGAGCTGAAGAACACAGAATTTATAGAAAAATAGGGCTTAAGTGTCCCACTACAAGTCCCATGAAGCACCTCATCCACTTTATGAAGTCTTTTTCCCTCCTCGATTTCTTCTTTCCCTTAACACCCTTTATATATACAGATATTTTTCTTAATCCAAACATTTCCCTCTTTCCTCTCTCTGAAACACAGTTTTTATGGTAAATTTTTGACCAACACTATTTATTTGTGAAATATAAATTCTACTAAGTGTACTAGAACACTTATTTAACCAAAGCTTAACTGACTTTCTCTGCTGCCTTTGACTGCTCATCTTTACCTTTCATAACAATAAAATAACCTAACTAATGAATAAGGAGTTTCATATAATGTTTTAAATGCTATACTTTGTGCCTATTCTGTACTTTGTGGCTATGGGAGCTTAAAACAAGCACTTGTCTCAAACTARCACAGTAAATGTAATATCGTAATAGACTGAATATATTCGCTATCCTATCTAATGAATAAGCCTGCTATAACTCCTTTTTTATATATCATTGCACTGGCATGTCTTGTTTGGAAAAGAGGCAGATATGGTCATGATGTTCTTACAGAGAAGATGCATCAAGGTTAGGTTCTTTATGGCTCAAATCCTGTGGAAATATGTCTGATTCAATAATTTAGAAGATGGATTTTGCAAGCTTTCATGATTTGTGGATTACTTTTTTAGTCATCACTATCTCTGTTGTGCACTAAAACTGTACATCGATACACCCACTCCATCAGAGAAGCTGATTCTGACATTCCAGACTTTATTTTTAAAACTGCCAGAGTTTTAGTCTCTCTAAATTCTGGGCATGCTCATACTTACTGGGGAGGAGAGGGGCAATACTTTAATGTACAGATCAACTCTGCATTTAAGTGAAAAGTAACATTTTTAATTTAGCTCAAATTAAACCATTTTCTACTTCAGCCTCTGCTGTGATTTAGGCATGATAGAGTCATTCTGCTGTTGATGCAGAACAGACTTTGTACTAACAATAGACATCTTGAGATAGTGGAGAGAGTCTCACTTCTCCTTTCCACTTGAATCTAACTTATGGGACAAAAATAAAACAGTGTGCTAGCTCCTAACACAAGGAGAGAATCTCTGTCAACGCAATCTCATCATAAGCAATAAGCACAAGCAATCAGATCAAGCAACTTTAACGCAACACAGSAGTGTCCTATTTCCTCAATCCTCCCATCAATACCCAGAAAGTTATTTATTTCTTCTAAAGTGAAAGATTATCTCATACAGTTTAGGATGTCCATACTGTATGTGGCCAAATACCACACTGGGGAAGTCAGTCTCACTACCTTTCTAAATTCAGCCTTCTCCATCCACTCCAAATCTGACAATAACAATATGGAAAAAAAAATAGTCTGGGATCTCACCAAACTACTGGCAAAGAAAAGCAAGTCAGAGATGTGAAGTTTGTCTAAACAAGCATTCAGCTAGCTGGAGATGTGTGGCAGATCATGAGTGCATTCCTTGAACTAGGGTGGAGGCACCTCTCTCTTCTTGTCCACATAGCACAGGAGAGGAGAGACATGGTGTCATCTCTAAGGAAGAAAAATTCGCTAGCAAGAATGTAATTTTTCTCAGATGCACAAGGTGGTGGCATATAACTCTCTTCTCTAAAATTATGGGGGATGAGGGGAAGCAAAGGATTAGTGATTACAGAACCAAATTAAGGGAAGGAAGTAAAAATATCTATATATCGAGACTTTATGCCTATCTAAAACAAAAAAGAGTGAATTGTAAAGCACCAAACACATGAACACTGTCCTTGAAATATAAAGTAATGCATCCTGGTCAACTAAAATGGAAAAACTATTTGGGTTAAGATCATATTATTAATACATATCTTTGTAAAATGATCCATTACAATTGAGGAATCATAGCTCCAACAATGAGCTATGTTGTAGAAATGTGTGCTTTCTAAGTAGCTAGCTAGCCGTTACAGAGTTTCACACATTCAGACAAGCCTTATCTAAATTACAGGGCTACTTTATAGGACTAGTCTAATTTACAGGACATATAGTGCTGATATATGTAAAAACAGGAAAAAAGCTTGTAAAAGTTATCTATGCTTAAAAAGAAACTAATCACTATCAGTTTAGCACAATAGTAAAACATCTGAAAAGTACAATGAACAGGGATATTCTAAAACAAAAGCAAAAAAGGCAGGAATTACAGTTTTGTTTTTGTGTGTGTGTGTGTGCTTCTGCATATCCTACTCCTTTACACCACAGCTCATTGTCCAAATATCTTACTTCTAGTTATTAGGTTCCTGAAAGTTTTCTGAGGGATATTGTCAGATAAACAGATAAGGGTAATATAAAGCATCAACTTAGTTAATGGGGCAGGACAAAKATGGAAAAATTAAAAGGGAGTTCAGTACAATTTGCTCCTCCTTAAGTATATAATTCAAGAAAATTATTTTTAAAAGATATCTTTTCTTATCTTCTTAACTAATTTCTGGGGTAATAAGTATTAGTATCTCCACCTTAAAATAAGGAAACAAAAACAGGTTGACCGAGCCAATTGTTCAAAAGCAGAGTTATAGTTCAGCTTTCTTCATATACAACAGTCCAGTCCAGTTTCTTAAGGTGTTCTGAAATGTGTTTAAGACTACAAAGATATGCTATATTCACACACAGAAGTGCTGACCACAGAAATATCTGGTGAGGTTTTACCAGGGTCATCTCTACTAAGGCTTCTGCTGTTCTTAATTTTTATAAATTACCTAGATTGTTAAATTTGCTGATCATACAGCATTTGGAGGAAAACTGCATACTTAGCAAGTAACAAGTGAAGTTTAAATGAATTCCGATTTTCTCTGTAACCAGGTTGACAAGCAGAAACTGAAACTTAATGTTGACAAATGTAAAGCAGTAAAAATTTAGTACTAAAATAATAAACATGGGCATTTTATGAATGGATTTGTATGGAAACAGGAAAACTGGGAAAATAATAGAATGGTGAATATTTCTTTAAATATATCAGAGTAATTAAATATATCAGAAATTAATTTAAAATCACATAGAATTGCAAGCTACAAATGTAAYACATGGCAAATTCATATGGCAAGCCCTTCTTTGACTATTTCATGAACTTTTCATCACAACATTTCAAACACATTTTTCCATACTTAATCATTACAGAAAAAATAAAATGAGTCTAAATTTAGAGGTAAGAGTTGGGAAAAAATATGAAAAAAACTAAATACCCTTAATTTTTTATATACTTGRTGGATTGGATAAGACAGGGATTACGAACAACATTAGGCACACCAAATAAGATTAATCTAATAATCTAACTTCATAAACATTATTTTAATCATAAAAAAGAAGTGCTACAAGCAAGAGCAAATCATTCACTTTAAGTGATGAGCATAGCATAAGAAGAATTGTAAATAATAATAACAAAAAGTCCCTCCCGATTGTTTCTTCTTCACTGGTCATTGGGGAGAGGGGAAGAAACTGTAGGATGGATTGGCTTCTTATTTCCTGTCTTAGCAGAGAATAAACTTTATGTGGAGATCTCTCAAATCACTGAGGTATGTTCTTTCTTATTCTTGTTAGGGGGCAAYAGATTAAAATCTGGAGCAAATATTGGTATAAATTAATAAGTAAGAGTAATAGTCATAGTAAAGAAATGTCTTACTGTTACCAAGCTTCCTGTTTAGACCCTGGGCTCATCATCAACAGACAGATCTCAGTTTCTTAGCAAACTGTATCTGCCTTGTTTACCCAGTTTGCAAAACCTAACTGCCTACCCTTTTCAAACCTATACTTGGAGATTTAAGGAAATTGTATTCCATGAAAAGAAGTCAGATGCAGCAAGCCATTTCATATTTAGTGGAGGTTTAATTTCCTTAAATCTTCCATCTTCTGCTCCAATACTCTTACACAGAGTTATAATAGATCTGTTGTCATGTAGATTACAGWCCTTCCAGCTGTAGCAGGACACACAATCTTCTGCACCAGGAGAAAAAACAGAGAACTAACAATGCAGATAAGATAATTTATTTAAAGGATATCACTGAAATATATAAACCAACATCAAGAAACTGAAATGATTATATATTTTATATATTTGCAGGGATTTACCAGTACACGCAGCTGAGGCCAGCTCTAACCCATGCATATGCATGTGCACCCAAACACACACCCAAATACACACCCTTCYCTGTAATAAACTCACTTCTCTTTTTTCCACAAATCTTATTTCTTTGAATCACTCTTCTTTGGAAAAAACTGCCATCATGCCCTTCTTTCTCAGTACAGAAATAGGTGTGAATTTAATTTTTGTGCAGTTGTAATTGTCTGTCTCCTTGCTGTGTAAACTTTTAGAATCAAAATAAATATAAGGAATTAATTATTTTG
Organism: Rhea americana; assembly: GCF_003343005.1. Classification (NCBI taxonomy): domain Eukaryota; kingdom Metazoa; phylum Chordata; class Aves; order Rheiformes; family Rheidae; genus Rhea; species Rhea americana. The sequence continues at coordinate 974,810 of NW_028185073.1, read as the reverse complement.
CAATCCTTTCTCATAATAGAAAGCCAGAGAACACTTCAGCCGTTCTTGGCTCCATTCCTCATAGTTTCTTCTGTTCTATTCTGGCTCCATTCAACTTACCACAGTAATAACTTCATATTAAATTTTTACCCACAGTATAACTGGTTGCTAAAATTCTACATTGAATATCATTCCATATTCTTCAGCAGCAAGATTCAAAGAAAACTTTTCTTTTTTTAAAAAAGAACATGTTATGCTTTTTTATTATGCTAGCAAGCACATTTTTACATGCTTTTTAAAATATCTACATACACATAAAGATGTAGAAAATTATCTGGACACACTCTGAAAAAAAATGTCCATAACATGTCACAGCATTTACCTATTTCTTAATAATAATAATAAAAATGTGCTCTCATTTAAGTTAACAAAGCTTACGGTTTGTAACATGTGACAGGATCCTCTTGGATGAAAGGAGTAGCATGAATGTATCACAAGGAGTTCTAAAACTGCAATTCTTGTTGTGTATTGTGTGACTTGATTTTCAATTTAGCTGCCTCAGCATCTTTAAATGTAAGCAAAAGGTAAAGCATACTTGAGTACAGAATCTTCCCACTAT